>NW_026652288.1:20434199-20806433 GCF_009828535.3 Hylobates moloch | reverse complement strand
TATATAGAGTCTCACTCTGTCACCCAGGCTGGAGTGCAGTGGCGCACTCTCGGCTCACTGCAACTTCTGCCTCCCAGGTTCAGGCGATTCTCTTGCCTTGGCCTCCTGAGTAGCTGGGACTACAGCCGCGTGCCATGACACTGGGCTAATATTTTGTATTTTTAGTAGAGACGGGGTTTCACCATGTTAGCCAGGATGGTCTCGATCTCCTGACCTCGTGATCCTCCTGCCTCAGCCTCCCAAAGTGCTGGGATTACAGGCATGAGCCACTGCGCCTGGCCCACAGGGGTAATTTAATTAGCAGTTTCATCACTGAGTGCCTTCAGGTACTAGGTACTAGATTTCTTTTTTTGCCAGATGCATCAGCACCAGTCAGTAGTGAATTCTGATTGATTAATGGAGTTCTGAAAAAATGATGTTAGCACAGAAATATTAGGATGCATAGAGAATCAGAAAAAAAAAAAAATCTAAACCATGTTCCACCTGTAACCTGATGAGGAAACTGTCATTTGCTACTGTTGTCCTGTGGTGCTTCAGAAGAAACTAATGCCACCCATGCTGTATCTGCAAAGTCATTTGTACTGAGAACTTCAATGATCAAATAGGGTAAAGTCATGCCCCCACTGCTATTGCAGTTGAAGCCCAGACACCTCTGCCACCACCCACACATGGATTGCAGGTGAGGAGGAACTTCCACACAGAGCCTATTACCTCATGTTGCTGATATCTGATTCCAAGTTTTGTACAGGCACATTTTAGACTAAGCCACCTGCCTGAATGCTAAGGAGACTGCATTTTGTGTTCTGACTTTTCTGCTGGGAAAGTGAATTCTTGAGATGAGAATTTTCCAAATATAGAAAGGCTGTTCATTCAAAAGATCACGGATAGTCATGGCCATCAGGAATATTTACGGGAGACATTGGATGATTTTTTTTTCTTTTTTACTTATTTTACTTTTGGTTCGTATATAATAAATATTAAATGAATGTTTTATGTAACTATATTTTGTTTTTAGTGAAAGGAAAATTATCCTAAAATATTACAATGTAATTTTATTAATGTTGAATATCTTAAGGGATAATGTATATTTTTAATATGTAACTGAACATTAACATAGAGATGATGATTATAGTCTAATTATTAATAAATTGAATTAGTGTATTCTAAAAATATTAACTTACCCAAAATTAAAATGTGTATTTTAAGAGAATATTTTTTACTTTTTAGTTTGATGATTAAACTGCAACTTAAATTATTTAAAATTGTTTCTCCCACATTTATGTAGTTTCAGTTTTTACAACTGTTTTGTTTTCTTGTTTCCTATTGGATTCTTTCATATTGAAATATACAGATGTTCTTCTTACGTTACACTTCTGTTTTTTTCTTTACTCTGTTTTTTCTTCATCTTTTTTTTCTTCACTTAGTCTCTCACTTGGCTGAAATGAGTTTTCCCAGTGTTCTGTCACTCCAGCTCTGCTCTTCTCTCTCTACACTCAGGCCATTGGTAACATCATCCATTCTCACTTCTCTGAGCTTGGCTGCTGTGGATCCTGATCTGAACATCTAGCTTGAATCTTACCAGCATCAAAGCACCATATTTCCAACGGACATAGTATTTTCCTTGATGTCTTTCAAACTGCAGATTTTATTCTGCTTTGCCATGTTTTCTAATTTAATTAATCCTATTCCTGTCCTCTGAGGAATAGGATTAATTAAATTCTTTATCTCTTTTCTGAACTGGGTACCTGAGAGGTACCCAGTTCAGAAAAGAGTATCATGCTTTCCTGCTGCCTTGCAGTGTGCCTCCTGGCCAGTCATTGAGTCCTCTTGGGTCTACTTGTTCAAATTGCTGTCAAGTCATCTGGAACTTTTGGCTTTTCCCCCATGCCACCTCTTTCATATGGCTAAGTCCTATTCATTCTCCTTCAAGTCTCACCTTGGAAGTTACTTCTTTCTGAAAACCTCTCCCAACACCTGCAAACATTAAAGATGAGCCAGAGACTTTTGGCTGGGGGGAGTAGGGGTAGGGTAGAGGGTACAAACAGATGAAAAACACTTTTAAATAGAAGGTACCCAGAGTGCTGGGAAAATGGGTGGGAAGGGTGTATTAGTTTGTTCTCACAATGCTATAAAGAACTACTTGAGACTGGGCAATTTATAAAGAAAAGAGATTTAATTGACTCACAGTTCTGCAGGTTGTACAGGAAGCCTGGCTGTGGAGGCCTCAGGAAATTTACAATCATGGTGGATGGTGAAGGGGAAGCAGGCATGTCTTACATGGCAGGGGAAGTGAGAAGAGGGTGAAGGGGAAGGTGCTACACACTTTTAAACAACCAGATCTTGTGAGAACTCACTATCATGAGAACAGCAAGGGGGATGTCAACTCCCATGATCCAGTCACCTCTCACCAGGTCCCTCCTCCAACACTGGGGATTACAATTCGACGTGAGATTTGGGTGGGGACAAAAACCCAAACCATATCAGAGGGTGTGGAGGATTCCACACTGGATAGCCAAAATGGACAGCCTCACTTTCTGACTGCCACTCCTTCTTTAGACTTTGTGAGATTGTAAAGGAATAAACATTTAAACAAGCCAAGTGGGAGTGCTTTGATGACAACCACTTAAGAATTATTGGACTAGATAAAATCTGAGGTTTCTTCTAGGTTATTTTTTATAATTAGAATGATCATAAAAATAAGTAAAATTATTTACTTGAGTCGACAGGCAATTCACTGTTTATTTAGTGTATTCTGGACATCTTTCCAATCAATAGATGAGATGGGAGAGTATGCTTTAAAAGCATAGATAAACGACTTACTCTGAGACTGAAGAAAGGCCAACTCCTCCAAACCCTGAATCTAACACAATCTTTGGTACACTTCTGAACTTTGTTTCCCTGACTGTATTTTCTTCTGCCACCCATACTATCTTATGTTAATTATTGTAAACGTTTGTTTTTATTAATGACTGGAAGTGTAAATCTTATCTCCCCTTTTTGTAGAAGATTTTAGCGCTCTTTCTTAACTATTTATGCTTCTAAATTAAATTTTAAATCTGATTCAGGTTCAAAAATTGGATCCTAATTGGCATTGCATTAATTTAAAAAATTTATATGGGATAGTTTTCATCTTCCCTCTCTTTTGTGGCCCTCAGGTAGACAGACCTGAATTTATAATACTTCTCAGTTCATAGCATGTTATTATTATCAATTCATGCTCTACCTTCTTTGTTTTTTTCCCTCTGTTTTATTTCATGTTTTCTTTTCCTTCCTTTGTTCCTAGTGCTGCCACTTCCATTGCCTCCTCTTGATAGACATTCATCCTGATATCATGTTTGACATATGTCCTCAAATACATGTGTATCCTTGTATATTTCTAGTTACATTGTGGGTGGGTGTGTTTTTAATTTACATAGATAATATTGTCCAGTATGTCTCTTCCTTCCCTCCCTTCCTTCCTTCCTTCCTTCCTTCCTTCCTTCCTTCCTTCCTTCCACTCCCTCTCCCTCTCCCTCTCCCTCTCTCGCTCCCTCTCCCTTTCTTCTTTTGATGGAATCTTATTCTGTCACCAGGCTGGAGTGCAGTGGCACGATCTCGGCTCACTGCAACCTCTGCCTGCCGGGTTCAAGCGATTCTCCTGCCTCAGCCCCCCGAGTAGCTGGGATTACAGGCACATGCCACGACGCCCAGCTAATTTTTGTATTTTTAATAGAGACAGGGTTTCACCATGTTGGCCAGGATGGTCTCGGTCTCTTGACCTTGTGATCTGCCTGCCTCAGCCTCTCAAAGTGCTGGGATTACAGGTGTGAGCCACTGTGTAGAAAAAGAGCAGATTTTAGAAGAGGAGATTTGGACATAGAGGAAGAACCATGGAAAGATACAGGGAGCCATCCTCAAATCAGAGAGGCTTCAGAAGAAACCAGCTCTGCCAACACTTTGGTCTTGGACTTTTAGCTTCCAGAATTGTGAGAAAATAAAATTCTGTTGTTTAAGCCACCTTGCCTGTGGTATTTTGTTATGGCAGCCCTTGCAAACTAATGCAGTGCTCTCTCTGTCTCTCTTTCTGTATATATTTGAGTTGAATTATCTTTTGGGATATTGCTCTATTGCTCATTCTAAAGTAGCCCTTTATGTAGTAAGAATATTTACTTTCTCTATCTCATGTTGAAAGTTGTTTTCCTAGTTTTGCTTTTTCTGTTTAGCTTTGTTTACATTTGATTACCTTTTAACTTTGTTTACAATGAGGTTTTAAAGTTACAAATTTTTAAATATCAGTGCAGTCAAATCAATCATTTCTTAATATACATGGAGTTGTTTCTGAGATTTTTATTGTGTTCATTTCCAATATATGTTTATTTTGGTACTAGTATCATACTTTTTAATTATTATAAATTTATAGTATGTTTTGACATGTTTCTATTTTTTTTCTTTATAGACGCAGTGTTTTCAAATTTGCATAAGAATACTAAATTGAGATTTAATAATGTCTTGTTTTTGCCACAAATGTGCTTCATAAAAGTGTGTTTGCTTTAATTCTTTTAGATTGGTCAGTTTCTTTCAAACTAAAAAATTCTCTCATATGGCTGCTTTTTTCCTTTAATTCCCTATTGTTCATTTTGTTATTGATTGTTGTGTTTGGGGTGGAAGAACTGTATATTGACCCAATATTGGAATTTAGATAATTTCTCTTAAGAGAGAAAGAAAAGTAAAATTACTTTAAATTTTACTTAGCTAGATTAGGGGACTAACTGCTTTTAAAGATGTAGAACAAGAGTAGGCAGCAGCCTCTTGGCAATAATCTCACCCATATGATAATGGACATCTTTTTACAGGTTTGTTTTTATCTTGCCTTTTAATGTAACCAAATAGGTAGATACTCTTAGACTAGTGTAAGGGAAGCCTAGCAGGCCTGCAGGAACCTGAGAATGGGTGCCTCCTTAAATTTTGTGTCCTAGGAGCTTCTCTTGCTCACTTTGGGCTTTTCTAAGGGTGGGCCGGGAATGAATATCACGGCCCATTCTTCTGTGTGTGGAACAGGAGTCTCTCCCTGGAGCTGCGTGCAGAATCTGCAGTGACAGTTGTTTCATGGTGCACTCTCGTCTGTAGTCTCTGCCACCCTAAGTTTCGTGAATTGTTATTGGGGGTTCTGCTTGGGGTGTCAGTACCACTCACTTACTTCCAAGTTAGGAATTTGAAAGGGGAGTTAAATATATTTGATCATTTTAGGATCTTCAAGGCTATTTACTTTGGTATTTTCTTGCAATCTTTTCTCAATCTATATATTTCATACATAGTTGAAATCAAAATTCTATACAATTTAATTTTCTGCCTTTTTCACCTGAGGGCATATCAGAAAAATTCCCTAGCTTTTGATAAACACATTTTTAATGGCCATTCAATATTTCATTGAAAAGATATATATATCTCCAGGTAATCACAGGGATGAGAAAAAAAGTTTTGCTTTGCCATTTGACTTCTGATTGTTTCTGTGTAAGAGCTCTTATAAGCTTATTGGCAATTCAGTTTGCCATAAATGTGTATCTACTCTATGTAATACTGGGTATTTCTTAACCCCGGTGGTTGTGGAGGGGAAATAGGTAAGGAGTTTGGATTATAAATTGTAATGTGAAATATAAAATATGTTTTTGGAACACTGAGGAAGAAATAGTTTGGCCTTGGTATTTTGGAGTATGGTTTCACTGATGAATGCATTTGAAATGGCCCTGAAGGCTTAGTAGAATTTTCAGAGTGAGGAAGAAAAGGGCATTCAAAGTAGGAAAAAACAGCATGAATAAAGGCATGGCACATAAAAAGCATGGAATTCAACATTGAATTGTTTATCTGTGCTTATGACAATCCACTGTTAAGTCCAGACTATCTCCTAGCAAATACTTTAACCATATCCTTTTATGGACCTTTATAGCTGCTGATAAAAAAATCGAGTCTATTATGTTTTATGTCCATGTATTTCCTCTTCTCTGCTTTCTTTGTTGGCAGCTGTGAAAAATAAAATGAGAGGCAATGAGTTTGATATGTGTCTTTTGTTCTTCTTTTGTATTCTGAGTTTAATTAGTTTTATAAGAAAATGTTTTGGAAAAGGGCAGTAGACGAAGAAAGATAGGAGCCAGAGAAAATATCTGCATGGTTTTGTGTGGAGATGAGTGGATAGTTTTTCACAAAATAATTGTGGTATTCAAAGCCAGTGTGAAAACTGAAATAGAAAATAGAAAACCACTTTTTGTCTTTCTACCCTTGCTTGTAAACATTTCTCTTAACATCGAGAAAATTCAAGAACTGCTGAGAGTGTAGAATTTTGAGAACAAAGGATTTCTATCATATATATTGTGAGCTATAAGTGGGCATTTTATATGTATTTTAATGTTACCGGAATATATTTTAGGGGTAAAAACCACCAGCTCTGGAAACGAGAAGGCCTTTTTTTTTTTTTTTTTTTTTTATCAAATTAGTAAAAGGGCAGTGAGATTTGTTAAGGCCAGAGATGTAATGATTAGATAATATGTCAAGTCTGTGGAGAGCACTAATTGCAGCAAGAGATTAAAGTCTCTGTTGAAATCACTTAAAGCTCTGAAGATTTGTTCAAGTAAATCAGAACAATGCCCCATGTCACAAGCACTATCAGCGCCCGATGAATGAACATCATGTGCTACTGCTTTCTGCCTCTTTTCATGATTGTCCTCAGGACAGTGTGGCTGTAGTTATCATACTGAGGAAGATTAAGAGCTTTGCACCTCTAATAGCAAACCTACAATTACCCAATGGGGGAAGACATAGTAGATTAAGTGTAACAAAAGGGAGATCTGCATCAACTTAATTTATCCAAGCCACCAACCTATTGAAGCTACTTAGTAAAATAATTCTGAACTTTACTCAAGATAAAACTTCATGGCAGTCATCTTTTAATTTGAAAATTAGTGAATTAGCATTTCTAGGATAACTGTGATGTGATTCAAATATAAAAGTAGTTCAATGTAATCTCCCCCTTCCTTCTTCCTTTTCTTCAAATTTAAGAACAGAGATTCTCTCTAGGGTTAGATGTAAGTGTATTGGCTCTTAGATGAATCCAGTCACTTCCTGGTAGGCAGAATGACTAAGAATACTTTCCCTATGCTCAGAATGATATGAAGCTGTTGAAAATCACACTCTGAAATTAAGGTGCTGGTAATACAAATGAGAGGTGTCTTCTGATTTTGAGCTTTGTAAGTTCAGAGGATATTGTGACAGGATTTAGGATCAGAGGTGTGGAACAGCAGTCAACTTGAGAAATATAGGGAGAAACATATTTTTTTAAATTTGGATACACTCTATATAAAACTTTTATTCTAAGGACTTATTTAGGTTTAAAGACTTTTTTGAATTTGTAAATGCAACTATATGCTCTGTTAAAATATGGCTTACAAAATCATCATTTTTTACTGTGTATGGAGATATTAAATCCTATAAGAAAAAAAAGCATGTTTTATTCCTAATTCGAGGAAATATTTTATAAACCTCTTTTACAAATATGTAAAACCCAATTTTTTCACAGTTTTTACCTATTATCATTCTTTATAAAATAAGCCCTAGAACTTAAAAAATAATTGAAATAAAAATCCTGAGTATGGAGATGGGGTGGGGATTATTTTTATTGTTCCCAATTTTGCTCCTAAAAATTTGTTTTCTCCTTGGAATTTTCTCACTTTGGTACTGTCACCATGCTTGTTAAAGGATCTGTCCCCAGGGCCACATCAAGACTTTAGAGGATCTTAATGACAGGAGATCACTGATTTAAAAAAAAAAAAGAAAGACTTCACAGGCCCTAAACACTAAAAAAAAATTTTTGCAGGAGTGATTATGCATGGAGGGTTTTATGTCATTATTAAAATATGGAAGAGTGAGAGAGTAAAGGTGACTATTTTTATTCTTCTAATGATGACTAGTTCAATGCATTACATACATATGTATTTATGTATGTAACACATAAAATTCATTTAAACATATTTTAATGCCCTTACTTGCATGTGCTTAATCCAAGACTGGCTGCCTCTTTAGAATTTAGGCACAGGATTTTTTTTTTTTTTTTCACACAACTCCTTCTGCCTAAAACTTTCTCAGAGACATTACAGCCAACATCATACTGACAGCTTTCGGGCTAGAATCAGCTCACAGATTAATATGTATAATGTATATATATATATACACATATATATGTAAAATATCAGTTCAATATCATGTGTTCATGAGGATAACCAATGTTTTAAAATTATATAACTAGTATAAGAGCAATCCAGTAGGAATATACACATGGGATGATGTTGCAGAGAGAGAGAGAGAAAAAACAAAACATTCTGTTATGTCTCTGCTTTGGAAACAAGAGGATTTTCCTTGAATTGTCCACCTTGTTTCCTTGCACTAAATTACTACTAGTAAGCAAAATTTGTTACCTGTGTGAATAGACTACACTTGTCTCAAATATCATAATTCCAAAAAAGATCTTGTTCTCATAGCATTTCCCTGAGGGACTCAGAACTGATTCATTCTACAGATATTTTGGTGTGTTGGCTGGATGCAAATCATTTCATAAATATTTATGCAAGATCTGCGTTTGGAGCACAAATGAATAATATCATTCCTGACCTCAAGGAGTTTATTTCTGATAGGGGAGATGAGGAAATTACAGTTATCTATAATAAAAAGTGGGCTGGAGTAAGTTCTGTATTAATGTTTGTTTAATATTTAAGGAGTGGGCAGAGTAGGATTTAGTGTCATAAGTGTATTTTAATTTTAGCTCAGACCAACAAAGACTTTTTTGTTTTCATTCTTGTACTCTATAGCCATGACGGTAAATTTATTTCCAGAAAGAACACTGTCAATTTGCCATTAAGAAACAAAGAAATTAGATGAAAAGTTTGAATTCTTCTGTGTACTTTGCCATACAGGAAGTTATCTTGCTCTTCCCACTCAAATAATGAGAGCAAACAAACAAAGGAAAACACCTGCTTATTTCACCTCTAATTGTGTTTTCTTTCATCTTGGCCCCCAAAGGCCAAATTTAGGCAACAGCTGTGCACCATGTGTGCCCAGAATCTGGAGAAATATGGGCCATGGATCTGCAGAGCACACTCTCATTCTTTTTATTTTTTTCATGGAATAGTCATGACTGACTTTAGTGTATTTTTCCACTTTAATGTTTATTTTAAGAGTATGCACAATGAGGGGTAATACACACACATAATTAAAATATCCTCCAAAGCATAATGGATATACTGTCACATCTCATCTCTTAATATTTGGCAGCCGCAAAGATATGTGAAGAGTTGCCCTCCCTGAGGTGGCCTACTTTTTCAGGGGAGGGGAAGAGGTATAGCTGTTTTCCCAGTAATTAATCTGCAGATTTTAACTAGGGAATCGTATGCAATGGAGTCCTTCGAGATTGTATTGGGAAATATGAAAACTTCATCTTTGCAATCAGGACATTGCTGAGCTACACAGAGCAATGTAGGGGACACGGGGAGGGGGTCAAGATGAACAGTCATCTGTTCTGGAGTACTTTAGATTGTGTGTGCTAGAACTGGCATTTAGGTTTTCCTCATAAAGGATTTCAAAATGTTATCAGCTTTGCCACTATGAATCTCCTTGTTTCATGTGGAGATACGGAGCCAACTAGTCAATTTAATGTGCAGTAAAAGAGAAACATAACCTTTCAGAAGATTCTGTGGTGACTTCATCCTTATTTGCAATTCTGCCTGGTTGCTGGAGGCTCCTGGTAGCATTCAGGTGCTTGGGTAGAGTGCTGGGCCACAATACTTTTGCTAGGTTCTAAATATGACTGTATTTATTTTATTTTAAATGTGCTTTATTTTAATACAGCCTAATTATTTTTTAAACAATGCCTCCACACCAAATAAATCAAGGTATAAATAAATGAGGGCTCAAGATAACATCAGTCCGGCCCCAGCGACACAGAAGACGGATGATTTCTGCATTTCTGCTTGAGGTACCGGTTTCATCTCACTAGGGAGTGCCTAACAGTGGGTGCAGGACAGTCGGTGAAGCGCACTGTGCGCGAGCCGAAGCAGGGCGAGGCATTACCTCACTCGGGAAGCGCAAGGGGTCAGGGAGTTCCCTTTCCTAGTCAAAGAAAGGGGAAACAGACGGCACCTGGAATATCGGGTCAGTCCCACCCCAATACTGCGCTTTTCCAACGGGCCTGGAAAACGGCACACTAGGAGATTGTGTCCCACACCTGGCTCGGAGGGTCCTGTGCCCACGGAGTCTCGCTGATTGCTAGCACAGCAGTCTGAGATCAAGCTGCAAGGCGGCAGCGAGGCTGGGGGAGGGGCGCCCGCCATTGCCCAGGCTTGCTTAGGTAAACAAAGCAGCCAGGAAGCTCGAACTGGGTGGAGCCCACCACAGCTCAAGGAGGCCTGCCTGCCTCTATAGGCTCCACCTCTGGGGGCAGGGCACAGACAAACAAAAACTCAGCAAGAACCTCCACAGACTTAAAGGTCCCTGTCTGACTGACAGCTTTGAAGAGAGTAGTGGTTCTCCCAGCACGCAGCTGGAGATCTGAGAACGGACAGACTGCCTCCTAAAGTGGGTCCCTCACCCCTGAGCAGCCTAACTGGGAGGCACCCCCCCCAGTAGGGACAGACTGACACCTCATTCAACCGGGTACTCCTCTGAGACAAAACTTTCAGACGAACTATCAGACAGCTGAATTTGTGGTCTCACGAAAATCCGCTGTTCTGCAGCCACCGCTGCTGACACCCAGCCAAACAGAGTCTGGAGTGGACCTCTAGTAAACTCCAACAGACCTGCAGCTGAGGGTCCTGTCTGGTAGAAGGAAAACTAACAAACAGAAAGGACATCCACACCAAAAACCCATCTGTACATCTCCATCATCAAAGACCAAAAGTAGATAAAACCACAAAGATGGGGAAAAAACAGAACAAAAAAACTGGAAACTCTAAAAAACAGAGCACCTCTCCTCCTCCAAAGGAACGCAGTTCCTCACCAGCAACGGAACAAAGCTGGATGGAGGATGACTTTGATGAGTTGAGAGAAGAAGGCTTCAGACGATCAAACTACTCTGAGCTACGAGAGGAAATTCAAAACAATAGCAAAGAAGTTAAAAACTTTGAAAAAATATTAGAAGAATGGATAACTAGAATAACCAATGGAGAGAAGGGCTTAAAGGAGCTGATGGAGCTGAAAGCCAAGTTTCGAGAACTACGCGAAGATTGCAGAAGCCTCAGTAGCAGATGCGATCAACTGGAAGAAAGGGTATCGCTGATGGAAGATGAAATGAATGAAATGAAGAGAGAAGGGAAGTTTAGAGAAAAAAGAATAAAAAGAAATGAACAAAGCCTCCAAGAAATTTGGGACTATGTGAAAAGACCAAACCTACGTCTGATTGGTGTACCTGAAAATGATGGGGAGAATGGAACCAAGTTGGAAAACACTCTGCAAGATATTATCCAGGAGAACTTCCCCAATCTAGCAAGGCAGGCCAGCATTCAGATTCAGGAAATACAGAGAACGCCACAAAGATACTCCTCGAGAAGGGCAACTCCAAGACACATAATTGTCAGATTCACCAAAGTTGAAATGAAGGAAAAAATGTTAAGGGCAGCCAGAGAGAAAGGTCGGGTTACCCACAAAGGGAAGCCCATCAGACTAACAGCTGATCTCTCAGCAGAAACTCTACAAGCCAGAAGAGAGTGGGGGCTGATATTCAACATTCTTAAAGAAAAGAATTTTCAACCCAGAATTTGCTATCCTGCCAAACTAAGCTTCATAAGTGAAGGAGAAATAAAATACTTTACAGACAAGCAAACGCTGAGTGATTTTGTCACCACCAGGCCTGCCCTAAAAGAGCTCCTGAAGGAAGCACTAAACATGGAAAGGAACGACCGGTACCAGCCACTGCAAAAACATGCCAAATTGTAAAGACCATCGAGGCTAGGAAGAAACAATAGCAACTAACGAGCAAAATAACCAACTAACATCATAATGACAGGATCAGATTCACACATAACAATATTAACGTTAAATGTAAATGGGCTAAATGCTCCAATCAAAAGACACAGACTGGCAAACTGGATAAGGAGTCAGGACCCATCAGTGTGCTGTATTCAGGAAACCCATCTCACGTGCAGAGACACACATAGACTCAAAATAAAGGGATGGAGGAAGATCTATCAAGCAAATGGAAAACAAAAAAAGGCAGGGGTTGCAATCCTAGTCTCTGATAAAATAGACTTTAAACCAACAAAGATCAAAAGAGACAAAGAAGGCCATTACATAATGGTAAAGGGATCAATTCAACAAGAAGAGCTAACTATCCTAAATATATATGCACCCAACACAGGAGCACCCAGATTCATAAAGCAAGTCCTCAGTGACCTACAAAGGGACTTAAACTCCCACACAATAATAATGGGAGATTTTAACACCCCACTGTCAACATTAGACAGATCAACGAGACAGAAAGTTAACAAGGATATCCAGGAATTGAACTCAGCTCTACATAAAGTGGACCTAATAGACATCTACAGAACTCTCCACCCCAAGTCAACAGAATATACATTTTTTTCAGCACCACACCACACCTATTCCAAAATTGACCACATAGTTGGAAGTAAAGCTCTCCTCAGCAAATGTAAAAGAACAGAAATTATAACAAACTGTCTCTCAGACCACAGTGCAATCAAACTAGAACTCAGGATTAAGAAATTCACTCAAAACCGCTCAACTACATGGAAACTGAACAACCTGCTCCTGAATGACTATTGGGTACATAATGAAATGAAGGCAGAAATAAAGATGTTCTTTGAAACCAACGAGAACAAAGATACAACATACCAGAATCTCTGGGACACATTCAAAGCAGTGTGTAGAGGGAAATTTATAGCACTAAATGCCCACAAGAGAAAGCAGGAAAGATCCAAAACTGACACCCTAACATCACAATTAAAAGAACTAGAAAAGCAAGAGCAAACACATTCAAAAGCTAGCAGAAGGCTAGAAATAACTAAAATCAGAGCAGAACTGAAGGAAATAGAGACACAAAAAACCCTTCAAAAAATTAACGAATCCAGGAGCTGGTTTTTTGAAAAGATCAACAAAATTGATGGACCGCTAGCAAGACTAATAAAGAAGAAAAGAGAGAAGAATCAAATAGATGCAATAAAAAACGAAAAAGGGGATATCACCACCGATCCCACAGAAATACAATCTACCATCAGAGAATACTACAAACACCTCTATGCAAATAAACTAGAAAATCTAGAAGAAATGGATAAATTCCTTGACAAATACACCCTCCCAAGACTAAACCAGGAAGAAGTTGAATCTCTGAATAGACCAATAACAGGTTCTGAAATTGTGGCAATAATCAATAGCTTACCAACCAAAAAGAGTCCAGGACCTGACGGATTCACAGCTGAATTCTACCAGAGGTACAAGGAGGAACTGGTACCATTCCTTCTGAAACTATTCCAATCGATAGAAAAAGAGGGAATCCTCCCTAACACATTTTATGAAGCCAGCATCATCCTGATACCAAAGCCAGGCAGAGACACAACCAAAAAAGAGAATTTTAGACCAATATCCTTGATGAACATTGATGCAAAAATCCTCAATAAAATACTGGCAAACCGAATCCAGCAGCACATCAAAAAGCTTATCCACCATGATCAAGTGGGCTTCATCCCTGGGATGCAAGGCTGGTTCAACATACGCAAATCAATAAATGTAATCCAGCATATAAACAGAACCAAAGACAAAAACCACATGATTATCTCAATAGATGCAGAAAAGGCCTTTGACAAAATTCAACAACCCTTCATGCTAAAAACTCTCAATAAGTTAGGTATTGATGGGACGTATCTCAAGATAATAAGAGCTATCTATGACAAACCCACAGCCAATATCATACTGAATGGGCAAAAACTGGAAGCATTCCCTCTGAAAACTGGCACAAGACAGGGATGCCCTCTCTCACCACTCCTATTCAACATAGTGCTGGAAGTTCTGGCCAGAGCAATCAGGCAGGAGAAGGAAATAAAGGGTATTCAATTAGGAAAAGAGGAAGTCAAATTGTCCCTGTTTGCAGATGACATGATTGTATATCTAGAAAACCCCATTGTCTCAGCCCAAAATCTCCTTCAGCTGATTAGCAACTTCAGCAAAGTCTCAGGATACAAAATTAATGTACAAAAATCACAAGCATTCTTGTACACCAATAACAGACAAACAGAGAGCCAAATCATGAGTGAACTCCCATTCACAATTGCTTCAAAGAGAATAAAATACCTAGGAATCCAACTTACAAGGGATGTGAAGGACCTCTTCAAGGAGAACTACAAACCACTGCTCAATGAAATAAAAGAGAATACAAACAAATGGAAGAACATTCCATGCTCATGGGTTGGAAGAATCAATATCGTGAAAATGGCCATACTGCCCAAGGTCATTTATAGATTCAATGCCATCCCCATCAAGCTACCAATGACTTTCTTCACAGAATTGGAAAAAACTACTTTAAAGTTCATATGGAACCAAAAAAGAGCCCGCATCGCCAAGTCAATCCTAAGCCAAAAGAACAAAGCTGGAGGCATCACGCTACCTGACTTTAAACTATACTACAAGGCTACAGTAACCAAAACAGCATGGTACTGGTACCACAACAGAGACATAGATCAATGGAACAGAACAGAGCCCTCAGAAATGATGCCGCATAGCTACAACTATCTGATCTTTGACAAACCTGACAAAAACAAGAAATGGGGAAAGGATTCCCTATTTAATAAATGGTGCTGGGAAAACTGGCTAGCCATATGTAGAAAGCTGCAACTGGATCCCTTCCTTACACCTTATACAAAAATTAATTCAAGATGGATTAAAGACTTATATGTTAGACCTAAAACCATTAAAATCCTACAAGAAAACCTAGGCAATATCATTCAGGACATAGGCGTGGGCAAGGACTTCATGTCTAAAACACCAAAAGCAACGGCAACAAAAGCCAAAATCGACAAATGGGATCTCATTAAACTAAAGAGCTTCTGCACAGCAAAAGAAACTATCATCAGAGTGAACAGGCAACCTACAGAATGGGAGAAAATTTTTGCAACCTACTCATCTGACAAAGGGCTAATATCCAGAATCTACAATGAACTCAAACAAATTTACAAGAAAAAAACAAACAACCCCATCAAAAAGTGGGCAGAGGACATGAACAGACACTTCTCAAAAGAAGACATTTATGCAGCCAAAAAACACATGAAGAAATGCTCATCATCACTGGCCATCAGAGAAATGCAAATCAAAACCACAGTGAGATACCATCTCACACCAGTTAGAATGGCCATCATTAAAAAATCAGGAAACAACAGGTGCTGGAGAGGATGTGGAGAAATAGGAACACTTTTACACTGTTGGTGGGACTGTAAACTAGTTCAACCATTGTGGAAGTCAGTGTGGCGATTCCTCAGGGATCTCGAACTAGAAATACCATTTGACCCAGCCATCCCATTACTGGGTATATACCCAAAGGACTATAAATCATGCTGCTATAAAGACACATGCACACGTATGTTTATTGCGGCACTATCCACAATAGCAAAGAGTTGGAACCAACCCAAATGTCCAACAACGATAGACTGGATTAAGAAAATGTGGCACATATACACCATGGAATACTATGCAGCCATAAAAAAGGATGAGTTCATGTCCTTTGTAGGGACATGGATGAAACTGGAAAACATCATTCTCAGTAAACTATTGCAAGGACAAAAAACCAAACACCGCATGTTCTCACTCATAGGTGGGAATTGAACAATGAGAACTCATGGACACAGGAAGGGGAACATCACACTCCGGGGACTGTTGTGGGGTGGGGGGAGGGGGGAGGGACAGCATTAGGAGATACACCTAATGCTAAATGTCGAGTTAATGGGTGTAGGAAATCAACATGGCACATGGATACATATGTAACAAACCTGCACATTGTGCACATGTACCCTAAAACCCTAAAGTATAATAAAAAATAAAAAAAAAAGTTTAACAAGATAAAATTTAAAAATGTATTGTTCAGACATACAAACGTAAGCAGTAAAATCAAATATATACGAGTTATGTAAAGGGTATAAATATTGAAAAACTCTCTTTTATGTATGTTTTATTTAACAATTTACTAAAAGACTGGACCATATGAGATCACAGCTGAGTTTTATCTAAACTGAGCAGAATTTACTCCAGAAATGTAAGAATAATTCAGATTTAGGAAATCTATCAACATAATTGATTATATCAACAAATCAAAGGTAGAAATAGCATGATCATATTAGTAAGTACTTAAAAGGTATTTAATACTATTCAGCAGCTCTTCATAATAAAAACTCTAAGTAGAATAAAATTAGAAGGAAACTAGTTAAATATAAACTTTGAAACCATGTATTAAAAACCAAGAGCAAATATCCTACATTTTAAAACTAAATCCACTTCTATTTAAATCAGTAACTAGAGTAGTATTCACAATCAATATTATTAATCATTTTCTTGGAAATTTTAACACATGCTATAAGAAAAAATGAAATAAATCTAAAGAATATATTAAAATATTTCTTTTATTTGTGACCTTATTTTATAACGAAGATATCAAAAATTCTATTCTAGTAATGGTGATGTGGGGAAGGTATTCTCATACATTGCTCATAGACATTTCAGCTGTTTTTGAAAGCAATATGGTAACATCTATTAAAATTAAACACATTCTTTTGCCCAGCAATCTCACTGATAAAAAGCTATCTCAAAGAGTCAAAGTTACCCTATGTAATGATATATAGGCATGGAAGTGTAATGTAAGTATCCTCAATGTGGCAAAAAAAAAAAAAATTAATGATGAGTAGCCACCAATAGAAAAGTTACTGAAAACAAAATTAAAATACATCCACAATTTTAAATAGTATGCATACATTTAAAAGAACAAATAGAACTACATTACCTATCTTAAAAAGATTTTCAAGAGGTAAGCTAAGAAAAGCAAAATGCAAAAAATTATGTATGATCTTATTTTTCTAGAACAAATAACACAAGTGTATACATTGTATATATGTATTTATAGATGTATAATCACTCATTCATTGATTTACATGCACATGGAAAAAATCTCTAGTGTTATAATGACCTACCTCAGGGCAAGGGAGGGATTATATTAATGAGGAAAGGAGGAGGAAAGGAAATCCAAGCAAATAAAGGAAACGAAAAAGTACAGGAAAAAACTACACTTAGGAATGAATGACATAGTCATATTTATAGTTTTAAAACATAAGATAGTCATGGAAAGACAAGTAGAAATAAAGCCAGCTTAAACATACAGGACTGAATGCCACTAGATGTCAGTAAAACCACCCCAAAAAAATATAGAAACATTTTTCTTAACTGCTGGGAAAATTTGCTCTTCTATCTACAATCTTTACCTCTTAGTATATTTGACTTGTACAATATTCAAATTAGAAGTACAGATTACCAAAAGAGAAATAAAGTTCCTTAAAAGTCAGACTATAAGCCTTATTAATAAAGGGAATATTGGTTAATTAATCCCTTGGTAAATAGGGAACCTATAGTCCCTATTTTCTAAGATATCTGTAGTGTTTTCACATTATTTTTAAAAGCTCATGAAATATGCCCTTTGAAAAGATGATAAAATTTTAAATTCGATTAATCAATATACATTTATCTCATGTATTATGTATAAAATATGGAGGCAAACTGAAAGAATCATTACATTTATTGAGTTTTTAACCAAGTAGGAGAGAACAAAATGCAAATTAAACAGAATGTTATAAATAAACCAGTGCAAAGTAATATACAGTGACACATCAACTATCCAGAAACTCAGATATAGTCACATGACTTAGTATCCCAAAACCAAGTAAATAAATAAGCAAGTGAGCTTCTGGGCAGAAAAAAAAAAATGCATCACAAACTTTTTCACTGAAACTCTTACTTTACTCACTACCAAGTCTCTTCATTCTTACTGTACCAACAGTATCTACTAATAGCTTGCATACATATGCTCCTAGCAGCAATAATCATAATCATAATCACAAATCAAAACTTAGAAATGACTGAAATATGGTATGTTCACTGAACGGAATATTATTCAGCAATAAAAAGGAATGAACTATTGACAGATGCTATGAGATGGATGAATCTCAAAAAAATTTTGTTTAGTGAAAGGAGTCAGACAGAAGAGACCATATATTGTGTGACTCCACTTACATAAAATATTCAGAAAAGAGCAAACTTCAAAGACAGATATTAGCATTTTCCTGGAGCAGAGGGTAGAGGCAAGACAGTACATAGGGATTAACAGTAATGTGACACAGGAATGATAATGCAGTGATAAAAATGTATTGAAACTTATAGTGATAGTTACATAACTTGATAAAATTTAAATTAGTAATTAACAATTTTCCCACAAACAAAAGTCCATGCTCAGATTACTTTACTGGTAAATACGATTAAATTTTGAAGAAAGAAATACCAACCCTACAAAAATGTTTTCAGTCATTTCCCAACTCACTGGCATCCTGATAACGAAATCCAGATGAAGACATGATTTAAAAACCATAAATCTACATACCAGTATTACGTATAAATATAGATGCAAAATTCCTTAACAAAATACTAGCACCAAATCCAGCAAGATATTAACAAGATTACATAGCATATCTAAGTGGGATTTAACCCAGGAATCTAAAATTGATATGACATTCAGACACTCAAAAATCACACACTTCTCTTTGTCTTCATGGAAGGATTTCCTAGGATCATCTGACAGATAATTTAAGGGCGGTGGCGGGAGAGGGAAGCCTGTTCCATAAATTGGTCAAATCAACGTCATCTGCAGCCAATATGAACTATTGCTAAACTATAGCTCAATTCAGAAGCATTCATGAAAAAAAATGAGAAGAAACTTTTCCTATGGGCAGAACCCACATCCTTTTTGAATGGAAATAAAAGAAACCTGAGGTAGGTATCAGACTGCCAGACAGTGGCAACTGGCTAAAGTGGTTGGTCAGGGCTCAGAAGTAACAAGTCTGGAAGATTAGAGACAAGAAAATCTGGAGAAGAGGCATTTGAATGGACCAGTGGTAATGGCCACAGAGTATGTAAATCTTTTTTTGATTCATACTAATGCTCATCATAAGGCATCCACTACAGAAAAGATACTCAAAAACCAGGTGACGAGAACACCCATTGGGTGGGTGTTATAGAGCCTCTGTTCTCAGCCATGCTAGTGATGGCAGTGGTGAGCTGTCTGCAGCAGGGAGGTGCGGGAGGTGGTAGTGGCAGCAGGAGTGCCTGTGGGAACAGCAATGGCGGTGGTGGATCCACGGTGCCCCACGTCCCTGCGGCAGCCAAATGCACCGCCCCCATCCTAGTGCAGCCAGGTAGGACCCACCCCCAGGTCCAGAGCCCCCTTGCTCTGGACACTGGCCACCACTGCTATGGGGAGGGTTCAGGCAGGAGGTGGAGCTGGGGCCTTGTTTTGTGGGCCCAGGGCGGGAAGTGGGAGCAGCACCTACCTCAGGGACGCAGTCAGCAGTGCAGTCAACGTGGCCACCCTGTGAGGTTCCTGTGCCTCAGGGGAGGCTCTGCCTAGGACCACCCGGGGCCATTTCCCAGGGGTCCACCCCACATCTGGGTGATTGCTGGGCCTGACACTCCAAACAGCAAGGCAGGCCGCAATCCACTACAGGAGGCTAATGTGGTTTGGCTGCATCCCCACCCAAATCTCATCTTGAATTTTAGTTCCCATAATTCCCACAGTTTCATTGGGGGTACCTGGTGGGAGGTAATTGAATCATGGGGTTGGGTATTTCCCATGCTGTTCTCATGATAGTGAATTAAGTCTCATGAGATCTGATGGTTTTATAAAGGGGAGTTTCCCTGCACACACTCTTGCCTGCTACCATGTAAGACGTGACTTTGCTCCTCATTCACCTTCCGCCATGATTGTGAGGCCTCCCCAGCCATGTGAAACTCTGAGTCAATTAAACCTCTTTCCTTTATAAATTACCCAGTCTTGGGTATGTATGCCTTTTTGGCAGCATGAGAACAGACTAATACAGAGGTGCCCCCCTGGGCAGGGCCGCGAGCCTTTACAGGAGGAGCTCTGGGCACCCTTGAGCACTGAGGCCATGGGGGGACCTCGTGGAGATGCTGCCTCTGCCCTGGACACCGGCCTGGCCCAGCGAGGACCTGGAACCTCTACCCCAGGCTGTGAGGGGGTGAAGCTGAGGCTGCGTACTCCACAGAGCCAGCGGGAGCCAGCAGCAAGTAGCAGCCCCACCCTCCCAGGTGCAGCTGCAGCTGCCCACTGCAATGTCAGAGCAAAGTTGGAGCTGAGCTCCCATGCTATCACACCCTGGCCAGGTGTGTGCATGCTCAGGGAAGCACTGACATGCCAGCCTCCTGCCACCTCAGCCCCCTCTGGACCTTGTGGGCACCAACAAGCACAGGGGGAAAGCTGAGGGAGGGGCTGAGGGTGGCTCAACACTGGTCTCCAGGTGCCCCTTGGCACAAGCAGCCTCAGTGCCATGGATGGTGGCAGTAAGCAAATGGGCTCCTGGGCAGAAGGAAGCAGGTCCCTGATGAGGCCCCACCTTCAGGCCAGAGAGGGCCTGAATGCTGGGGGCCAAGCTGCCAGTCCCGTGGACTGGAGTGGGGATTTGTGGTGCCTTTTCTGGGCCCACCTGTGGCTGCCCATGAACCAATAAGCATGCACTTCCTCCCCTCTGAGTCCTATAAAAGCCCCGGGCTCAGCCAGAGCAGAGCAGAGGATGGAGAGCCAATGGGACAACCAGCTGCAGAGTAGCTATCCTCCTTGCTGAGAGCTGCAAACGATGGAACAACCTGCCTGCAGAGAGGAGCCACCCACTCTGGGGCCTACTCTCTGCTAACAGCTGCAGATGATAGGACAACCAGCTACAGAGAGGAGCTACCCTCTCTGCTGATAGCTAAACACTTGGGACAACCAGCTGCAGAAAGGAGCTGTCCTCTCTCTTCTGAGAACTGAACACTTGTTGGGATGACCTGCCTACAGAGAGGAGCTACCCTCTCTGCTAGGAGCTGAATGCTCATCGGGACACCCTGGCTACAGAGAGGAGCTGCCCACTGCAGGTCTTTCCTGAGCTGTTCTATTGATCAATAAAGCTCCTCTTCATCTTGCTTACCCTCCACTGCTCTGCATACCTCATTCTTCCTGGTCACAGGACAAGAACTCAGGACCTGCTGAGTCGCAAGACTGAAAGAGCTGCTATAATACAAACAGGGCTGAAACATGCCCCTTGCTTGCCATGTTGCAGGCAAAAAAAAAAAAAAAAAAAAAAAAAGGAGAGAAGAGCTGCGGCCCTTTGGGGAGCCCAGACCTGGGAGCTTCCCAAGCCAGAGTTATGACTCCCTCTTTGTGGCCTTGTAGTTCCTGGCATCTTCATGTTTCCGGGTACCACTGCATTCCCCAGTGCCAGCCGGGGAAGCTGCTTGCAGTATGCCTGGTCCAGCTGCACCCTTGCAGAGAGCTGGCACCCATGCCGGCACCTGGAGTTGCCTGCCCTGCAGCAGTGGCTGGTGTGTCTGACTGTGCAGTGGCCAGACCGCATGTTTGCTCACACATCTGTCACCACTCCACATCTGACTCCAGTCTTCCTTGGAGCCATGGGATCCAGGCCGGCAGCATGAGCTGAGCAAAGCCTGATGGAAACAAGCCCAGTGGGCCCGAGCAAACCTCAGGCAAAGGTGCCACTGGACACAGGTTTCCAACCAGAAAAGCAACACCCCAAAGATCCCATAATATTAGTCTATGTACAGACGGTCCATGAATGGCAACATGGTGGAAGAGATGGACATTATCAATGAGTGCAGTATATGGCTGCTTCTCACCAAGTCATATATAACAACCCCTACTGCAGATACTTCTGTCAGCAGAAGACAGCCATGATGAACCCTCACTATGGTAGCATCTCTCAACAAGAATAACCAGAAACTTGGTGACAAATATGTCATCCTGAACTCATTCTATGCTGGAGACAGTAATGACTATCCTTAACAGAACTGGTACCTACTCTTGAATGTGGGTTAACTTCCTTGGCTATAGTTAAGTCTGTCAGCCCCACAATGTAAGAATTTACAACTTAGTTACTAACAAAAGATCTCATATAGCATCATCACCTCAGATACGAAGACCCATTTTATGTTAAAGAGATACAACAGGCCGGAGCGGTGGCTCATGCCTGTAATCCCAGCACTTTGTGAGGCCGAGGTGGGTGGATCACCTGAGGTCAGAAGTTTCAGACCAGCCTGACCAACATGGAGAAATCCCATCTCTACTAAAACTACAAAAATTAGCTAGGCATGGTGGTGCATGCCTGTAATCTCAGCTACTCGGGAGGCTGAGACAGGAGAATCACCTGAATCCAGGAGGTGGAGGTTGTGGTGAGCCAAGATCGCACCATTGCACTCCAGCCTGGGCAACAAGAGCGAAACTCTGTCTAAAAAAATAATAAAATAAAAGAGATACAACAATAAGTGCACAAGTGTGGCAACTACTCATCTTACCACATATTGCATTAACTGCCATAGTCTAACACAATGGTAGAATGACCTATTAAAGGTTCAGTGCATCCTCCAGATAAGCAAAAACACTCTAGGGTCAAAGTAATAAAACAATGGCCATTGTATGGTGTGTTGTACCCAATAGCTGGAACAGACAGGGCCTAAACCAAGTGGTATTAAGTAGGAATAGCCCCTCTAACTCTCTGTTTAGTGACTCATCCTCAAAATATTATTTCCATCCCTACAACCTCAGGGTCTACAAGAATATAGGAACTTGTTTCTTGGGTAGAAAGGGTGTGATAATTCCACCAAAGGACATAATACAATTTTTCCAAGCCTGAAACTATGATTGCTGCCTAATCTCTTTCATACCTCATGCTGATAAATCAGAAGACAACTAAACTAGTCATAATATTGGCACAGGAGAATTATTTCAAGTATCGTGGGGAGCTACACTTGCTACTAAATATGAAGCCAGAGACAACTATGCCTGCAACTCAGAGGATTCACTGATGTCTTTTGGTACTTCCATGCCTGATGACAATAGTGAATAGGCAAGTGTAGCAACCTAATGGGTCCCGAGCAGCCAAAATGCTGGCCAAAGGTATGGGAAACCGAAAATAGTAGAGAAAACAGGAGATGATGAATATAAATTAAAAACTTGAAAACAGTTTCAACCATGGGGAGTCTATTATGTTCCACTAACCCTCCCGGAGATTGTAATTAGTCATCTACTTGAAGAGTGAAAGGACAGACTGGACTTACTGTGTTGGCAAGGCAGATGTGAGCAGCTTAAAGAATGGACTGAAGCAAATGCCACTAGTTCCCTGACAAATGACTTTGGTGTAACTCTAATTTCTGTCATAAACAGTGGTATCCCACAAGCCCAGACAGTTTCTAGTGCTGTAATCGCAATTCATCTCAAGCATGAGCAGTGTGTCTTTCCATCTTCTGTCTGAGGACCTTCTCTAACACTACAGAACTTGCTCCAACTCCCATCCTTCAGATGGGCAATTCTGGTATTCATTCTGACAACTTCTTAGAAATTGAGCTCCCATTGCACCTAACAATGTCCTCAATAATGCACCCCATGTTAGTTTTTCCTCCTCCCCTGTGTTGTGCTCCCCTGCTCCCTTCTTCCTGCTCCCAAATAAAGTAATTGCATCCAAGAT
Organism: Hylobates moloch; assembly: GCF_009828535.3. Taxonomy (NCBI): domain Eukaryota; kingdom Metazoa; phylum Chordata; class Mammalia; order Primates; family Hylobatidae; genus Hylobates; species Hylobates moloch. The sequence goes on along the minus strand of NW_026652288.1, from coordinate 20,782,635 downwards.
CTTGCCTCAATTTTTTTTTCTGGGAAATCCACACTACAAGGTACAAAATTTGTACAGTCAATGACCCAGCAGTTCTAGCAATGGGACCCAGCAACATCCAACAGAAATCATATATATAGTCATAAAATGGTACACAGTAGTTCCTATATGTATTTGCAATAGATGAAAATTGGAAATAAATGTCATCAGAAGTAGAATTATAACACTTTATAATGAAGTGTTATTCAGAAATGAAAATTAATGAATCACAGCTACACACAAAAACATAGATGTATTTCACATATACAAAAAATTGTGAAAAACAGGCCACATATATATGCCTATCACAAATTCCATATATATAGGCATTACCAAAAAAAAAAGGCAACATTTTTTGTTGTTGTTGGTAAGATTCAGTGATAAAAAAAAATTTAAAGAAAGGAATTACTACAAAAGTCAAAATAGCAGTTCATTTGGAGAGGAGGGCATAAATATTTGAGGCAAAGAAAAACAGCTCCTGTAGTCTTAGCACTGTTCTATTACTGAACTATGTTGGTGGTTACACAGGTGTACAATCTAAAATAAACCCTCAAAATGTGTATTTTTGTGTTTTCCACTTTGTTATATTTTTAAATAGTTAATGTAAAAATATGTTACACATCAACATTATTACATACCTAATAATAATATTATGCATAGAAGGCTCTGAGCTGAGGATACTACCAAAGGAATGGCTATTTTCCACTTCCCAGGCCTGTTCTTTTTGTTTGTTTGTTTCCTTTGAGGTTTTAGATCTTATGCCATTTAGTTAATTTCAAAATCCCTCTACTAGATAATTTTTCATTACATTCTTCTTTTCATCTTTAGTCTCAAGTGAATTCATAGTATAATACATGTAATTTTTAATAACCCCTTTACTGTCATTCACTTGCCATAAAATTCACCTTTTAAGAGTACACAATTCATTGATTTTCAGTATATATTCACAAAGTTGAGAAACTACCACAATTATTTAACTTGAGAATATTTTCACTGCCCCAAAGAGAAACCTCACACTCATTAATAGTCACTTCCCATCCTCATCTCCCTGCAGGCATTGGCAACCACTAATCAATCTGCTTTCTAAGAATTTGTCTAATTTGAACATTTCATCTAAATCTAATCATTCAATATGTGATCTTTTGTAAATAGCTTCTTTTAGCATCAGGTTTTAGAGATTCATTCATAGCATAGCATGTACAAAGGGACTTCAAAAGGTTTATGGGAAAATTGGATTAAAATGACAAATAAAAATATATAACTTCACTTCTCGATGTAAGCTCCATCCAGTTCAAGGTACTTTTGTAAGTTATGATACCAGACATTTAGTCCATCCCTAAAGAACTGGGGGTGCTGGGAATTTAACCACATCAATGCAGTCATTTTTACCACATCAAATGCAGTTATCCATTTATTAACCGAAGAAAAATGGGTGCCCATTAAACATTTTTTTTAGATTACAAAACAAGAAGTCAGAAGGAGACAAACCAGGACAGTAAGGTGGATGAATGATTGCACATAGAAAGTCTTTCAGAATTGCTTTTGCTTGACAAGAGGAATGAGCAGAAGCATTGTTAGGGTGGAGAAGGACTCTCTGGTAAAGCTCTCCTGGGCATTTTTCTGCTAAAGCTTTGGCTAACATTCTCAAAACACTCTCATAGTAAGTAAGCAGATGTCATCATCCTTTGGCCTGCCAGAAAATAAAATAAAATAAAAATGCCTTTAGATCCCAAAAATCTGTTATCATGACCTTTGCCCTTGATTGGTCCGATTTGCCTTGACTGGACCACTTCCACTTCTTGAGAGCCATTGCTTTAATTGTGTTTTGTCACAGGGTCATACTTGTAAAGCCATGTTTCAGTTCTTCGAATAACTGTTTCAGGATCTTGAGCCCAGTTGTTTAAAATTTCCATTGAAAGCTCAGCTTTTGTTTTCAGTTGATTTGTGTACAATGGGTTTGGGACCCATCAAGTGGAAGGTTGCCACAACTTTAATTTTTCAGTCAGAATTGTGTATGTTGAACCAGTCGAAATGTCTATAGCTGTGGCTACTGTTTGTGCCATTAATCACGGGTCCTCTTCAATTAAGGCGTGAACAAGAGTAACTTTTTCCTTGCAAGTTGATGTGGAGATCTGCTGCTGCAATTTTCCTGTTCAATATCATCTCATTCCTTCTTAAAAAGAGTTATCCATTTATAAACTGCTGATTTCTATGAAGCATTGTCCCCATAAACTTTTCATAAAGCATCAATGATTTTGCCATTCTTCCACCCAAGCGTCATCACAAATTTGATGTTTACTCTTGCTTCAATTTTAGCAGAATGCGTCTTGTTCTGATAGGGTTTCTTTTCAAACTGATGTCTTATCCTTTTTAGTACCTCAAACTAGATCCTGTTCAAATATATAATATCAAGTTAATACTAGTTTTGGTGAAAAAAATTTTTTGAAATCCATGCATAGATTTTTCATAATATGCATTTTCTATGAATTTTTGAAGACCCCCTGAATCAATTTTTGTTTCTTTTGCTGAATAATATCTCATTGCATGAATATACCAACTTTGTTTATAAACTCTTCCATTAAGGGACATTTGATTTGATTCTATTTTTGGCTATTCTGAATATGCTACCATAAAATTTTGTGCACAATTTTTTGTGTAGATATATTTTTTAAATTAAGTATATACCCAGGAAATGCAATTGCTGGGTCATGTATCAACTCAATGTTAATTAACATTTTGAGGAACTATCAAACTGTGTTCCAAAGTAGATGCATGATTTTACAATCCCACTAGCAATGTATGAGAGTTCCAATTTCTCTACATCCACATCAGTACTTGCTATCTATAACTTTTTTTTTTTTTGCCAATCCACTGGATATCAAGTGCTATTTAGCTGTGTTTTTGCATTTCTGTAGTTGCTAGTGATGGTGAGCACCTCTTCATGGGTTTACTGTGTATTTTCTTGAGAGAAGCTGCTATACAAAACCTTTCCCCATTTTTAAAATGGGTTGTCTTTTTAACTGTTGAGTTCTAAGGGTTCACTATATATTGTACATACTAGTTAATTATTACATAGTTTGCAAATATTTTCCTCATTCTGTAGGTAGTCTTTTCACTTTCTTGATGGTGTCCTTTGAAACAAAAATTTTGAACTTTGAGAAGTCCAGTTTTGTCACTTGTGATTTTAGTCATATCTAAGAAATCAATGCCTAATCCACAGAGGTAAACAAGTGCTAGAATGCAGCTCTTGATACCCAAAGTACTTAAACCTCTGTTTTAAAAGTACAAATGTGAGAACAAGCAAGTAGTAAACTGAATGGTAATCAAGCAGGGTAAAAAGTTTGATCAGACACTCTTGCATAACTGCCTAACTCCTGATTCCAAAAGTGATATCCCAGTGACTGAAATAAAAAGCAACCTACTGAGAGATAAAATGGCTTATTTACATGTTTCAGCATTTTAACTTAGTAAAACTAAGAAAAGAAAGAAAGAAAGAAAAGAAAAGAAAACAACAACAACAACAACAAAGTTTTCCTAACCCTGAGCATTGGCAGCTCGAATATACCACCTGAACACAAGAAAAACCTCTAAGCCAGGGGTTGGGTCTGAAAGTGCCCTCAGGCACTTGGCAAAAGAACCTGCAAATTCCAATTGCAGGAAGTACTTTAAACACAGGTCTTAAAGAATTTCCACAGTTAAAGTACCAAGAAACACGAGTCAACAATAAAATCATAAAACATATGGGTAAATAAGATATAATAAGTAAAAAATAATTCACAGAATTATTAAACTGCAAATTTGTATCTACAATGAGTGTATATACTGGTATTATAAAATACATGTATAAACTAAGTATTCTTAATATGTTAAAACAAGACACTGAAATTGGGATAGAACAGAAGAGAATAAAAATGAGCAAGCAAATACGAAAATAAAAGGAATAGTACTTCTAGAGTGGAAAACTATGACTAAAATTAGTAACTCAAAATAAACTGCAAATTAAATACCACTGAAGAGTTTATTTGGGAGATAGGTGTAAAGAGATTACCCAGAATGCAATGCAAAGAGACTAATATATGGAAACTATGTTGAGTCATAGCATAATAATAATAATAATTCACATGTATCAAAACAGCTGTACAAAGAAAAATACAATGGGCAAGAATCCACAAAGATATAATAGCTAAGAATATCCCAGAATGGACAAAAAGACCAATCTTTAGATTCAGGAATGTCAGAGTCTCAAGCAGGATCAACATAATTAACAACATTAATAAATAATGTGTTAGGTGTGAAACACCAAATACAAAGTGAAGATGTGCAGGACCAGGAAGGAAAAGACTACTCACAAGGAAAATGAATTATTGCTAAGCAGACAGGAGACTTCTCAGGATCAAAAGTGGAAGTCAAAAGAGCATGGAACAACATTTTCCAATGCTGAGGGAAAATAACTCTCCATTTCTAATTGTGTATCTATTGCAACTATTATTCATGTATACAGAGGAAATAATATTTTCAAACACAAGTAGTGTGTTTGTAATGTGTCAACTTTGCTTCGCTGTACTACACCTTCTATAATTTCCTTTCTTAGGTGTTTGCCTAAGTTCCCTAAAAATTGTACCACTTACCTTTCAAGAGTCAGGCTCACAGGTCGTATTTTTGACACTCCTTTTCAACTGTTTCCTCAATCCTAGGAAGTTTGGCACACTGTCCTCCATCCAGAACACCTATTATATACCTTTGCTACGTATCAAAGTACACCTTACTATAACTGATTATTTGTTTCCACCACTGTACTGGGAATATCTTAGGAACTGGAATTTCACTTACTCATTTTTGTATCTCCAATATTTAATACGGTCACTTCCGAAATGTCTGATGAATGAATGCACCTTAGAGCAGAATGTGACAAGATTATAAAAGAGGATAATTTGGTAGGAAGGAGAAGATATTCAGAGATATCAGTATGTTTAAAGACATAAAAACAGAAATAAGAAACATCATGCTAAGGAAAAATGATATGAATAGTATTGAGAAAAGAAAATAAATTGATTACTTAGATTTCACACTGAACTTTTAATGTATTATATAGCCAAAGGGGAACAACTATTCTAATTTTACATATCTTTAAGTTCTATTATAAAATCCATACTGAAAAAAATTATTCTAAAAGTTATATATAGGAAAAACATTAAATTTAATACTGGAGATTACTGAAAAAGATTGAGATAATTATTATACAAACTACAGACCAAATAAATTTTTTAAAGGGATGCATAAAAATAATCCAATGTTCCTTTAAAGGTGAAAGCATACTTCCTTTTGCTGTGCAGAAACTCTTTAGTTTAATTAGAACCCATTTGTCAATTTTTGCTTCTGTTGCAATTGCTTTTGGTGATTTCATCATGAAATCTTTACCCATGCCTATGTCCTGAATGGTATTGCCTAGATTTTCTTCTAGGGTTTTTACACTTTTAGGTTTTACATTTAAGTCTTTAATCCATCTTGAGTTAATTTTAGTATAAGGTGTAAGGTAGGGGTCCAGTTTCAATTTTCTGCATATGGCTAGCCAGTTCTTCCAGTACCACTTACTAATCTTTTCCTCATTGCTTTTGTCAGATTTGTCAAAGATCAGCTGGTTGTAGATGTGCAGTCTTATTTCTGAGTTCTCTATTCTTTTTCCATTGGTCTATGTGTCCATTTTTGTACCAGTACCATGCTGTTTTGATTACTGTAGCCTTTTTGTATAGTTTGAAGTCTGGCAGTGTGATGCCTCCAGCTTCGTTCTTTTTGCTTAGGATTGTCTTGGCTATAAGAACTCTTTTCTCATTCCATGTGAATTTTAAAATAGTTTATTCTAAATCTGTGAAGAATGTCAATGATAGTTTAATGGAAATAGCATTTAATCTATAATGCTACATACTTTGGGCAGTATGGCCATTTTCATGATATTGATTCTTCCTACCCATGTGCATGGAATGTTTGTGTCCTCTCTGATTTCCTTGAGCACTGGTTTGTAGTTCTCCTTGAAGACGTCCTTCACTTCCCTTGTTAGCTGTATTCCTAGGTATTTTATTCTCTTTGTAGCAATTGTGAACTGGAGTTCATTCATGATTTGGGTCTCTGCTTACCTTATAGGAATGCTTGTGACTTTTGCACATTGATTTTGTATCCTTAGACTTTGCTGAAGTTGCTTATCAGCTTAAGAAGCTTTTGGGCTGAGCCAATGGGTTTTTCTAGATATAGGATCACGTCATCTGCAAAAAAAGACAATTTGACTTCCTCTCTTCCTATTTGAATACCTTTCATTTCCTTCTCTGTTCTGATTGCCCTGGCTAGAACTTCCAATGCCATGTTGAATAGGAGTCATGAGAGAGGGCATACTTGTCTTCTGCCAGTTTTCAAGGGGAATGCTTCTAGCTCTTGCCCATTCAGTACATTGGCTGTGGGCTTGTCATAAATGGCTCTTATCAATTTGAGGTATGTTCCTTCAATACCTAGTTTATTGAGAGTTTTTAATAACATAAAGGGATGCTGAATTTCATTGAAGGCCTTTTCTGCATCTATTGGGATAATCATGTGTTTTTTGTCTTTAGATCTGGTTATGTGATGAATTATGTTTATTGATTTGTGTATGTTGAACCAGCCTTGATTCCCAGGTCATGGTGGATAAGCTTTCTGATGTGCTGCTGTGTTCAGTTTGCCAGTATTTTATTGCGAATTTTTGCATCAGTGTTCATGAGGGATATTGACATAAAGAAACTATCATCAGAGTGAACAGGCAACCTACAAAATTGGAGAAAATTTTTGGAATTTATCCATCTGACAAAGGCCTAACAGCCAGAAACTATAAGGAACTTAAATATTCAAGAAAAAAACAAACAACCCCATTAAAAAAGGGAAAAAGGACATGAAGAGACACTTACCAAAAAAAGACATTCACAGGTGGGTGTGGTGGCTCACGCCTATAATCCCAGCACTTTGGGAGACCAAGGCAGGCGGATCATGAGGTCAGGAGATTGAGACCATCCTGGCTAACATGGTGAAACCGTGTCTCTACTAAAAATACAAAAAATTAGCCGGGCCAGGTGGCAGGTGCCTGTAGTCCCAGCTACTCGGGAGGCTGAGGCAGGAGAATGGCATGAACCCAGGAGGCAGAGCTTGCAGTGAGCCGAGATCACACCACTGCACTCCAGCCTGGGCGACACAGCGAGACTCAGTCTCAAAAAAAAAAAAAAAAAAAAAGACATTCATGCAGCCAACAAACATATGAAAAAAACTCAACATCACTGATGATTAGAAGTGCAAATCAAAACCACAATGAGATACTATCTCACACCAGTCAGAATGGCGATTATTAAAAAGTCAAGAAACAACAAATGCTGGTGAGTTTGCGGATAAATAGGAACACTTGTACACTGTTCCTGGGAATGTCAATTAGTTCAACCATTGTGGAAGACAGTGTGGCGATTCCTTAAAGATCCAGAACCTGAAATACCACCTGACCCAGCAATCCCATTACTGGGCATATACCCAAAGGAATATAAATCATTATATTACAAAGACACATGCATGCATATGTTCACTGCAGCACTATTCACATTAGCAAAGACATGGAATCAACCCAAATGCCCATCAATGATAGACTGGATAAAGAAAATGTGGTACATATACACCATGGAATACTATGCAGCCATAAAGAAGGAATGAGATCATGTCCTTTGTAGGGACATGGATGGAGCTGGAAGCCCCTATCCTCAGCAAACTAAGGCAGGAACAGGAAAACAAACACTACGTGTCCTCACTTATACATGGGAGCTGACCAGTGAGAACACATGGACACAGGGAGGGGAACAACGTATGTGGGGTCCTGTTGGGGGGTGGGGTGGGGGAAGGGAGGGCATTGGGAAAAATAGCTAATGCATGCTGGGGCTGAATACCTAGGTGATGGGTTGATAGGGGCAGCAAACCACCATGGCACATGTTTACCTATGTAACAAACCTGCACATCCTGCACATGTACCCTGGAACTTATAATTAAAATTAAAAATAAATAAAAGTGAAAGAATAAAAAAGAACTCATATGTTTTGGAAATAGAAAAAAATATGTATGATTATCTTTGGTCAAGAGAAATTTTAAAGTGAATTCAGTATTTCATCACAAGAAGTTCATATTATAATATCAAAAACACATACATAATTTCAGACTTTAGGAATACACACTGTGAAAAAAATTTTAACTCAAAATAATCAATATACAAAACCAAAAAAAAGTTCCCTTGGATATACACAAATAATAGTCAGCAACAATATCACAACTGCTTAAAAAGTGATATTAGAGTTCAATATTCCTCTAAAAATCAAAAAAGTTATGCTGATATTAAGATACACAGATTTAAAAAGTAAAACCAAAAAAAGTTCAGACCCTCTGAAATTTAACCTACTCAGGCTATCACAGAGAAGATTTAAAATCACAATAATTATGCTAGGAAAATACAAATATCTGAATAATTTGTCTTTATTTAACAGTTTTGGACCTCACTGCTTTATCTCACATCAATATACAGCCTTGAAAAATGTATATGTGAATATTATTTTTTAAAATATCAATAATCTTAACCAGTTTACTAATGAATCACTTTTTTTCTAAATTGAAAGTCATTTTACATGAGACTGAAAACTCATTCTTCATATAGAGTAAAATTAGGAAGGAAAAAATTAAAAAGATTTAACAATCCTAAGCTTTGAAATATAATATTTTATGTAGTAACTTAAATGTTCTACTGTTCTCCAAATTTTAAAATAAAAATCTGTTGCCAACATTTATAAAATAACAGATCTTACTAACTTAAATTAACACAAATGTTTTAGGGTGGAAAAAAAGCATTATTCCAATATTGACTATAACCTATAAAACTTAATCCTAAGAAAATATAACTAAGATAAAAACACTACTTTTTGTTTTTATTTGAAAGTACTCTGAATAAAACTACACTATTACTACACATCTTCTAGTTATAATTATACAGTATAATAAACTAACAGGTTGAAAAATAATACTTTCAAAATAAAAAAATAAAACAAAAAAGCTAGTTTTAAATTATAAACTATCTTAAAAGAAGGCAACCTAGTTTCAAACATATCTTTGGCTATTTTCTTTATTGGACTTCTGTCCAAATAGGAAAAATATCAATTAAAATTAAGTGCAATGGCCAGGCACGGTGGCTCACGCATGTAATCCCAGCACTTTGGGAGGCCAAGGTGGGCAGATCACAAGGTCAGGAGTTCGAGGTCAGCCTGGCCAATATGGTGAAACTCTGTCTCTACTAAAAATACAAAAATTAGCCAGGTATGGTGGCGGGTGCCTGCAGTCCCAGCTACTTGGGAGGCTGAGGCAGGAGAATATCTTGAAACCGGGAGGAGGAGGTTGCAGTGAGCCAAAATCACGCCACTGCACTCCAGCCTGGGCGACAGAGTGAGACACCATCTCAAAAAAAGAAAAAAAAAAATTAACTGAAATGTAGACTTGTCAAAACATTTTCTGCAGGATTTAATAATTTAAATGCTGCAAATAAATTTTCTAGTTTGTATATTTTTATCATTTCCAAATATAAAATATTATACATTAAGACATAACTGAAGTTAAGGGAACTCTGAAAACTAAAGGCAAATGATTGGTCCTTCCTGATTAAATTGGTGCCCCCCTCCAAAAAAAAAAAAGGCATTATAATGCCTTTTATTTGACATTCAAACTCATTTTCTTTTTAATAAACCAAAATCATTAACTTTGCCATATTTTATGGTGACTAAACAACAAAAGCAACCCAGTGATACAACAGCTATAGAAGTTCTGTAAAATGTGGGGCCCCGGCGCAGTGGCTCATGCCTGTAATCCCAGCACTTTGGGAGGCCAAGGCGGGTGAATCACCCGAGGTGAGGAGTTCAAGACCAGCCTGAGCAACATGGTGAAACCCCGTCTCTCCTAAAAATACAAAATTAGCCAAGCACCATTACACTCTAGCCTGGGTGACAGAGCAAGACTTTGTCAAAAAAAAAAAAAAAAAAAAAAAAAAAAGAAGAAGAAGAAGAAATTGTTGTGTAAAATGAATTCTTTTCCAAAGGAGATATTCTTCATAATTGTGGAAATAAACTTCAAGATCTGGCAGGGCTTAGGGGAGAGGGAATGACACAAAGTGTTCAGAGAGTTTAGGTTACAAAAAGTAAATGTTACATTGTTTGTTCTAAAATAACCACAAACTAGAGATGAACTTGTTTGAAAAAATACATACATAAAGTTTCCACCTCTTAAGTAAACTTTAAACTTTCAGGATACCAAATTCAAACTTACAGTGTTTCTGGAAATTATTTCCCAACATCAAAAAAATGACAATATCAACATGCTCAATACAGACATACAGATATTAACACACTTGATTGTCCCTAGCTTGCTTAGGAATTTTCTAAATTTTTGCAAATATTCTTTAAATCATCCCATATCCAGTTCTTCAGAATTGTTTGGCTTATGCTAACTCTTCAGTGCACTTGTATAATTTTATAGTTCTATCTTTGCACCAGAATAATACTCTGAACTTGCTCAATTAATATTTACTTGCAAAATAAATTCCAATTCAATAGTAAATGCAATGACAAAATATTGATTCCCCTTCCCCACTGGACATACTGCTCTTGAATATCACAAATATCTCCAAGTAGCTAATAACCTAATAACCAAAAATATAAAACCCAACTAAAATTAAATATTGCTAAAAATAAAATGATAGAAAATTATCATATTATGAGCTAAACACAAGGAAAGAAGATATTATGTCTGACTTTTCCTCTATTTCCTTTTAATAAATGTCACTATTACAAACAATTATATTTTCCAGGGAAATGGTAGCACTAACTCTCTATATATTAACCACAGTTGCAATTATAACTCGACAAAGTAGGAACTGAAACAAAGGTCAGGGAAGACATGTGAAAAGTATCAGAAGGTAAAATGGTATTTATTGCCTTTGAAACCACATACAAAGAAGAATAGTTCATCAAATAAAATATTTTCAAGCTATCTCACACTGGTAAACCACATTTACTAAGTAATAATCTTTTTAAAATCAACGCATCATGTCCTAGGTCACAGAAAATTTCTACAGCAATCTAACAATCTAACTTGGTCTCCTGGGGAAATAATCTGAAAAATTTAGATTCATTTAACATAATTTAATATTGGAAGTTGTTGTACTATGCTTAACACCTTTACTCCAGCTCTACAGTGTCTAAACCAAGATAGTAATTACTGGGTATCCTATATATCATTTGTTACCAAACTAATGCACAAGTGATCTGAGCTTCCATTTTCTTCTACTGAAAAACAAAAAATCATGAGTATATTGTAATATAATCTTCAAAGCATTATGGGTCTCATTAAGTTACTCAAGACTTATTCATTTAAAAATTCCTATAAACTTTTACTTAACAATTCCTTTTACTTAACAATTCCTAAAAGTCACAGTATAAAAGGTAAATAAGGAAAAATATTGAGCATAAACAAGTTATATATATACTATATGTTATACATATGTATATATGTTATACATATACATATAGTATGTATAACATATACTATATGTATATAGTATGTATAACATACACTATATGTATATAGTATATATAACATATAGTAAATGTATAACATATAGTATATATAACATATACTATAATTATATAACATATGCTATATATATATATATAATTCTATGTGACAACTAAAAACGTCTTGTTCATTTAGCAATATATGTCCACAATGGAAAAAATATATATAACCTATTCTATTATCTGGAACTATAATTGTCTCTTACTCATAAATCATCTCTTACTCATAAATCCTATCTTCAGAATAGAAATTTAATGATGAATGGAACCATTATACTAAATACATCTGTGTGTATTCACCCTAAATATAGTTCCGTTTCTTGCTTAGCAGCATCAAAAATTATTTTAACTTATGATTTCACAAAAATACTTTCAAAACAAATATAGTTTTATCAGGAGGATTTCTAACAGTTAGTGAGCATTTATTATGTACCAGGCAACACTGAAATGCTTTACATGTTTTAATTTATTTAATCTTCACAACCATCCAAAGGGGTAGTTACTATTATGATCTCCATTTTACACAAGAAGAAACTGAGGCACAGAAGACTTTAAAAGCTTACCCATGGTTTTATCATTAATAACGGACAAAGCAAATATTCACACTCAAGGAGTCAGCCTCAGTGCCCATATTTTTAATAACCATCCAATGCAAGCGATTCATAAATCTGTATGACTCAATAGTGTTGTGCTCTCAAAACGCAGTCTGACATTTCACATGTCTATCAGCCATTCTCCTCTGGATGTCTAGATGTTACTTCATATTTAAAATATCAAAAACTCCTCTTTAAAAATGGGTTGTCATTCTAGATTTCTTTCAAAGATGACTTCCAGTTAAATAAGCAACTGTAGGATAGGCACATATTACCATTAAGCACTGCCTCATTAGCAAAGAATGAACAGATATTTCTTGTGCTTTTTTGAATGAGTTATTACATTCTCTAGTTCTCATAATCTATACAAGGACTTTCAGACAAAAACAAGCATGTGGGCAAACATGATTTTAAAAAACAAAAACAAATGAGAAAACACCCTGGAAAAAGACTAACAAGTTTGTTCTGGAGAAAATAGTCTACAGATAAAAACAATTACCTTGAATATTTAAACACTGATGTTAAAATAAGCCGAAACTATGGGAAAGTTAAACCAATTTTCTAAATGTAAAGGGTGGCAACTTCTGCATTCAGAACAATACCTGGGCAAGATAAAGTAAACATAATATATATCTAGGCCATTTCTAACATGATAATATTTTTACTATTTACTCTGAATTAACTTTAGCTCAAAATTACTGTGACTCATTAGGTATAGTCTGGACTTCAAATACAGGAAGAACAGATTCTAAGAGTTTTTACACAGAAAGCCTAAAATTATTTTTTCTCACAAAATAATTCAGGAAGTTATCCACAGTCCTCTCTAGAGTAGTGATTATCAACCTTAGCTGTACATTAGAATCACCAGGAGAGCTTTAAACACCCATTAGTAAAGCCACAGTTCTTGACCAATTAAAACAGAATGTTTAATTTTTAATAGGGACCCAGGCGTCAGAGTTTTTTGAAAGCTTCCTTTCCAATGCAAAGTCAAGGTTGAGAACCACTGTAATAGAGTCCCTTTTTTATGCTTTTTCAGTAGGTAAGACTCTTTAAAATATTGATGTCTTAAACCAAGAGGAACTACTAAAATCACTTTGCTCTAGACCCAGAGTACCTGCAGGCAATAAAGTGGAAGAGTAATAGAGGTGGTAGGAGCTGAGATAGTAAAGGCAATAAAAACCAGTTTTTTTTAATGTTGTTTTCTTGTTTTGTTTTAAGGCTATGATTATAGTGAGTATGGAAATTTATTACTAATCCATGAAACCATATTTCTTGTATTTGTCATAACAAAGTCTTGATTTTTTTCCTTACATACGACTTCAAATTTGTGTTCTGAAGTATAATTTAATGTTTGGTTTTCTAACTGCTTTTACAACAGCTACTTTAACTCACTTAGTGATTCACTGTGTGTTAGGACTGCTATGAGATAGAAGCAGGGACCCAAAGTGGGTTCTTAAAGAATTTGATGGGGAAAAAAACATAAAAGAAGGTAGACATATACACGGGTAAGGGAATAGTAAAGGATATAAGAGCCAAAGTGTATGGTTTGGTGCCAATAGTTTATAGGAAACTCTTCCCCAAGTAAGCTAACTACTTTTCAAAAGGCAGTATAAATAACAAACAAAAGCAGTCAGAGAAATCTGAGTTGAACATCTCAGTTCCTTACTTACCAACTTTAAATTCATGGGCAAGATATTTAATTTCCCTGAGACTCATCCATAAAGTGGTGATAATAGCTTGGAGGAGAATGCTTCTTTCCCACTCCTGATGTTTCCTTCCATGTGGAGGTTCATAGGTGGGGCACTCTCCTAGCATAATACTCCTAGCCTCTTTGCTCTTCTGACTTATGCCTTCCAGAAGTAAGGCCAATCTCATTGGTCCATTTGGAAGGAGAAAGACATATGTTAGATTAGCCTCTTCCTCCTCCTTTTCTTTTTTGGGAGAACTGCCTCAGGCTGTTTTACATGGGTACCCTCCCAAGAAGATTCTCTTGTCTGTGCCTATAATCGTCTGTGTAAGTCTAAATAATTCCTTATTTCATTATTGGTAAGCCAATTTTTCCATGAATATGTCAGTCTTCAATATTGTTTTTGGTTTTATTTATTTTAAGTGTGACATTTTGCTTAACAATTATCTTTCTCCTCCTGAAGAGGTTTATTTGAAAGTGGTTTAAAACTCGAAGTGGAATCCTAGGTATTAGGTTCCTAAACCTTTACATCAACATACTTTGTAGAGTTGTAATAAGCATTAAATGAGAATACATATAAGACTCTTGGGACAGTGCCTGAAGCAGAATAAGCACTCAAAATATGGTAGCTGTTTCTATTGCTACCGTAACCACTACTGCTATCAGGAAAGACTTAAAAATTAGATAGAAAAGGGGGCCAATTGTAAAGCATTTATCAATTCACTATAAAACATCTAGGTAAAAATCAAATAAAATACCTTCTAACATTACATCAATAAAAACAAGACATTTCCACTTACTGAAAGAGTATAGCCTGTTATGACATTAGTTATAACACAGAATGTGGAATAATATACAATTTATTTATAAAGTCAACACAAACATTTGGCGGGGAACATTCTTTACAGCCTACAAAATCCTCAGTAACTAATCCATACAGAAAATAAATGTAATGTGGATAAACAAAATCAGACAATACTGTAGTGCATAAAATATTAAAATTTTAACAATATTTTAGAATCAGTCTGACATCTAAAAGATTTAAGAGAAAATATGCTAGAGTCAGTTTATTTATAAATTTATCTGGTTGAAAAATATGCTAGAGGCACACTCAAAAGACCTAAAGACATTTCATATGATATAAAACTATATGTAACAGAAAAATGATTCTTCAAAATGAGCGTAGGAAGCTCACTAATAATAGCAAAATTTGTTAACATGAGATCTACAGACATTTAGGAGTTTTATGAAACCCTTGAAATTATTTGTGAAATGTCATGCGTGTGTGCATGCATGTGTGGTTAAAATCTTTCACTACATTCTAAAAACTTCACCATTCAAAAAATGTAAAGATAGTGAACCAACATTTTATAATCATAGTGGCCACTTCCAGTTCATCCGTTTATCCAGATTTTCTAGTAAGTTTTCCTGCAACGTATTTTCAATTTGGATGTTAGTACATGAAAGACTTTTAAAGAATCAAATAAAAAGAATCTACAGAAAAAATCTACTTTATAAAAATGTCTATTTACCTTTTAAGTGTTCTTCTGTTTTTTTTTTTTTTTTTTTCATTATCATGCAACGTTTTTACTGCTGTTCTCAAGTTCATGTCTTATTTTCCTGTATTTCTTCAGTTGGTAGTTTTTCAAAAATGTCTTCAATATAACTGCTGTTCTTCAAACCATCAGGCAGTTCCCAAAATGAAGTTGTTGTACGTGTATCAAACAAAATGGTATTCTGGAAATGTTTTCCACTACCAACTTTCTTTCTCACTGTTAAATTTCTAGAATGTGATCTTTTACTAATACGAATTTTCCTTAAGAGGTTCTTACATCTTTCCTCTTTGTAGATTTCTGTTTATACTTTTGTTTCTCAGTGTATGTAAAATTTATATTTTGTTTTTTGTGACAATTTCGATCTAACAATGGGAAAATAGGCTTACTCTGTAATTTATATTGGATTTTTAGTAGATTCAGTAGCAGTAATTGCATCAAGATGAGCTGAATCTTCAGAATAAGTTGCGAGGCCAGATGCAACTAATATATCTGCCAAATTGTTTTTCTCATGAATGACATCTACTTTCAGTCTTGTTTCAGAATGATATTCCCTAAACTGAAAAACTAAGTCTGGTTTACTTAGGAAATCTCGAAAAAAGCTTTTGGCTTCTTCACTCCAATGTTTTCCTTTAGCAGGTAAGATACCGTATAAAATACATGGATAACTCAGCCTTGGCAAATTCAAAATTTCCTCAGGAACAACTTTAAGATTTATAATTTCTGAATAATGTATATAAAAAGAAAATCCATAGTCAATCAACACAAGACATAAAGACTGAGGTGAGACTTCAGAAATTTCTACTCTATTCCACAGATCTTCCGATTTATCTTTGAACAAACAACTAGAACCGGGAATTATGAACTCCTGAGGCAATGTTTGTAAGGTCTCCGGTAGGTCAGAAAGCAACATAAAAAGATATTTCATTATGTCAAAGAAATCTTCTAACTGAATACTGAAGTCTGATGGATCAGAAACAGCAGTTGCAATACCAGAATACTGCCTATCATTTTGGAATTGAACCCAAGTAAATGATTTTATTGCACATGATGATACAGGAGTCTTAGATTCAATGTTATAAACAATTTCTGCAGGTCTAAGTTTGTTTTCTTCAACAAGAACTGTATTCAAATTTAAGTATTCCAAAAGTAACAGGTCATCGACCAAAATTTCTACTTCCCAAACAGCATCTAAATATTTCAGGAAAAGAATATTTATTTCCAAATCAGCAAATAAGCACTCAAATGACATGTTCTTAGAATTTTCAAACCAAATCCATTTACAAGGTACAGCTTGTCTAGGAATATTTCTTATTTGATTACTAAGCAGCTTGGTATTACATACAGGCACTATTTCATAGATACCACAATCTACTAAAAAAACAAGTACTTTATCATCAACATACTTTTCTTCTACTTTTGATCGATGCCATTTCAAGGTATTTTTAGATTTTGCCAAGCATTCTACACCTTTTTCAATACTTTCCATTGATAAAAAAGGGGATTTTTTTTCTTCTTTAGTAATTAATACTATTAAATCTGATAAAATTTTTTTATTTTTGGATAACTTCACATAAAATCTTCCACTTTTTGAAACATTAAGCATTTCAGCTTTTTCAAGTTGTCCAGGTTTGAATTCTTCCAAAGGAATTTTAAACAGCTGTTGGTTCGAATTCACAGAAGCTTCAGACTCATATGATTTTCCTTTCTTCATTTCATTATCACCTGGGCTCACCTTTTGAGAGAGAACCTGAGGCATTTGCAATGCTGACTTCTGCAGTTTTGAACATGCTTTCCATTTCAGTAGTTCATTAATGACACATCTTTCATCACAAATCATATTTACTTCCCATTTCTGATCATGCTTTTTCAAAAATTCACAATAAACTGTTTTGTTATATATTTTCAAAGTAAAATAATCCACAGTTTTGTCATCCCATATTTCATCAGGCCCATTCCATTTTACTCCACTAAGAAAAGCATGGATTCCTAGCTGAGGAACAGTTAAAAATTCCCTCTGAAGTTCATAAATTTTAGATATGTTTACTATTGCAGAGTTACCATAGTCAATAAATTCTACTTCAAAAGAATTTCCTGGCAAAATTTTCTTAATAACTGCCCTGTAAATGGCATTGTCACCAGAATATTCTGCAACTACAAGATCTCCCACTAGAAGTTTAACTGATTTTCTCTTTCTCAATCTCCTTGCTGTTGCATTTAGAGCATCAGCAAGTCTGATAATTACACTTTCATTTTCAGCAAGCTGAATATGGAAACTTGCTGGATTACTGATATTAGATACATACCCTTTAACTTTGGCATTCAAATAAATTTGCGGTTGAGGAAGGTCTTTGATCTGTGGCCTAATAAGGTCATATGGGTTTTGTGAGGTTGTTTGATTTAATGCTCTGATAAAAGACTGTGATACAACCTTTACTGATTTTTGGCCCACACCCCTGTTCTCAAGAATACGTGCAGCTCCAGGGACAATTTTTATACCTTTAAGCCCATCATTCAAAGAATTCTTCATTTTGTTTTTTGACACAGGTTCCATTTTATAACAAACTGATGGCTTCAAAAACCTGGCATGTATATTTTTGGGATGCGTCAATTGATCTATTTTTCTTTCAGAATATGTTCCTGGACTAGTTTTATTTATCACATTATGGTGATAGTTGTTTCCTGTTTTGCCTTTCAAAGAAGTAGTAAATCTCTTATTCTCGTTTATTTTATTACTCTTTTCCATGCAGCATGCTTGGTCACAATGTCTTTTTCCATAAGCATGAAGCAACACTTTAATTTTCTCATTTATATATTGAGATCCATCATACAATTCTATACCAAGCTGTCCATCTGAATCCTGGGACAATATTATCGCCTTTAATGATTTTCCCAAGAAATTGTCTTTAAACCAACTACTGATTTCTGCTGGAATATCCACATCCCTAAGATCTGACAAAAAACACTTAATAGCTTGCATAGGTGTAAAAAACAACTCTGGAAACTGAGCTGAAATGGCCCTCAACATATTTTCTCCTACTAATTGCTTATTTCCAAAGTCTACAAAATAGACTTGAAACTCAGATGATGAATCTGTTGGTACTGCTAAAGCTCTATATGAGAGACCATCCTCTACATACTTAGATATGCACACTCTCATTTTATTAGAATCATATTTTGGACAATTTTTGAGGTTAATACTCTCTGTGATTTTTGTTTCTATCATCTCTAGATCTTTATTATTTCTGCCAAGCTGGCAATAAAACTTTTTGGGACTATATATGTGAGATATATATACTTCTTCTTCACTTCCAATTTTTATATTAAAGGAAGAATAACAGTAACTGTAAAGACTAAATAAAGATGGGAATGTCTCTGATAATGTGATATACCGAGCAGAGCCACGATTCATAAGAAATTCTTTTGCACTAGTAAATGAGGACTGTAAATCTACTAAGTTATATACATGGTTTGGATGTATAATAACTAAGGCATAGATGATACAAGTCAATAACCCTCTAGATGAAGAGATAAAATTCCGCAAGTCTCTGAATGCTTTTCTTGTCCAACTGAATAATTTACAACTAACAGGCTCAATAAAATGGTTAAGACAACATCTGAAGGCTTGGCCTTCTAACAAGAGAAAACGTGGGTTAATTGCACAAAGATCTTTAATCAAAACCCTTTTTTGGTAACCATAATCAACAAACACTATGTCAACTTCTGTGGATACTTGAGTCAAAACAGCAGCTCTATACCACTTCCCAGAATACTTAGCAACACAAGCAGTCTGCCCAATCTCATAAGGATCAGAATGAATACTATAGTAATTCTGAATTTGCTCCATTAGTAATTTTAGGTCTTCTAACTTACATTGGAGCTGGCATGAAAAGTCACCTGGGCCATAATAACAGGAACATTTAACTTCAAGAACTGTTCCTGGTCTAAAAATATATTCTTTATAAGGCAAGGATGACTCAGGTCCCACAGACAAGGTGAAAGGATTTTTTAATTCTGATATATTAATATCTAGGGACTTTGGCAAAGACAAGTTATTTTCCACCAGGTTATTTGAATGGTACTTTTTAGATTTAGGTCCTTCAAGAAGGGCAGATACGACTTTTTTAATATTAACTTTGTTTTTAGATTTTGAATTTAACATTGAATGTTCACTTACAGATTTTGGAAAACATTCTAGTTCTACTTGAAAATATTCTGCATATCCAGCTTGTAACATAAGAGAGATAACATCAATATTTTCTGAGTCTTCAACACTTTGAATATTTACAGTGTACTTGTCATCTTTTTTTGCTATAACCTGAAGCAAAATTGCTTTGTTCAAAACTAATTTTTTAAAATAATCAATTGCAGCCTTAGTCCATAAATCTTCAACAGGAAATATATGTGCAAGTGAACAGCACATCGCTAAGGCAGGCAACTCACAAAATTCTGGAAGCAAAATTTTTACATCAAAAAATGGTATGGAATCAGTATTACCATAATCCAAAAAATAAACATTAATCTTATAACCATTAATTTCAGTGACGACAGCTCTGTAAAAACGTCTGTCCTTGCTATATCTAGCACAACAAAATAATCCAGGTTCAGGTTTTCTTAGAATCATTTCATCATTTTCACACAAATCATAAAATTTGTTTATGTTTTTCATTATTTTTTGAAATTCATTCTGATGGTCATTAGTGCGTATCCAGAAATTTGATGGGTTTAATACATATGCTATAAAAGCTATGTAGGCAGCCTCTATCTCCATTTCTGTTGTTTTAATGGGAAAACCTACTTTTAAAATGCCTTTTTTATTTAGAGAGTCTATTGACCATTCAATATTTCCCATAGAACTCTCAACTGCAAAGCTGTTTACATCAGACACACTTGTCTCACTCAAGATATTGGAGATTTTTGAATCAGACATCGGACAAAGTACTTGTGTGCCTACAGTCTTCAGTAGACACTTAGAATTAACTGTAAACTCTTGAGTTTGTAATGTCACGTAATACAAATGCTCATCCTTATTGAACCAATCAATGTGTGCATATACCACTTGTCCTAATAAGGCCTGTTTAAATATACTCAGTTGAAATGTTCTTGCATCTCTATCTGGACTGTGCAAACATGTCAGAGAACATGGAAATGAAAATAATGGCACTAAAATAAAATCCTGTTTAAGTTTCTTTACATAAATTGAGGGTATAGCCTCACTACTGCCATAATCCATAAACCAAATTTTTACTTGATTTGGGGGCAAGAGCTGCTGAATAATTCCTCTATGCCACTGTCCATTTCGCCTTCTGGCAACACAAAGTAGTCCAAAATTATCACACGTGGGACTAGTTTCTTGACAGATGGTATCATAATGCAAAGTCATATGTGCTGTCAAGTTTTCTAGCTCTGGAGTCCATTTAATTAACTGACAATAAAATTTACTTGGGCTCAATGCAGATGATACCTTTAGACTTTCAGTACTTCCTACTGACAAAGATGGCTGCAACTTATCCAGAACATTTTGAATATCAAGTGAAGTATCTTTATTACCTAATGACAATTCAGGCCTTTTATGTTGCAATAAATCTGGCATTTGTTGAGGGAATTCTTCTAACATTTCCACAATAAGACGAAATGAATCTCCATCAACAAGTCTTCCTAATTGTAACTTGAGAGCCTGAGATATAATTTTTGGCACGTCAAAAAGAAACATTTGCAGAGGTAAAATAGCTTGCACATAACCTTTCACTTGTATTCCTACTAATGACTTGAAATAATTCAAAGCTTTAGGGGACCATTTTTCACCAACTGGTAGTATATTCGCAAAAATACCAAACACTACCCGTGGCGGTAGCTCAAATAAATTGCCACAGGCTGAAGCAATCTGTGGACCAGCAACTCTTAGTTCTTCTCCACGATCTATGAGGAGCACTGTATAGAGTTCATTTTTCTTTTCCACGACTCTTCCTCTCAGCCATTCTCCAGATACTCTTTCTTCCACCAAACAAATTTCATCAATTTCCACATTATTTTTCACTTTTGGAGTGTGTTGTATTTCTCTCTGCAATATGTGGTAGTCAAACTCACATGCATTATTATTTATGCCTTGAAATTTCACCAGAATATCTTTGGGAAGACATTTAATATGTGATATTGTCAGATCCACATCTAAAAATGTTGGTAAGAGAGATGCAGAATCCATTTTCTAAAAAGCAAATAATAATTACTCATTAGCTATCAAAGTTAACTGCAATTAGCCTTATGTTTGGCATATAAATATACAACTAAAAATAATTATATGCCTGTATTTTATCAAATTTAAACATGTTGATAAAAATTATACACATTGAATAAGATGCTGGTGAAATAAAATCTAACATTCACTGCTTTCTATACTTTCAAAATTTTTCGTTGAAATAATTACAAAAACATTTTTTTAAATAGGAAGAATACCATCACTGGAAAACAGAGAGGAGCAACCTTTATTTTCCAGAAACTTTACAAATTCCAGCTGGATATTGGACAAATGTGGTGTAATGAAAGGATCCAAACTAGCCTCATTGGGGACCTCCTTCTCCTCCTGTGAGACAACCACTTTACTTCATGCAGACTCTTTCCAACAACCTATAACGCAAAGAGGTGAGTGCTAGAAGAAAGGGCAGATGGTGAACCAAAAAGGGGCACACTGTTTGCCATCCCCACTCTGTGCTGAATTCGCAATATTTGGACTCTATCAGCATCATTATGCAACCCCGGGATTCATCTTTGATTGAGGGAAATCAGCTGAGACCTGGACACCACAAAGGGAAGCTAAGCATAGAAAGACACTGAAGTAGGTTAGGTATATCCAGACCTTATCACTGGCATGACTGGCTACAATAAGTGGAAAAGGGAAGGAATCTATAGCATCAAGGCAAAATTTTCTACCACAGCTAATCTGTGGATTTTTAGGATTCTAAAAGTAAGACAAATATTCAAGAAATATAAATAATCCCCAATTTCAGGCAAGAACCATCATCTACTGTGACAGGATACAGCTCAACTCTTCCTTGACTCTGAGTTAACAGTTGACAGGCATTAATTTATTTCTATGAGGACGAGTAAGAGAAAAACATTGGATGCCTTCTCCCCAAAAATGAGGGAACCTCTTAAAAGAAACCAAGGAAATGCTACTCCGTAGAAATAGATGTACTGAAAGAATAGCAAAGTCCTGTTCTCAAAAAGGTCAAAAGGTGAAAATATAACAACTGATATTAGGATGAACTATACACACATAATAGATTTTAAAGTATAATGGGAAAATAAAACCTAAAATAAAGATAAATTAGAAGAAAATTTTGACAGAATACCCCAAAGCTCAGAGGAAAAAGATAAAAAGATGAAAGAGGAGTATGCAGGGACAGAATATAAAGTCTCACCAAAGTCTAAATGTTTTCATTATTTAGTCACAGGCCTTCACCTAATTCCCACACTTTACTCAGTTTATAGCCCCATTAATTCCTTACATGAAGAGACAACCAGGTACTCTCAAAGAATCCTATACTGGATTATACCAAAACTGTCTTCCTGGCATTCACCTAAAGGGCCCTGTGACCATTCACATGGGCATATGGGAAAGAAAAAATTTACATATATCTTTCAGGAACCATGCCACCCTTTTTCATCTATAAAAAGTAGATGTACTCAGAAGATCTCCTTCATTAAACAGAGGTGGTATATACAGTACATATAAGACAACCAAGCCCAAAGGCACAAGGAAGTTTTTAAATAGGTTACTCAAACTATAAAAAACCTACTCCTCCACGTCACTATCTCTCCCTCAAACAATACAGATGGCCTCCTGGGGAATTTCACATCAGAGTTGGTAAACATCTGGTTTATACATGGCTCTCACTTAATGCCAGTAACATCCAGATATAGATTGCTGAGGCATTACACCCCAACCCGGGTGGGGGGGGCGGGGATGGGAGTAGGGTGGCAGACTAAGAAATGAAAGAAAATCTTCACAGTAGAAAGACCTACCATTACATCTACTTTGCCTAAAGAAGAAATTGCTTGAGTTAATAACCTATGCATATTAATACGCAATGGCTAATAGTTTCTGCAGGATGATTAGGAATGCTGAAGGAACAAGACTTGAAGACTTATTACAAAAACGTCTGAAGAAAAGGTATGTGAATGAGCCTCTATAAATTGGCACATAGGAAAATTTTAGGTCCCACGTGATGCTCACCAGAGGGCCCCACAATGAAAAAAAATTCTTCATCAGGTAGACAGCATAACCTATCCTGTGGATGTCAGTCAAACTCTTTCACCTGCCTCTACAATGCTTACTCAATAGGGTCATGAAGAAAGTTCCCAGTGTCATGGACAAAGCTCCTACCCTTTTGCATCTAAAGACCAAATGAAAATAATTCAAAGAAAATTCAGGTGTATATATATACATCTTTTTT
Organism: Hylobates moloch; assembly: GCF_009828535.3. Lineage (NCBI taxonomy): Eukaryota > Metazoa > Chordata > Mammalia > Primates > Hylobatidae > Hylobates > Hylobates moloch. The sequence continues at coordinate 20,758,676 of NW_026652288.1, read as the reverse complement.
ATTATATATATTTATATATAAAAATATGTATATATATCTTATTATACCTTATATATAAATATATAAATATATAATATTTATATTTAATACATAATATATTTTTATATTATATATAAAATTTAGAACCAAACTATTATTTATATATATAATTATTTACATATAAAATTTAAAACTAATTATTTTACACAATGAACAAATGTATTATTTTAAAGACATAATTTAAATCAAGATGTTCTAGATCCAACCCCTACTCAAATATGATAATCCTTAGAAGATTACTATATCACAGAAAGTACTTACACTGTATACACAGGATTCAGATATCAGTACTCAATTAATTGTGTGAAATTTGGGAAACTATTTTTCCTTAGAATCAGACTCTAAATCTGTAAAATGAAAAGTTTAATTAAATTAGGATTTTTCAAACCATTTTTCTGCAGCAGAAATCTTAAAATGTAAAATGCAAAAGATAATTTTTGCAAAAATCAAAATACCTATAAAATGGATTCATTAGTGTTCTAACAATTTCATATGTTTATAAAATTTAATTGTGAAGTCAGTAAATGAGACTAATAAAGTTATTCTATTAAACACAAGCCAATAGCAGCCTCATCATATAATTTGACTTATTATGATGTTTGATAGCACAGTATCAGGAAAATCAGGCTCACAAATATGAAACAGTCTACCTGCTTCCAAAATCATACATGATCCAACACAGATACAGTCAAACAAAAACATGGGAGAGCCACAACTTGAATAATCAATGAGTTAATCTAATGGCACTAACTAGTGCTCTTTTCTGCTTTTAAATTTACTATATAATATTTGAATGTTTTATATAAAAATTATATTTTAAAAAATCAAATTTAAATCCAAAGTTCCCAAACACCTGAATTAAATCTAAATAAAAAATATACATCAACACAGTTCCCCTGAGGTTAGAGGAAAATATAATCTACAAATACTATTAAAATTGATAGAGAAAACCCTTTCTATACTAAAATGCCTGATTCTATAGAATATATATTATAGATAATGACACTCATTGGAGTTCATCTTCTATAAATTAACATCAAACAAGTCCAGACCAGTAAAGTCCACTAGAAACACAATTGAGCCATATATATAAAGCAATCCAGTAATACCATTTAAAAGTAATTAAAGAGACAAATGAAATTACTTTTCATAATCTATTTTAACTCAATATATCCAAACTATTATCATTTCAACATGTAATCAACATAAAATTATTATGATATTTGATTTCTTTTTAATACTAAATATTCAAACTATGGTGTACATTTTACACTTAGCGTACATCTCAATTTGGACTAACCATTATTTCAAATGCTCAATAGCTGTATGTGGTTAGTGACTAGTATTTCAACATACAGGTCTAGAACTATGATATAATTTTAAGTTTTAAATATAAATTTTGTCAAAAATCTTAAAGCAGGTAAAATAATAGTTCCTTGTATTAATAACTCCTTATAATCCTTTAAATTTTTTAAAGGTTTTTAGTACACTAGTTTAACTGATCTTCACAACAAGATTCTTCATTTTTCGGACCACAGAACTGAAGATCAACTGAAACTGAAATTGATCAAAGTTGAAATCTAAAAAGAGATTTAGGTTTCTGATTAGGTTTTCTGATTATCAGTCCAGTTCACTATGTACATTATTTCATTTCCACTGCTTTACACTGTTGTTTCAATTAAAGTACATAATCATGCACAAGAGCCATAATAAAAATGAAAGATGCAAATACAAAAGAAAAAAAACCCACAAAAACAAACAAGCAAAGCACCATTCTGGGACAGAATGTGCTTAATAATTCTTCCTTTTTCAAAATTTAAGGTCGTTCTGCTCAAACTTTGGCCAGTATTCTGGCAAGGTTACTATGTTCCAAAAGACTGCAAGTTGAAGGATCTGTGCTTTGGTTTTCCTCCTCCCATCTTTTCCATATATTCAGAATAGTTTCTAGATTCACCTTGTTAATGACACTGATGTGATGAAAATAAAACTGGATATACTATTTGAGTATGCATATTTCAGAATCAGGGTTTCATTTTTTTTAACATTCTTTACTGAAGTTCACAACCAGGAGCAATTTTTTCCCCAAGGGAACATTTGGGGGCATCTGGAAATACATTTAGTTGTCTTAACTGAGGTAGGAAGTGAGTGCTACCAATATCTAGTGGGTAGAAGCCAGGGATGCCGCTGAATATCCTATAATGCACAGCGGAGCACACTCTTACACAAACAAAGAATTATTCAGCCCAATATGTCAACAGTTCTGAATTTGACAAAGTCTGCTTTAGTGAGAGCAAAAATAAATACCAGGTAGATAAAAGAACTAATTTATTAAAACTATCTAAAAGAATTAGAAGAAAATACAAGAATATTTTTCTAATCTTACTAAGGGAGACATCTTTTAGGAGACAAAACCTGGAGGTCATAAAATTTTTTTAATATATTAATTTCGTTAATTATAGGCAAAAAATGAAGCTATAAACAACATTAAAATCAATTTAATTTACTGCATAAAGGATTTTCTCAAGCCAAATATCTTCATCATCTATGACTCCACTATCATTCCACTCACAATCCACCAGGAAATTCTACTGGGTTCATCTCCAGAGCATATAAAAATCTGACACTTGCAATTCTGCTGCCACAATCCTGGTCTAAACTATCTTCCTCTGTCATCTGTAATACTACCTTCCTCACTAGTCTTTTAGCCTTAACTCCACCCTATCCCAACCTGTGAATATTCTTAGCATTGTAACCAGAGTGATCTTTTTAAAATATAAGATACAATATGTTAAGAGAGAAAAAAAATCAGTGGCTTCTAGTTTCACTGAGTGAAAACTAAAGCCATCAAAAATGGCTTTATGAAGTCCAAAAGAGCAAACCATCACCACCAGCACCACCAAAACCTCCCATGTTTTCTCTTGCCTTATTTCGTATTACACTCCCATCACTTATTACACTGAAGCTGCAATTCCTCCCTTGACATTCTGTGAATCTCTTCGCCTCTGGGCTTTGGGCTTAACTGCTGTCAGAGCACAGCTTGCTTCCTCACTTCCTCCAAGTTTTGGTCAGAAGATCCCCTTCTAGGTGAAGCATTCCCTGACTACTCTAATTAAAACTGTAACCTCCCACAAACTTAATAGTCCCTAGCCTCTCCCTACTCTCTCTACCAAAAGCAAAAAAAAAGTTCTATTAAACTAGAGGTTCTCAAACCTTTGTTCTCAGGACACATTTATAGTCCTATAAATCATTGAAGATCTCAAAGAGTTTTCATTTATGTGACTTATATCTACCAACGTTTATCATTTTAGAAATAAAAATAGAAATTTAAAATATATTTAATTCATTTAAAAATACTAAACCCACTAAAAACACAGATCTTTTCATGAGAGATGATTATATTTCTTAAAATCAAAAGATTAGTGAAAAGTGACATGGTTTTACAATTTTTACAGATTTCTTCAATGTCTGCTTAATAGAAATTAAGCTGGATTCTCATATCTGCTTCTACATTCAATGTGTTGCAATAGGCTATTCTGGGTGAAGGATGTGAAGAAAATCTAGCTATACACAGATACGAGTTGGAGAAGGGAGGAGAATGTTAAAAGCTTTTTCATATAACTGAAGACATTCTTATTTGATATGCACAACAACTCAATGAGTAGTGGTTTTTTCGAAGTTAGTTTACAATGTGGAATATAAAATCATAAGGGAACTTTTTGTATTATCTTAAAATCCACTGGCCTACCTATCTTGTACTTTGAAATTTTTAAATATGCATGATTTTATATCACATGGATTAATTTGAAAATATTGGTTAGATGTACAGATCTTCCATATGTCGACATATTACATTACCTAACATCCCCAAACAAAATTGATTGGTATCACCAGCAATCTCATCAGAAAAGTCATCAAATTTGAGGATACCATCAAACTCAAAATGGCAGACATCACTTTCCTGACTTTTCTAATTTTTGCTTTAAAACTTGGATTTTATCATTGACAAATACTGTCAGTTGTTTTCCTTAAAGTGAGGAGCTTGCTTCAATTTGCAAAGTACCCAAATCTGACTCAGTTTGCTACATTGGTTTGCACCTCAAATAGTTACATCAAATGCTTTTCCTAGAGTCGATCTGCATAGTTCAGTATCAACAGGAGTGCTTTGATGAGTACCTCCCATTTCATCACATGGAATATTAACAAGACATATTTTCAAGGATCATGCTTTAATATCATTCATTTTTACTGCTAGATCAAGGACATTTTAAAGTGAAACTGCCACCTTTTTTATTCCAAGTGTTTGGTAGTAAATAATACAATGACTACCAATAGTTTGGTGCCATTGCCTTGATTCACAGCGAGGTGCCAGCAGTTTTTCCCACCATTGCTTTTGCACCATCAGTGTCAACATTAACACACTGAAAAAGGTAAACATTGACAAGATGCCAAGTTTATTCATGGGGAAATAATATTTTCAATAAATGGTCCTGAAAAAAAATGGATACCCACATGCAAAAGAATGAAGTCAGACCTCGACCTCACACAATATACACAAGATGTTCTCAGACTTACGATGGTTCGACCTCAGATTTTTCAGCTTTACAGGGAATTTTTGGGGACATAACCCCATAGAAATCTAAGAGCTCCTCACAACTTAAAAAGGAGATACAGTTTCTACTGAATGTGTATTGCTTCCGCACTACTGTGAAATTGAAAATCCTAAGTTGAATCATGGTAAGTCAGGGACCAACTCTTTCGTTGCCAGCATTAAATGCATCTTCAGCTTACAGTATTTTCAATTTACAATGAGTTTATCAAGATGTAATCTCATTGCAAGTTGAGGAGCATCTGCACAAAAAGCAACTGAAAATTGATAAAAAACCTACAGGTAAGAACTAAAGCTGTCAATTCCTTAAAAATTTTGAAATAAATCTTCATGACTACTATGGTTTAAATGTTTGTGACCTCCAAAACTCACATTGCAACTTACTCACTGAGATGTGGGACATTTAACAGAGGTGAATAGGTCAGGAGGGTACTGTCCTTACGAATGAATTAATCCATTCATGGGTTATTGGGTTATCAGGGAGTAGCATTGGTGGTTTTATAAGAAGAGGAAGAAGGACTTGAACTAGCATGCTCACCCCCTGTCCATGTGATGCCCTGTACCACCTCAGGACCTGCAGAGTCCCCACTAGCAAGAAGGCTCTCACCAGAGGTGGCCCCTTGACCCTGGACTTCTCAGTCTCCATAACTGTAAGAAATAAATTCCTTTTCTTTATATATTACCCAGTTTCAGGTATTGCTATAAGGAACAGAAAACATATCAAGATGTATTAGGCAATGGCTTCTTAAATATGGTTCCAAAAGCACAAGTAACAAAAGATAAAAAAACAGATCAATTGGACCATCAAAGTTTAGAAAAAAACTTGTGCTCCAAAGGACCCATCAGAAAAGTGAGAAGTCAACCCTGAAAATGGCAGAAAATATCTGCAAATCACCTATCTGATAAGTGGCTTGATGCATAATATATGTAAAGATCCCAAACTTAACAATGGGAAGACAATGCAATCTAAACACAGGCAATGGATTCGACTACATATTTATTCAGAAAAGATACACAAAAGGCCAATAAGCATATAAAAAGATAGTCAGCATCATTAGTCACTAGGAAAATGCAAACTACAATGAAATGCCACTCCAGACACACTAGGATGACTGTATTTTAAAAACCGAACAATTACAAGCGTTAGCAAGAATGCAGAGAAATTAGAACCCTCCTGCAATGTGCACCTGTAAAACAGTACAGCCATTTTCAAAAAGTTCGGTGATTCCTCAGAAAGTTAAAACAGCAATTCCATTACTAGATATAGACCAAAGAAAACTGAAAACACACATCCACACAAAAATTTGGACAGGACCATTCTTAGTAGCATTATTCCTAACAACTAAAAGTGAAAACTACACAAATTTCATCAACTGTTGAAGGAGTAACACAATGCAATAAATACAAAAATTAGAGGGGCATGGTAACGTGCACCTCTGATCCCAGCTACTTAGGAGGCTAAGGTGGGAGGATGGCTTGACCCTGGGGAACAGAGATTGCAGTAAGCTGAGATCCTGCCGCTGCACTCCAGCCTGGTAGAGAGAGCAAGACTCTCTCAAAAAAATAAATAAATAATAATAACTTTTTTTTAAGAAAACACTTGTTTTCCCATGGATTATATTGACACTGATTTTTCCTTCTCTCTGATTTTTCCACTTTGAATTTCTCTATAAATGGCCATACATTTCTTCTCTGACAGTGAAGAAAAAAAAACTGAAACAAAATTCTTTTCAAAATGTCATAAAGTTAGAAGAAAATTTAGAAAAACATTTGAAATATTTTAGGATAAGATGGGCAATCAAGAAAGATAGAAACCCCAAAACCATAAAAGGAATGAAGAACACAGTTAGGTACATATATGCTAAAATTCCTATATAAAAAAGAATATAGGCCAGGCGCGGTGGCTCATGCCTGCAACCCCAGCAATTTGGGAGGCCGAGGCAGGTGGATCGCGAGGTCAGGAGATCGAGACCATCCTGGCTAACATGGTGAAACCCCGTCTCTACTAAAAATACAAAAAATTAGCCGGGCGTGGTGGCGGGTGGCTGTAGTACCAGCTACTCGGGAGGCTGAGGCAGGAGAATGGCGTGAACCCGGGAGGCGGAGTTTGCAGTGAGACAAGATCGCGCCACTGCACTCCGGCCTGGGAGACACAGCGAGACTCCATCTCAAAAAAAAAAAAAAAAGAATATCATATGAATAGACAAATGACAGATTTTTAAAAAAACTGTAACATGGAATATAGATAAAAAGCATCCTTAACATAAAAGTATGTTCCATATTACTAGTATGGGGAAAAGAAAAATGAAAATTCCTCTTCCATGTACTGTACTAGGAAAAACATAAATGAATGATTATATCCAGAACAAATGAAGATGTGGAGAATCAAAGTTCATAGGTTCCAGGTAAGAGAATAAATTCTTATAATATTTTTGTCATGTAAACTTATAGTACCATTAATCTTAAAATCCTCATATCTTTTGATACCAAGATTACTCTTGGTAATCTATCCTTATGAATATAAGAATACATGCTTAAAGATGTTTATTGAAACACTTATAAAATTAAAACTATAAAACACTGCTAAGAGAAATTAAAGATGTAAATTAATTTTAAGGTATCAATTCTCCCCAGAGTCACCTACAGAACTGACATAATCCCAATCAAAATCCTGGGATGCATTTCGGTAGAAATTCAAACGCAATTCTAAACCTTTTATGGAAATGCAAAGGAACAGAATGGTCTAAATAGGTTATAAATAAATAAACTGAAAAAGATTAAAGTTTGAGAACTTACGCTTACCTGAATTTAAGACTAATTATAAAGTTACAGCACTCAAGACACTGTGGTACTGGTGTAGTACTGGTGTGGAAATATAATTCAATGGAACAGATCAGAATGCAGAAATAAGACCTAGATAAAGTCAATAAGAGATAAAATGATTTTCAACCAAGGTGCCAGCAATTCAACAAATGATGCTGTAACAGCTGGATAGCCATACGCTTAAAAGAGGGAAAAAAACTGACCATATGCAAAAATTTATGCTAAACGGAATATAAACCCACATATAAGAACTAAATGTATAAAACTTCTCAGAGGGCCGGGCGCGGTGGCTCACGCTTGTACTCCCAGCACTTTGGGAGGCCGAGGCGGGCGGATCACGAGGTCAGGAGATCGAGACCACGGTGAAACCCCGCCTCTACTAAAAATACAAAAAAATTAGACGGGCTTGGTGGCGGGCGCCTGTAGTCAGTCCCAGCTACTCGGAGAGGCTGAGGCAGGAGAATGGCGTGAACCCGGGAGGCGGAGCTTGCGGTGAGCCGAGATTGCGCCACTGCACTCCAGCCTGGGCCACAGAGCGAGACTCCGTCTAAAAAAAAAAAAAAAAAAAAAAAAAACTTCTCAGAAAAAAAATAGAAAATCATAGGTACCCTGACTTGGCAAAGATGTCTTAAATAAGACACAAAAAATTCAAACTACTAAAGGGGGACAAAATCAATACATCAGAGTTTATCAAAATTAAAATATTTTGCTCTTCCACAGACACAATAAAAAACCTAAAGGCAAGCCACAGAAAGTGAGAAAATACTTACAAAACATATAGCCTAGAACCTGTCTCTAAAATATATAAAGAACTTTTACAACTCAATAGTAAAAAAAAAAAATCCAATTTAAAAATAGGTAAAAGATTTAGCAGCCACTTTACCAAAGAAGATTTATTGATGGAAAATTAGCATTTGAAAAACATGCTTAATATCATTGTCACTAAGAAAATGCAAATTAAATCGCACTAAGATAATACTTCACATCCACTAGAATGGCTGAAATTAAAGGGCAACAGTACCAAACATTGGTGAGGGTATAGAGTAACTGAAAAGGTCACAGACTTCAGAAAGAACTGTAAAACGATACAAACATTTGGAGAACAGTTTGGAAGCTTCTTTAAAAGTTAAATATATACATATACCTTCCACATGACCTGGCCAATCCACTTCCGAGTATTTACTCAAGATAAATGAAAGTATATGTCCATGCAAAAACTTGTAGGAGACCGTTCACAGCAAGTTTACTTGTAAGAGCCAAAAACAAAACAACCCAAATGTTTGTCAACACAATAAACAATGGAACGATACAATAGTCGTAATGCATAAAATGGAAACCATCCAACAATAAAAAGGAATGCTGTAACCCCAGCACTTTGGGAGTCCAAGGCAGGCGGATCACCTGAGGTCCGGAGTTCAAGATCAGCCTGACCAACACAGAGAAACCCTGTCTCTACTAAAAATACAAAATTAGCCGGACGTGGTGACGCATGCCTGTAATGCCAGCTACTCAGGAAGCTGAGGAAGGAGAATCGCTTGAACCCAGGAGGCGGAGATTGCGGTGAGAAGAGGTCCCACCATTGCACTCCATCCTGGGCAACAAGAGGGAAACTCCGTCTCAAAGAAAAAAAAAAAAAGAATGAAACACTGATACTCATAAAAACATGGATGATTCTCAAAATTGCAGAATACACATTTTATGAGTCCATTTGTATAAAATCCTAGAAAATGCCATTTAATCTATAGTAACAGAAAGATCAGTGATTGACTTGGGTAAGGGGAGCGCAGGTTGAAGTAGGACCAAAGGAAACCTTTGAAGGTGATAGATATGCTTATGATGTCGTTTATAGTGGTTTCATAGAGTATACATGTGTCAAATGTCAAATTGTACACTTCAAATATGTGTAGTTTGTTATATCTCAGATATACTTCACTAAAGCTATAAGACATACACACACACACATGCACAACCTGAATGTTCATTAATAGGAACAGAATAATTCATAGAGGACTTATTTTAATATTGCTAATTGCTAATAAAAAATTTCTATTGGCTCTGATGAATAGGTCTTAAGAATCCTGTTCAATTTGGGAGGAGGTCAGAGTAATACAAAAAGACACTAAAATGATACATTACGTGTATACATGAATATGTGTTCATATACAAATAGAGGAAAGTGTGACAGTACGTATCAAACAAATAAATTAGGAGATGGAACTGGAAAAAGAATTCCAGAGGGTAAAAGGTAATTCACTTTACCCTCTGCTTTAGCTGACATGCTGTAAAGAGCTTCAAAAGGTTAGAAAAATTGAATGTATACCAAAGTGGTACAACAATTAAGTGACTCATCAAAAATAAATTTCTTCAGAAAAGCACCTCCACACCTTAACTCTCTTTATGTCTTCTGGTCTACACTAACTCACTCTCTCTCTCTCTCTCTCTCTCACACACACACACACACACACACACACCCCCTGGCATTAGGATCTCTTCCTAGCATTAGATCTGGCACACTCACATACACGCTGGCTTGGAATCTAATTCAAACACACACCATGGCATTACAATGTCTTTCTCACACATACCCTGGCATTAGGATGGCTCTCTCTCACACACACACCCTAGCATTAGGATTTCTCTCACACACAACCTGGCATTGGGATCTCTCCCTCACACACACATCCTAAAATTAAGATTTCTCTCACATTCACACACACCCTGACATTACGATTTCTCTCTCACACACACACCCTGACATTAGGGTCTCTCTTACACTCACACACTCTGACATTAGGGTCTCTTTCTCACACACACACACCCTAACATTAGGATTTCTCTCACACTCAGACACCCTGGCATTAGGATCTCACAGTCACACACACCCTGGCATTAGGGTCTCACACTCACACACCCTGACATTACGGTCTCTCTCACACACACACCCTGACATTAAGATTTCTCTCACAGTCACACACACCCTGGCATTAGGGTCTCACACTCACACACACCCTGGCATTAGGGTCTCACACACACCCTGACATTAGTGTTTCTCCCTCACACACACACACCCTGGCATTAGGATTTCTCTCACACTCACACCCCCTAATATTAGGATCTCTCAGTCACGCTCACACACCCTGGCATTAGGGTCTCTCTCACACACACCCTGACAGGATGTCTCTCACATTCACACACCCTGACATTAGGGTTTCTCACATACACACACACACCCTGGCATTAGGATCACTCTGTCACATACACACAGTCTGACATTAGGGTTTCTCTCACACTCACACACCCTGGCATTAGGATCACTCTGTCACACACACACACACACACCCTGGCATTAGGATCACTCTGTCACACACACACAACACAGCCTGGATTAGGATCATTTGTCACACACACACACACACCTGGATTAGGATCATCTGTCACATACACATTAGGATCACTCTGTCACACACACACCCTGGCATTAGGATCACTCACACACACACAGTCTGACATTAGGGTTTCTCTCACACTCACACACCCTGGCATTAGGATCACTGTGTCATATACACCCTGGCATTAGGGTCTCTCTCACACTCACACACAGCTTGGCATTAGGATCAGCCATCATTGACCCCATATGCTGGGTGCTCCCATCTCTGATAACTGCATTTTTCGAGGAAGGGCTGCTGCTCCCGGGTGGGAGGGCTGAGTCTGAGCCGCCGCCGCCATTAGAGGTAGGGAGAACAGAAGCAGCTGAAGATCCCACGACAGACTTCAGATCGCAGCCCGCCCCTGGGAGGCCAAAGCCCCTGTGGGTCAGAAGAGAAAAGTGGGGAAGTACCATGGAAACCAGTTGTACCTGGAGCAGGCTAACCATACATAAGCCGAGCTGGGGTTTACCAAGAATCTCTGCTGCGGGTCAGGCCGCTCTTCCCGGAGCTGGAAAAATACCGCTAGGGCCCAAGATGGCGGGAGACTCGGGCCTTGTTCCCACCCCCTCGTAATCCCGCAGCGGCCCCAGGGAGCATGTGCGGGCTTGAAGGCCAAATGCCGCGGGTGAGGCCTGCAGCTGCGCAAAGCGTCCCGCCTGACGCTATCCCTGCCTTCCTGAGGGCGGCGGCTGTGTGCGGCCTGGTAAGGGTGGTGCCCACTGGGAGTTCTTGAAGCTGGCATTAGGCTCCAGGTGGGCAGCCTCACAGCCTTGTCTCTCAGGGACAGGCCATGGAGAGACTCTGGATGGGCTAATGTGGTAGAGAGGATGTAGCTTGTCATATGGGTGTGACCACTGGGGTGGTATCACCCCACTTCCTGGCTGTGCAAGGGTTGTAGTTCATGCAGACAGATCTATCTTGCAACTACCAGGATAGAAACTCAGGAGTCCCCAGTGAATTAGTGAAAGGAATGTCTATTTATTGAGTACCAGTTAATCAGATATTTATTTAAGTTATTGAATTTAATTCTATTTCTCTATTTTGGAGAATTTTGAATTTGGTCCGTGAATTAGGTGGTATTAATGTATACAGTGTTAATTTCCTGATCCCAGTGGGTATGTTAGGGTTATGTAGGGAAAAGTCCTTGTTTATAGGAAATAGACAAAGTAGCGGGGGTTATTGGGCATAATGCCAGCAGTTTACTTTCAAATGGGGAGGGGACATGTTCTTTCTACTCTTGCAAGTGTTCTGTAAATTTGTAATTATTTTAAAAGAAACACTTTATTTGAAAAATTACTAGTCTCATAAAATGAGCCATACAACTCTATTTTTTTGTGTTCTGCAGCAATTTATATGACATTATATAACAAGGACAGAAAGTAACTGTCCTTTGAAAAATTAGAAACTTAACTATATTAAGTCATCTGGGTAGGTATTTTAGGTGGGGCAAAATCTTGCCTTCCACATCAGTTGTTTCATGCTCACAGATGGTGTCAAGTTTTCTGTTTCTTTCGACTATTTCCTCCTTTATTGTGTATGTTAATTATTTATATCTTTTTCTCTTGACAAGTCTTATCATCTGTATTGTTTTTTCTTGTTGTAATTATTCTCCATTTTATTTTTTCCTTATCTGTATTCTTTCCTTCTATTTTGTTTCTCTGACTTTATTACTTCATTTTCTTCAGTTTAATGTTTGCTGTCTCTATTTTTAACCTTTCTCATTTTCTGAAAAATATATTTAAGCTACGAATTTCCCTTCAAGTACTACTTTAGTTGTACCCCTTAAGTTTTTAATGGTATAATTTCTTTATCTTTCAGTTTAAAATTGTCCTAATTCCTATTGAGATTTCTTTTGCCATCTGGGTAAAAGATAATTTTTCTTAATTTCCAAATATGTGGAAATGTGTTATTAGCTTTTTGATATTCATTTGTAACTTACTTGCATTAATTGCATTGTAGCCAGAAAATGTGCTCTGTAATGATACCAGTTACTTAAAATTTCTTGATACTTGCTTCTTCCCTAGTACCTAGTCATTTTTAAAATTTATGTCCGTTAGATCAAGTTTGTTAATTGTGTTCAAGTGTTCTATATCGTTACTGATGTGCTTGTCAGCTTTATCAGTTACAGAAAGTGATTTTTATCAGCTTATTGTAAGTCTGCCTATTTGTCTTTTCTATACTTTGAATATATTTTTTAAAGTACATAAAGATTTAAAATTTCTTTCTGATGAATTAACTGTTTTATCAACTTGTAATAACTTTCTCCATGTCAAGAAATTTTTTGCCTTAAGGTATTTTACCTGACATTTATTTAGCATGGCTAAATACATTCATTGAGTTGGTATTTGCCATGGTGTATCTTTTTATATCCTTTGTTTACTAACCTTCTTTCTTGTCGTTATGATTTAGTGTGGCTCTTTATAAAGAACATGTAGCTCAATGTTGTTTGTTTACTCTTTGTTTAGTCAGTCTTAGAAGCTTGCATTTCCCTTTGTCCATTTACATTGATTATGATTTCTGATATTTTGTGATTTCTACCATTTTGTTTTATGCGTTAAGTCTTCCTACTTTTTCTAGGTTTCTCCAGGAAGGCTTTCTCTTGAACTGATTTAATTTTATTCTTTACCTACATTTCTCCTTCCTACTCCCTACCCCCATCTGCCATGTTCTGCTTTACCACTTGGGAAGTAATTCTTTCTGGTACTATCTTCTAGTACTATCTTTCTGGTACTATCTACTATCTTTTCTGGTACTATCTAATTATTGGTGGCCACTCAACAATTTTTAACACTTATTTAATTGAGTAAATTCTCAAGTTAACTTTTTACCCTCTTTTTAAAGAATACAAGGGACCTTGGGACACTTTATCACACACACACACACACACATACACACCTTTCTCTTTTTTGTATTTTTTATTGATATATCATTGTTTTACGTATTTTTGGAATACATATGTATTTTGATACATGTATGCAATGTGCAACAATTCTCTCGGGTTAACTGGGATATCCATCAGATCTATTTTTGTTTTTCTGAGACACTTTCATACTGTTTACCATGGTGGCTGTTCTAATTTATATTTCCACCAAGAGTGTACTGATGTTCCCTTTCTTTGCATCCTCAACAGGATTTGTTATTTTTTGTCTTTTGGGTAATAGTCATTCCAGCTGGGGTGAGATGATATCTCATGGCTGATGATTAGTGATGTTGAACATTTTTTTTTATATACTTGTTGGCCATTTGTGTGTCTTCTTTTGAAAAATGTCTATTCGGGTCTTTTGCCTATCCTTTCATTGGATTATTTGGGTTTTTTTTTTTTTTTTGGCATTTAGTTATTTCGTTCCTGATAGATTCTGGTTGTTAATCCCTTGTTGGAGGGATGATTTGCAGATATTTCCTCCTAGATAAATTCCACACTTAGAGCTATCCCATTTTTGACAAAGTCACCAAGAACATACACTGGGAAAGGACACTCTCTTTAATAAATGGTGCTGGGAGAACTAGATACCCATATGCAAAAGAATGAAACTAGATCCCCATCTTTCATCCCCATCTTTCATCATAAACAAAAATCAACTCAAAATGGATTACAGACTTAAATTTAAGACTGGAAACTATGGAACTACTAGAATAAAATGTTGGGGAAATGCTACAGGACACTGATCTGGGCAAAGATTTTTTGGGTAAGACCTCAAAAACACAGCAAGAAAAGCAAAATAGGCAAATTGGATTACATCAAGCTAAAAGCTAAAAAAGCTTCTTCACCAAAAAGGAAACCATTAACAAAGTGAAAAGACAAGCTACACATACTGCTTTCTAACTTACATGCTTTTTAACCTAAAATCTGCTGGAAGAAGTCTCCGTGAATGTATAGGTCTTACGTTACCTATTCATCAGTTAACTTATACTCATCCTTCAGTTCTCAGCTTATAGGCTGCTTCCTCTGAGAAGATTTCTGAGTCTGGGTGAGTAGTCATGACTGGAATATTGTACTATACATGTAGAAATGCCCAAAAGCTTCCCAAGGGGATATACAGGCATAACAGTCCCAAAGGAATCAATTTTCAGCCCCTCATCTTTTAAATGTGCTTTTTTCTGAGGCTGAGCTGCCTAAGAAGCAAACCACCGGCAAGTCAGAATCAGCTGGTTAGTTCCCCTTTTCTCCTTCCCTTTCACTGTTGCCCAGTTTCCAATTTATAAATAAAGATGTCTCTTAGCCAGGTGCAGTAGCTCACACATGTAATCCCAGCACTTTGGAAGGCCAAGGTGGGTGGATCACCTGAGGTCAGGAGTTCAAGACCAGCCTGGCTAAAGTGGTGAAACCCTGTCTCTACCAAAAATACAAAAATTAGCTGGGTGTTGATGGCACACGCTTGTAATCCCAGCTACTCAGGAGGGTGAGGTAGGAGAATCGCTTGAACCCAGGAGGTGGAGTTTGTAGTGAGCCGAGATCATGCCATTGCACTCCAGCCTGGGTGACAGAGCGAGACCCCATCTCAAAAAAAAAAAAAAAGTCTTCATCCCCTATATTTATTATTGTCTGTTACCCTGAAGTGTAAATTCCCCTGAAAACTGAACAAATAAGCAGCTGTTTAAAATGGTAGCATCGTGAAGCCTTCCTTTGTAGGGCCATTGTGTCTTTTTCCATATTATTCAAATTTCTGTGAGACACACACACACACACACACAAAACAACAACAAACAAAAACACTTCATTGACCTGTACACTGAAGATGAATGCACTTTATATATATATATATATGTTATACCTCATTGAAAAAAGAGTTTTGAAAAAGTATCTTAAAATTAACAGTATGTTTTCTGAGTATATGTGTTAAATAAGGCATATCTAGGTGAAATAATAACACATATAATTTTTTTACAGTCCTTTTGTTAAGCTTCCCAGGAATTAAGATTGTAGACCATTCTAATGGCTAAGTAGAAAATCATTTTTTCAAGTCAGGTGGTCTCTAATTTTAGTACTTTATTTTTTTCAAAAAGATTGAAGAATCTAGGCAAGTACCCAATTATCAGTAAATTAATTATCAATCATTACAGGTATGAGAGCATTAGGGGTATAAGAGCAAAATATTTAAGAACCACTAAGTTATAGTTCTCATGGTAACCTGAACTTTTTCCCTTACTTATCATAATCTATAAATATATGCCTATTGATATGATTATTTGATGTGTGTTTCTCCAACATCAAGTCTCATGGAAATAATACTAAGCATATTGTTTATCCACAGTGAATCTAAGTCAAAGATTCAATAAGCAAATGGATTACTGTGCAAGTGGTATTTGCAGTCCTGGGAGTAGATGAGATCATGCAGAAACAGATAAACAGAGAAGAGGATGGAACTCTGGAAAACAGCAAAAGATAACTCCTTTTAGTACAAAAACCGTCATTTGTCTTCGCAGCTTTTTCCCTTTTCCTTTCCTGCTTTGTCCTAGAGAGCATAGTGTTTTGCACACAGAAACAATTTCAATGTTAAAATAAACTTTCTTCCCGAAATGTAGTCTAAGACACGGAATACATAATTACTCTTATGAGTGTTCTTTTCGGGGAAATAGTTACCTTAGAAGACTGCACCTTGTTGTCTTCACTGTCCTGTAGAAGAAACAGATGTGAAATACTCAAGATATAGAATAGTCCCATAGCCCCTTCAAGGAAGTTGCGAGTGATCTTTCCTCAGAGCCTGACATCAAAAAGTTAATTTTTTTGTTATCACTCAGTTTCATAAATCATCTCTGAGTGCATCACGTACTATCATGTCACATGTTCTAGTCATTAGTAAAAATGTTTTTCTTCTAGCTCCCATATCCTCTAATATGCTAAGATCAAGTCCATTTTTTCTGTGTTTCTTCCACTCACTTTCTAAAACTTTAGCTCTAAATAAATTAACATTGATGACTTGCTTAGATAGTCCCTATCTGGTTGGACTTGGTTTTCTATCTTGTCAGTTTTTTATGTGCCACCGGGAGGCAGCATGAACTTGCCTACTGATAATCTCTCTTGATGCCTGTACATCTGCAGTCATCCTGTCACTTTTTAAAGAAAGATGTCTTTTCTATTTAAGATGTAATTAAATCTCACCTTTTTTAAAAATAATACTTGGTGATAATGGGACATGGGGAAGCAGAGATCATCATATGCTTGTGTTAGAATGTTAATTGAGGCAATTTGAAAATTACTTATCTGAAACCTTAAAATTGTTTATGTCCTTTGCTCTGGCATTCCCCTTCCCCACACTCACTCTCCCATTCCCAGCAATTTCTCTTATGAAATTATTGCCATCGTAAGCAAAGACAGGGACATTCAGTACAGCATTCTCATACAAACATCAACTAGAAACAATACAAATGTCCAACAGGAACACATTCTCGTCATACAATAGATAGCTCTGAGGCTGATAAAAATGATATTATTGAAATTTTTCTGAAAATGTGGTACACATATCACCAGATCTGGTCCACAAGACCATTGTAAGTGGGACATGAAAAGGAAGCATGCTTCCTTTGCACTGTATCTCTTATCTGCTCCCAGAAACAGTGTCCCGGCCGTGCGGCCTCCCTCCTAGACAGGCAGAAGGCTATGGATTCCCATACACACCCAGACTCTTCTCTTCCCCAACCTCCTCTAGGACTTCCTTATCCTATTCCCTCTCCAAGGCCCAGGTTTCATCCCACTCCCTTTATCTATCTATTTATTTATTTTTTAATAAAGATAAATAAATGTAAAAGAATGTCATCTCCATCTGAACACAACAGCAAATCCAAATAATCATTTATTTATTTGTTAGATTTCTCAGCAATATTTTGGAGCTTTTATTATAAAGGTTTTGCACATTTTGATAAGCTTTTTCTTTTCTGAGACAGGGGCTCACTCTGTCAGCTGGAGTGCAGTGGTGTGATCATGGCTCACTGTAGCTTTGACCTCCTGGGCTCAAGTGATCCTCCCACCTCGGCCTCCCAAGTAGCAAGGACTACAGTCATGTGCCACCACACCCGGTTAATTTTTAATATTTTTTAGAGATGGGGTCTAGCTATGTTGCCCAGGCTGGTCTCAAACTCCTGGGCTCAAGAGATCCTCCTGCCTCCACCTCCCAAAGTGCAGGGATTACAGGGATGAGCCACCATGCCTAACCTCCAATCCCTTTCCTTCCCACACAGCTCTTTCTGGTTCCCCAGCACAGCCCTCCAGGTAGTCGAGCAGCCAGCCAGCTCCACCCTCATTGCCCTCAAGCTCCTTTTCTTAATATTTCCTGAAACCCCCAGCTCTGCCCCTTCCCCTAAGCTCCTGTCTACCTTCTTGTCCTATGATGTGCTTGCCATATCCCTTAGAGAAAACCTGTCCTGCTTTTTTTTTTTTTTTTTTTTTTTTTTGAGACAGAGTTTTGCTCTTTGTTGCCCAGGCTGGAGTGCAGCGTAGCGATCTAGGCTGACTACAACCTCCGCGTCCCGGGTCCAAGAGACTCTCGTGCTTCAGCCTCCCCAATAGCTGGCATTACAGGCACCTGCCACCACACCCAGCTAATTTTTGTATTTTTAGTAGAGACAAGATTTCACCATGTTGGTCAGGCTGGTCTCAAACTCCTGATCTCAGGTGATCCGCCTGCCTCAGCCTCCCAAAGTATTGGGATTACAGGCGTGAGCCACCTCGCCGGCCCCTCCTCACTCCTCTGCTCCAGCCTCCCCTTTGTCCCTGGAAGTCCCTAGTTTCTTCTGCATGTCATTGCTCCACCCTTAGCTTCAGCACTCCCTTCTCCAAGCCTACAAAATAGACTTCTTTTATTTATTCTGGCCCTTTTATTTTCTACTCCTATTTCTTTCTTCCTTATAGCCCTCTTCACTTCTAACCAAAGCTTCTTTGCCATTTAATATGTTTTGCAAGTAGAGCTTCCCCAAATATCTTGTTTGATTTAGGAAACAATCATAAATGTCATCTAGATATATTCCCAACTCAGTAGTGAGGATAAAGTGTTCACCTTTTCGTAACAATAGTCACAAATATGTGGCAGTGATTTCTTTCTCTAAATGTATAGGAGCTAGTTAAATTCCTAGTTCAGAACGTATAAAATTGGTGAATTTCCCAAGGAGAAACTAAAAGGCAGTTAATATTTCCTATGAATTCTATGATTTAGAGAGTAGTTGGGAAACGAGAAATAAGACAAAATACAAGTAAATGTTTTTCTAAGTTCATTTAAATCAGATCCTAAATCTCACTTGAAATTCATTGTGATCTTTGTGGAGAAGAATTCTTTTAGAAATTGGAAATTATTGGTACATGGTTCATGTGTACTAGAGCAATATAATGTCTCTTATCAAGAATTGCCTTTAGTATGGAACATCATTTATTAATGTCATCCAGTCATGGGTCACATTATTAATGATGAAACAGAAAAGCAAGTCCCTTACATGCTATTCTCAACGTCTTCTAAAAGTGTCAATGTAAATTGAATAAAATCTACATTTTATGTATTTGAAATGTAGCAATGAGTAGCCAAAAAGATATACATAAGCATCTGGCAAGAATGTGAAAAAAAAAGTTTTTAGTACTATGAATACACATCAACTTTGGCCGCATATCATTACCTTAAATCTCACAAGAAGAATTTTGAATATTTTTATCTACCATTATCAAAGATTGACTAGTTCTATATACCTTAACTTTCTAGATTTCTGAACCTTACTTCTGTAAAAACCAAACCTTTATTTTAAGCATTTCAGCTAGAATTTCTGTGAAACTGATTATATTTTATACACATCCTGTCTTCTTAAATGCTCACACCTGTAATCCCAGCATTTTGGGAGGCCGAGATGGGCAGATCACGAGGTCAACAGGTAAAGACCATCCTGGCCAACATGGTGAAACCCCGTCTCTACTAAAAGTACAAAAATTAGCTTGGCATGGTGGTGTGTGCCTGTAGTCCCAGCTACTCGGGAGGCTGAGGCAGGAGAATCACTTGAAGCCAGGAGGCGGAGGTTGCAGTGAGCTGAGATCGCTCCACTGCACTCCAGACTGGGCAAATGAGCAAGACTCCGTCTCAAAAAAAAAAATGTTTTAACTTTTACTGGATAGTTCAAGGTCTTCATTGTGAGTTTCCATTATGGTACAATGGAGGCCAAAGAAGGAACTGTTAACCCCATGCTCAGTGGCCTGAGGAAGTAACAAATGTTCTTATGTCTGTTTTTTATTGTTTTGTTATCATAACAGTAAAAAACACCATCTGCATCTAACTGCTTTCTCTACTATTGAGAAACACTACTCCATGGGTCTCTTAAATGCCTAGATGTCTTGGTGGGTTATGCCAAGGATGGAAGGCCCTGACCACTCTTTATCTAGAACATTTCTCATGGCCATTTCCAGTGAGCAATGTTAAGAGTTGCTGTAAGCTCTCCTTTCACACCACGGCTGCTGTCAGTGGTACATTTTCTAGGTTCCACATTCATCTCCCATGACACAACCCATGTTTGTGCAAGCATAGGTCTAGGACCACCTAAGCTGCCCTGCAGAACTGGTACTCCAGAAACCAATGCAACCAAGTTTGCACTCCAGCTACTGCTTCTGCTATGAGTAATCGTTTTTGACTCTAACTCAGGAGGCCTTCTCTCTTCTGTCAGCATCCATGACATTGTGGCAAGCTGACTTGTTAGCTTGCAGCAGAGTAAAATCTTAGACCCCTCACAGTTCTTGTAAGCTACCTTTCAATTTGTTGTTTAATTTATACTTTTAACACACATATATTAGTTATGTATGCCTCTAGAAATATGTAAGATCCAAGGGGAATATAAAGTGGACAATAGTTGGAACCTCCCTTAAGAAGACCTAATGCTAAATGACGAGTTAATGGGTGCAGCAAACCAACATGGCACATGGATACATATGTAACAAACCTGCACATTGTGCACATGTACCCTAAAACCTAAAGTATAATAATAAAATTTTTAAAAAAAGAAGCTCTCCCTGGTGAGGAATGCAGACACACAGATTTTGTAACAAAACATGATTGATATTAAAGGCACGGAGATGGGAACCAGAAGGTTAGGGATAGCTTTCTGGAGGAGGAAACAATGAATTAAGCCTTTAAGGATGAGGACTTGACCAGGCAGAGACAAAGGACATAGAGGAATATCAGAATAATATAAACCAAGGAGAAATACTATATAAAATGTACCCACTAATTTTGAGATGCCTCCTGATATCAGAAGGGTTAAAATGGGAAGGAAAAGAGTCCCTTAGAATTAAGCAATTAGCATAATTTTAAATAATTGCTGGTGACACATCTGTGAAATAACATATAAAGTGTGTATTCCTCAGAAAACTGGAACACTATTTAAACAAATTGAATCATTATCTAGAACTAAAACTCTTGGTGATGTCAACATACTTTAGAGGAACAGGAGCACAGATAAGCATGAAGTTAAAGTCTCTTACAAGAATTATCTTATTTGGTGTGATGAAACTATGTATTATTAACTCTGGACATTATAAAAAAAGACAAGTATAATTAAGTTTATTTAAAATGTAAAGTTACAAACCCTGTAGGCAAAAAAAAATTAAAATTCAGCTATATGTGACTTGCAAAATATGCACTGAGAAATCACCATATGCAAAGATTGAAAATGAAGGGATAAAAAGTATAAACCATATGTATCCATTATCTATTACCACAGTAATTCTGTATAACAAACAACCACATAAAAAGTAAGCATTTATGTGATTCCCAAATCTATAGGTTAGATGGGGTCATCTGATGGGTTATCAATGGATTAGCTTTGCTCTCTCATGTGTTTGGGGGTGTGGCTAGCTGGTTCAGCTCTTCCTCACATTTCTCTCATCATACAGCAGGCTAGCGTGGGCTTGTACACATGGCAGTAGCCAGGTTCCAGGAGACAGCAGGAGTAAGTGCACAGTCCTTTTGAGGGACAGGCTCAGAACTGGCACATCATCATTCCAGAAAATTCTATTCTATCACAAGACCAGCCCAGATTCAAGGAACAGGGAAACAAACTCCTATACTTAATGGTAAAAATCTGCAGGTGATTTGCAAAATGTGTGGATACAGGGAAGAATAAAGAATTAGAGATTTTTTAAAGTTAATCTTCTACACCATGCAAATTCTAATGGCAATAAAGTGGGTTTAGCCATGTTAATATCAGCCAAAAAAAAAAAGATGATAATGGAACAGTCCTTTATTCTGACCACCATATTAAAACCACAATCTGTCTTCTGCTCCTGCAGTTCCCAAGCACCCTTCAGTTGTTTTGCATTTTCTTTGTTCCATAGCACCTATAATAATATAATTTACTTATTGTGTTTGTTTTTTAGTATGTGTTTCGCCTGGAAAAATATAAGCTCCACTAGGGCAGGATCTTTGTCTTTTTTGTTCACTAGTATTTCCTATCTACCTGGGGCAGTGCCTTATACGTGGTAGTTATCCTGAAAGTATTTGTTGAATAAATTAATACACCAACATATCAAAATTATTAATATATAATTTTGGTGGCTTATTAGATTATTGCTTCCAATTCTTTACTCTCCCCATGTAAGGGAATTATATATTCATCCCCTTTACCATATAACTTTGCAGTGTCACCCTTGGGACAGGGTTAATTTGCCAGCCCTAATGATGTTGAGCTTAACCACGTGATTTATCTCAGCCAATGGAGTGAAAACAGAAGTAACATATACCAGACGCTTTAAACATGCTTTTGTGGTGTGGCTTTCTCTCTAATAAATTCCCCTCTTGAGAAGAAAAGGCCCTGAGCAGTCACTGGTCCTGGAGTTAACAGAATATGGAATAAACCTAACCCTACCCAGCAGCCTGAAGCACAGCCACCCCAGCTGACCTACAGAGCTTTCAGCAAGAAATAAATGCTTTTTGGAAGCCACTGAGATTCTGGAGTTGTTTATTATTTCATATTGCACCAGAAACTTAATATAGCACAAAAACGTAGTAATAAAACTTCTAAGCAAAAGCAAAATCTGAAAACTACATAAAGAAATTGACAAATCAGATCACGGTAAAAAAATCTAACATAGCTTTATCAGAAATTGATACATCTAAAAGGCCAGGCATGGTGACTCATGCCTATAATCCCAGCACTTCGGGAGGCCGAGGTGGGCAGATCACCTGAGGTCAGGAGTTCAAACCAACCTGGCCAACATGACAAAACTCTGTCTCCACTAAAAATACAGAAATTACCCAGGTGTGGTGGCAGGTGCCTGTAGTTCTAGCTACTCAGGAGGCTGAGGCAGGAGAATCGCTTGAACCTGGGAGGCAGAGGTTGCAGTGAGCTGAGATTGTGCCACTGCATTCCAGCCTGGGCAGAAAGCAAAACTCCATCTCTAAATAAATAAGTAAATAAAAGAAATTGACACATCTAAATGGTAAAATAATTGGTATGGTTGTAGTAAGTTTGACAAAATGTGGTCCATTAGATATCTAAATGGAATACTGCACCTAACACAGAATATGCATTCTTTTCAAATATATATGGGACAATATAAAAAGCAATCAAATAGTTGCTCACAAAAGTTTCAACAATTTGAAAAAAAAAGTTTCACACAGCACATTATCTGAACTTACCAAATTAGAAATAATAAAAGGCATTTTTTAAAGTATTTTGAAACTAAAACTACATCCCTAAGTAACTCATGGAACATAACTCATGAAACGAAGTCACAATGGAAACTTTAAACAATTTCAAACTGAATTGAAAGTGCAACATGCCAACACATGTAGAATTGTGGAAAAGTGAATGCAGTGCTTAAATTCCTAGCCTTCATAACATTTAATATGCTTTTAATTACACTTATTTTTAAAATACATACATTTATATTAAATGAGTTAAGTTTTCAACTCAAGAAGCTAAAGAACAAGGAAAACTTAAAAAAATTTGTAGGAAGAATTTCACTTTCAACCGCGATAGACAAATAGGAATGGGATTTATCCTAACATCTTAAATAACTTGAAAAGGAGATAAAATATGAAAAAATGGTTTTTAGACATCAGAAAACAGGCAGTGCTGGACAGTGATCCCAAAGGGAAGGGAAACAAATAAGGTAAGCCTTATGATTGCCCAAGCTCACTGCCTGAAGAGAATTTCCAGACTACAGTGCAAGGGGGAAAACAAAACAGAGTCCAGCAGCCTTGCTGACTTGAGAAGACAGAATTCAGAATTTTAGGAGGTCAGGAGATACACACAGACTGCACCAGAGATCTGCAGTAGGGTTCCCCTCTATGTCTTTGCATGAGTGCAGGCCTACACATGCATGCAAGGAAGTTACCTAACGCCAAAGAAAGAACCATCAGAAAGGAACAGGTGCAACAATGCTCACAGCTCACTTCTCATTAGGAGTAGTCCATGCTCAAACCAACAAGAAAGAAAGACTTCCTAACACTGGGAGCATCAAACAGAATCCTCAAAAAGGTATTGCCTCAGTAATGGGAGCAAATTAACCCTAGACTAAATCTGCTTTGGATTTACCTAACGCTTAAAAACAAGCCTTACAAACTATTTAATTCATTTCAACTAACTTAACTGAATCTCAGAATACAGCCCAAAAATATCTAAAGAAATAAAATCCAGCAACCATCAGTGACCAGAATCCAATGGCAAATCACCAATTATGCAAGCAGGCAGGAAAATACAACCCACAGCCAGAGGGGGCAAAAATCAATCAATCAATCCCAGAAATGGCAGAGATGATAAATTTAACAAGAATGTTAGAACAGCAAAATCAACTCCACACTTTAAGAAAATAGAGAAAAACATGAACACAAGGAAGATATAAGTAAGACTCAACTTGAATTTTAGGAGTGAAAATATAAGATGTGAAATGAAAAATATACTAAAAATAATTAGCATACTAGACACTGCAGAACCAGTGGCATAGCAACAAAAACTATCCAAAATGAAAGAGTGAAAACAATGGGAAAAACAAACAAGAAGGAATATCGGTGAGCTGCGGGACAATGTCAAAGAGGAAGGAAACAAAAGCATTTGAAGAAATAATGTCTGAAACTTTAAAAACTTGATGAAAACTATAAAACTTCAGATCCGGAAATCTCATTGAAATCTAAGCAGGACATATCACAATCAAATTGGTGAAAAACAATGATAAAGATAAAACCTTAAAAGAAGCCAGAATCAGGAGTGGAGCATTACATGTACAGCGGAACAAAAGAAAGAATAAAAGCAACTTCTCATCAGAAACCAGACAGATTTTAAGACAATGCTGTGACATCTTTAAAACACTGAAAGAAAAAACGGGCAACCAAGAGTTCTATACAAAGCAAAAATATCTGTCTTTCAAAAATGATAGCTAAATAAAGACTTTCATAGACAAACAAATGCTGAGAAAATTCATCATCCAGAAAGAATTTTAATTTTTTCCCACTACAAGAAATACTAAGGGTAGTTCTTCAGGCAGAAATTAAATGATACCAAATGGAAATGTGGATATACACAAAGAGAGAAGACTTATGAAAATTCTTAATATGTAAAATAGCCATTAAATATTTTTCTCATTAAAAAAACCTTTAAGAAATAATTGTTTAAAACCAAACCAAAAGTTTGTTGAATGTATACCATATTAGAAGTTTTACAATAGCAAGAGCACAAAGGATAGAATAGGAAAATGAAAGTATACTGCTTTAAAATTCTTACACTCTATGGAAAGTGGTACATTTTGATTAAGTGTCCAACTATAAATTGTTCATAATGTAATTGTAAAACCTAGAGAAAAATCTAATATATATCCAAGACTGGATATAAAAATGAAATTATAAAAAAAAACAGCTTAACCAAAAGAACACAAGAAAATGGGGAAGAGGGAAAAGATGTAGAACATAAGAAACAAATAGCAGATGGTAGATAAAAACCTAACCATATTAATAATATTAATCACATTAAATATAAGTGGTATAAATAGTCCAATTAAAGACACAGTTTGTCAGATTGGATTAATAAGCAAGAATCTCTTGTATGTTGTCCAAAAGAAACCCACTTTAAATATAAATACATAGACAGGTTAGAAGTAAAATGAGAGAAAAATAAATTCTATGCCCATACAATCCAAAGAAACTTTCAGCGGTCATAGTAATATCAAATGAACTAGATTTCAGTACAAGGAATATTACCAGAAAGAAACAATGTAAATATATAATGATACAAGTTTCATTCATTAAGAAGACATAATAGTCTTCTCTGTATACCCAAATAATAACAGATCCTAAACATCTGAAGCAAAAAAAGTGTTAAAACTGAAAAGAGAAATGGAAAATTTCACAATTATAGTTAAAGATTTTAAATGTAGACCAAGTAAAAAGAAAATCACTAAAGGTATAAAGACTTGACCAATATTTTCAATTAACTTGAAATTGACATTTAATAAAAATCCCACCTAACAATCTTTATAATTGCATACAAAACATGCCAAAATAAATCATATTCTTAACCATAAAACCAGTCTGTATAGATGTAAAAGAATTCAAGTCATACAAAGTATGTGCTATGAACACAATAGTTAAATTAGAAATCAGTAACAAACAGATATATAGAGAAACTCTAAGTATTTGAAAATTAAACATACACTTCTAAATAACTAAGGGTAAAAGAAGAAATCACAAGGGAAATAGAAAATATATTGAACTAAATGGAAATTAAAAGGCAGTGTATCAAAATTCATGCAATATATAGAAAGTAGTGTTTTGAGGGAAATTTATATTATCAAGTGCTCTCATAATAATGTTAAAACTTTTACATTAAAACACTTTGAGAGTAAATTAAACATCGATAAGAATAAAGAAAAATAATAAAAGTCAAAGAAAAAATAAATAAAATAGAAAAGAAACAATAGTGAAAAATAAAAGAACCCAAAATCTGGCTTATTGAAAAAACCCTGCAAGACAACTTAGGCAATACCATTCAGGACATAGGCATGGGCAAAGATTTCATGACAAACATGCCAAAAGCAATTGCAACAAAAGCAAAAATTGACAACTAGGATCTAATTAAACTAAAGAACTTCTGCACAGCCAAAGAAACTATCAACTGAGTAAACAGACAACCAACAGAATGGGAGAAAATTTTTGCAAACTATGCATCCAACAAAGGTCTAATATTTAGCATCTACAAGGAACTTAAACAAATTTTTTAAAAAAGCAACCCCATTAAAAGTAGGCAAAGGACATGAACAGACGCTTGTCAAAAGAAGATATACTTGTGGCCCACCAGGCGCGGTGACTCACGCCTGTAATCCCAGCACTTTGGGAGGCCGAGGGGGGCGGATCACGAGGTCAGGAGATCAAAACCATCCTGGCTAACACGGTTAAACCCTGCCTCTACTAAAACTACAAAAAATTAGCCAGGCATGGTGGCGGGCACCTGTAGTCCCAGATGAGGCAGGAGAATGGCATGAAACTGGGAGGCGGCGCTTGTAGTGAGCCGAGATCACACCACTGCGCTCCAGCCTGGGCGACAGAGCAAGGTTCCGTCAAAAAAAAAAGACAACAATGTGACCAACAAGCATATGAGAAAAATGCTTAACATCATTGATCATTAGAGAAATGCAAATCAAAACCATAATGAGATACCATCTCATATCAGTCAGAATGGCTATTATTAAAAAGTCAAAAAATAACAGATACTGGCAAGGTTGTGGAGAAAAAGGAATACTTATATACTGTGGGGTTGGCTTGGTTCCTTACTCATTCACGTGACATGAGTGAAGGACAAAGGACATTCTAAGCCCGGATGTTTGCACTGGTGGATGATACCAAACATTTAAGTAAGAAATCATACCAATCGTTTGCAAAATCTTTCAAAAAATAGAAAAGAAAGATACTCTTCACAACTTGTTTTATGAGGCAAAACTTACCGATACCAAAACTAGGCAAAGCCGTAAAAGGAAAGGAAACTTACAAACCAGTATCCTTCACAAACATGAACATAAAATTCCTTAACAGAATATTAACAAGTCCAGAAATATAGAAAGAAAATGTCATGTGACGTTTGGGAATGCAGGTTGGCTTAACATTTAAAAATCTGTCAATATATGTCATCAATTTAGGAAATTAAAACAGGAAAGTTATATAATCATCTTAATAAAGGCAGGAAATCCATTTGACAGTCTTCATCTTCCTTTCATGATGTAAACTCTAAACTACCTAGGAACTACCTAGAAGGGAATTTCACCTTGATTTAAAAACTCCTACAGCTAATATCACACTTAAAAGCCTGAATGTTTTCCTCATAAGATCATAAAACAAGGCAGAAATATTCACTCTTACCACTTTTATTCATCATTGTACTGAAGGTTCTAACCAGTTTAATAGATCAAGGAAAAGAAATAAATGCATCTAGATTGGAAAAGTACTGCTGCCTTTATTCACAGATGACTTGGTTGTGTATGTAGAAAATCCTAAGGAATTCACAGAACTATTAGAATTTTTAAGCAAGTTTAGCAGGTAATAAGATACAAAGTCAACATTTTAAAAATCAATTCTACATGTTAGCATTGAACAACTGGAAAAACAATACATGTGAGCATTGAACAACTGGAAAAACAAATTTTAAAAATTATCTATAATATCATCATAAATACAGGCCAGGCGTAGTGCCTAACGCCTGTAATCCCAGCACTTTGGGAAGCTGAGGTGGGCAGATCATTTGTGGTCAGGAGTTTGAGACCAGCCTGGCCAACATGGTGAAACCCTATCTCTGCTAAAAATACAAAAATTAACCGGCATGGTGACACTCACCCAGCTACTCATGAGGCTGAGGCAGGAGAATTTCTTGAACTGAGGAGAGGAGGTTGCAGTGAGCTGAGATCGTGCCACTGCACTCCAGCCGGGGTGACAGAGCAAGACTCCATCTCAAGAAAAGAAAGAAAGAAAAAAAAACAATGAAATACTTAGAGAAAATATATACAATACCTGTACACTGAAAATTATAAAATGTTTCTAAGGGAAATGTTTAAAGACCTAAATAGATGATGACATAGTCAGTGCTATGGATCTGATAGCTTAATGCTGTTAAGATGTCAGGTCTCCCAGAATTGATCTACAGAATTAACACAATCCCAATCAAAATCACAATCGGCACTTTTTTTTTTTTTTTTTTTTGCTGTATTGCACTCTAGCCCCCGCGCTAGAGTGCAGTGGCGCAATCTCTCACTACAACCTTGGCTGCCCAGGTTCAAGTGATTCTTCTGCCTCAGACTCCCGAGTAGCTGGGATAACAGGTGCCTGACACTGCACCGGCTAATTTTTGTAGTTTTTAGCAGAGACAGGGTTTCACCATCTTGGCCAAGCTGGTCTTAGAACTTCTGACCTCGTGATCCACCCCTCTCGGCTTCCCAAAGTGCTGGGATTACAGGCATGAGCCACCACGCCCGGCTACAATCGGCATTTTTTAAAGAACAAAATTGTTAAGATTTGCCCTACTGTATTTCAAGACATCCTCAAAAGCCACATAATCAACACAGTGATTTATGTAGAGACAAATAGATTCATGGAACGGAATAGTCAATTTTGACAATGGAATACTACTTAGCACTTAAAAAAAAAAAAACCCAAACTACAGATCCATGTAACAACATGGATATAACTCAAAAGAATTATCCTAATTGAAGCAACCATACACAAAAGACAAAATACTGTTCATTTACGTTTATATGAAGTCTCAGAAAAAGCAAAGCTATAATAACAGAAAGCAGATTCGTAGTCACCAGGGCTCAGGGAGAGAAAGGAGGGAATTAACTGCAAAAAGGCATGAGTGAACTTTCTGAGCTGCTAGAAATGTTCTGTATCTTGATGGTATCGGTGATCATACTACTGTATGATCAATGCCAAAAGTCATTGAATTATACACTTAAAATTGGTGAATTTTACTGTATATAAATTATATTTCCATAAAACTGACAAAAAATAAAGATGGAACCAATAAACATTGAAAAGTACAACAGGAATTCATGAAATAGAAAAATAAAAGAAAGTTTTATCTTTGATAAAACTAATAAAGTGGACAAACCTCTAGCAAGACTTACCAAGAAAAGGAAAGGCAAACAAAAAATATTACGAAGAAAAGAGACCTGAACTACAGATAAGCTTGAGTGAATGCTATGAACACAAAAGAGGAGAAGGCCTCTCAGTAGGGTCATGTGGCTCAGTCATATGATGGACTGCTGTTCTGCAGTTAAAATGAATGAACTGAATCTATATGTATCTAAAAATCATGGAAACATAACTTTAAAATAAAACGACAAGTTGCAAAAGGATACACACAATTGTATTGGCTTGCATAGAAGTTAAACAAACAATAGTATATATTGTTTATGCATGCATACATATATAGAAAAAAATTAATATGTGAGATTTAGAATGCCAATTTACCAACTTCCAGATATTGGTTTCCTCTGGAAGGAAGAAAACTTGAAGGAATGGGAGATAGGGATACAAAAGGGAAATTTGGCTATATCTTTATTGTTTTATTTCATTTGTGTTATGAAGAAACTGGCAAAAAGACAGAGACAGAGCTGAAGGCAAAATAAAAGCAAAATATTATTATCTTTTAGGAATTATGGTGAGTAGGTGTCTATTATATTAAATTTCTGTGCTTTTTGTATATTTTAAATGTTTCATAATTTGAAATAATTTGAGGGTTGATTAAAGCCAGCCATTATTATAAACTTCTGTATAGTGATCATATATGGGAATAATCTCACAATTGACATAGGTACTAGATTTATAGACAAGAGCCAATACATTTTAGTGTTATCAGTAAACTTTATCAGAAGTATTAACAAATTGAGAATTATATTGGCAGATTCTTAGTTGTAATTCTTTACTGATTCCTGAAGAAGGCCAGAGTTAACACTAGTATCCACTAGATAATTTCAACATGTCACTAAATGGCAGATATCAAAGTCCATATCATGATTAATTGTTGCTAAGGGTGAATGAGTGCCCTGTGATCCTGGCCTTGCAAACGAGGTCAGAGAAATGTCTGTGCTTAGAAAAGAATCAATGTGATAAAAATCCAGCCAAGAATTAATTGTATCATGTCCTTCCTGTATCTTAGCACTTATCACTTTGAATCGTAATTGCCTGTCTGTCTGTCTGCTTGGCACACAGTAGGCACACAATAAATAATTAACTGGCTAACTACTCTCCAGGAAAGTAAGTTCCATGAGTGGAGGGATCGTGTCTGTTTATCCCTAGCTCTTAATATGGTGGACCTCACATGGAGTAGGCACTAGCAAACATTTTTTGAATGGGTGTGGGGGGAGATAAGAGGCTGCTACTTCCATAACAATTTCCTAGATCTTCATCTGAAAAGATCTCTTCCTCTCAAGTTTATAACTCCTCTTAGAATGTTTGACATGTTTCTTGTAGTTACTTGTATTTATGCATCATTTCCACAACTACATTGTATTACCTTTCAAGTTTCTTGAGAGCAGGGAGTATTTCCTTTGTGTAATTTATTACAGAATGATGGAAAGTGGAAAGCAGATGAATATCTTAAACCTAAAATTAACTCATTTAAACACTTTTCTAAGTTCAGTGGAATTATATTGACCTTAAAGTAAGCAACTTCAAATCATTTAAAGTGAATTTCACTTACATGCAGTAAGTTATTTGGTAGCAAAGAAATGGACTATAATATGTCATGCCATGCCACCTACAAGGCTAGACTGCTTGTTTACTCAGCTATTTCCTGTTAAACCCTAATGAACAAAGACAGCTGCCAAACATTTTCTAGGTCATTTGTTCTGTTTGTAAACAGAAAGTGTACAATATTTAACAAGTTGTAATCATTTGCAAACTAGATTTATGCAGAATGAAAGAATTACAAAAGAGAGGAGGGAAATTAATGCAAGTCTTAGGTGCTTAATGACCCCACTAATTGAGAGAGAGGTAATTGGAGAAATTAAACAGAAGAGGTAATGGCCTTAGAGTCATTAACCTATTCTGAGAGTACTGCTAATGCTTACCAGGTGGTTTTCTTCTAAACTGAAAGTTCAGATTCAGTGTACTTTAATACAATAGTTCTTGAATCTGGCCAATCCTAAGAATCACCTGGAAGGCTTTTGAACAACACAAGTCCCGAGATCCTCTTCCTTCTTAATCAAAATCTTCGGGGTAGGGCTCAAGCATATGGATTTTTAAAAGCTGGCCAAGTGATTCTTTAGATTTTTTTATAAAAAGCAGGCTCAGTGTAGACATCATTGCTTTAGAACAGGGTTTCTCAACCTTGGCACTGATACAAACAGGAGGCAGGGAAATACTAGGTAGAAAAGGGTGGGGTCCCTAGCAAGCGTTCCGCCCTCAAACCTGGGCCTGCAGCCCCAAACGAGAACTTCACTCCCTGTTTTCACGCCTGAATTCTGCCTTTTCAAAAACCACCCTGGCCCACCACGCCCCCAACCCATAAAAAGCCCAAGCTCCATTGGCAGAGGAGCAGAGCACTGCAGCAGAGGAGAGAAGAGAAGCGTCTGAATGTCTGCACATCAGAGACTATGGTTGGAGAGGAGTTTGGCCATCCCAGGCTGAACTCCAAGGGAAGATTATCTTTCCACTCCATCCTATTTCCAGCTCCCCATGCCACTGAGAGCCACTCCCATCGCTCAATGAAATCCTGCGCATATACCACCCTTCAATCTGCTCATGTGACCTGATTATTCTTGGACACCGGACAAGAATTTAGGACACACCAGGTGTGGGAACCCAAAAAGGCTGTCACACTAACGCTTCACTGAGCTGTTTAACACTTAAGCCATCCATGGATGGCAAAACTAAAAGACCATTGTTTGTAGTACATGCCCTCTGGGGTTTTAGAGGTTGCTGACACACCCTAGACGCTGCCTTGGGCAGGTACATGGTTAATTCCCGCGGACACCCAAAGGCACTCACCCCAGCTCCTGCACCTGCTCACCTTTGTGCTCCCCCTCCCACAAGGGGTTTGAGCATGGCAGAGGAGTAAACGAGCCACACCCCTGTCGCAAGTCCTGCAAAGGTGTCAAGGGAACTCTCCCATCTCAGCACTATTGACAGTTTGGATGGCTAATCATGGTGGAGGCTGCCCTGTGCCTCCAGAATGTTTAGGAACATCTCTGGCCTCCACCCAGTGGATACCTCCCTCCCCTAGAACCGCCGAGGCCTAGACCTCCTCACTGCTGAGAAAGGAGGACTCTGCACCTTCTTAGGGGAAGAGTGTTGTTTTTACACTAACCAGTCAGGGATAGTACGAGATGCCACTGGCGTTTAAAAGAAAAGGCTTCTGAAATCAGACAACACCTTTCAAACTCTTATACCAACCTCTGGAGTTGGGCAACATGGCTTCTGCCGTTTGTAGGTCCCGTGGCAGCCATCTTGCTGTTACTCGCCTTTGGGTCCGCGCTGCCTTTATGAGCTGTAACACTCACCCTGAAGGTCTGCAGCTTCACTCCTGAAGCCAGCGAGACCACAAACCCACCGAGAGGGACAAACAACTCCGGACGGGAGGAACGAACAACTCCGGACGTGCCAACTTTATGAACTGTAACACTCACCGTGAAGGTCTGCAGCTTCACTCCTGAAGCCAGCGAGACCACAAACCCACCGAGAGGGACGAACAACTCCGGACGGGAGGAACGAAAAACTGCACACGCGCCAACTTTATGAACTGTAACACTCACCGTGAAGGTCTGCAGCTTCACTTCTGAAGCTAGCGAGACCACAAACCCACCGAGAGGGACGAACAACTCCGGACGGGAGGAACGAAAAACTCCGGACGCGCCAACTTTATGAACTGTAACACCGTGAAGGTCTGCAGCTTCACTCCTGAAGCCAGCGAGACCACAAACCCACCGAGAGGGACGAACAACTCCGGATGGGAGGAACAAAAAACTCCTGATGCACCACCTTTATGAACGTAACACTCACCGTGAAGGTCTGCAGCTTCACTCCTGAGGCCAGTGAGACCAGGAACCCACCAGAAGGAACTAATAACTCCAGACGCGCTGCCTTTAAGAGCTGTAACACTCACTGCAAAGGTCTGCAGCTTCACTCCTGAAGTCAGTGAGAGCACGAACCCACCAGAAGGAAGAAACTCTGGACACATCAGAACATCAGAAGGAACAAACTCCAGACACGCCGCCTTTAAGAACTGTAACACTCACTGCAAGGGTCCGCGGCTTCACTCTTGAAGTCAGTGAGACCAAGAACCCACCAATTCCGGACATGCTGGGTTATAAAAATCAAAATGTCTCAAGACATGGCCAGATTCTTTTGGGAGGTAAAAATCACCACCAGTTGAGAACCTCTGCTTTCATGCTATAGCACAATACTGTGTGATAGAACTTGCTGGAATAAGGGGAGCAGTCTCTCTCTGTATTGTCTGATACCAAAGCCATAAACAAAATCTGGTGATTGAGCCCTTGAAATGCGGCTAATGCTGGGCATGGTGGCTAACACCTATAATCCCAAGGCTTTGGGAGGCTAAGACAGAAGAATTGTTTAAATCCAGGGGTTCAAGTATAGCCGGGGAAAAATAGTGAGAACCCATGTTACAAAAAAAAATTTTTTTTTCAATTTTCTGGGCATGGTAGTGTGTGCCTGTAGTCCCAGCTGCTAGGGAGGCTGAGGCCAGAGGATTGCTTGAGCCTTGAAGGTCAAGGCTGCAGTGAGCCATGATCACACCACTGCACTCCAGCCTGAATGACAGAGTGAGACCCTCTCTAAAAAAAAAAAAAAAAAAAAAAAGAAAAAAAAGTAAGGAAAAAAAGAAGTATGGCTAGTGTGATTTGGAACTGAATTTTAAATTTTATTTTATTTTAATTTTAAAAGCAGCACATGATTGGTGGCCATAATGTTGGACAGCACAGCTTTACAAGATTCAGATCTGACTGTAGGCAATGAAATTGATACAATTTCCTCCTAAGTGCTTCTGAGACCTGCCATGTACAAATAATTTACAAGAATAGAAAATCTACCTACCCCCTGTATGAATAAGAAAAATACCTTAGGACATTATAACTAAAAGAAAGTTTACTTGCAGTTTTGTTTTCTAAGGGCTACCTAGGAAATGTTTTTTGTTACCACCATTGATATCCAGATTATGCAGACTGGCTAGGGATAGCCCCTTTCAGTCCCAGCCATGATCTCCTTTTACTGTCCTTAACATTTTCTTCTGAAAAGTTCTCAGTGTTGCCTGTTTTCTCTCAATTCTTAACTGGTTAAATGTACAATTACCATATGACCCGCAATTTCACTCCTAGGTATAGATTCAAGACACATAAAAATGTATGTTCACAAAAACACTTGCACATCAATGTTCATAGCAGCATTATCCATGATAGCCAAAAAGAGGAAATAACCCAAATGCCCATCAACTGATGAATGAATAAACAAAATGTGGTATATCTATACAATGGACATTTTTTGGCAATAAAAAACAATGAACTACTTCTCTTACATGCTACAACACAGACAAACCTTAAAAACAGTATGCTAAGTGAAAGAAGCCAGTAACAAGCCACTACATATTACATAATTCCATTTATGTGAAACGTCCAGAATGAGGAAAAATCTATAGAGACAGAAAGTAGATTATTGATTGCCTAGGGTGTGGGTAAATGGAAGATTTGGTGGTAATGACTATTGGGTATGGCATTTCTTTTGAAAGTGAAGAAAATGTTCTGCAATTAAATTGTGACAGTTGCACAACTCTGATTGTACTAAAAACCATTGAATTGTATCTTTTAATTGTGTGAATTGTAGGGTACATGGATTATATCTCAATAAAGCAGTTTAAAAATCTGTCAGTATAATCTATCATATTAACAGATCCAACATGAAAATCTACATGATCTTACCAATTCGTGCATAATATTTATTTTTGAAGTGGAAGTGGCCTTTCGAAATGTTATTCCAAAAATAGTCTCTCCACTGGCTACCACTATTCTCATTTCCAGGAGAACCGAAGTGACCCTGCATTGTGTCCAAGCTTGGGCTGACAATGCTAAGGCCCTTACTCAACAACAAACCATCTCACTCTCAAGGACCTACTATAGGTCCATAGCCCGCAACTGAAGGTCCAACCTTGTAATTCCTGAGTTCTTTCAGCCTCTCCAGACCAGAGGAATAATGGACACGTGAACAATACCAATGAGAAAAGACAAAAAGATAAGAAGATGCCAATATCCAGTCTAATTTTGTTGTGAGCCAGGCTGGTCAGACCTTGTCCTGGATGGAAAGTGCTATGTCATGGAAAATAAACAGCTTCATCAGGGCATGAGAGGATGACATTCACTTTTAGGGGCTTGAGCTCTCTCTGTAGCCCCAGGTAGAGCCCATTCTCCAACTTTAAACTCACTCAACTCAGATAACTTCACAGGAAATGAATATGTTTCTAGGTTTTTTATTATGAAGTGACATATCATACTGAAAATAAGTGCCAGGCTCATGCCGTGTGAGCGCTGACAGTTCAGAATTCCTTGAAGTATACAGAAGGTGGGGAAGAGAAAATAGCAAATGTCAAGTGAAGTAAAATCTTACATAATGTAAACAAAAAAAAGTATCTAAAGCAATTATGCTGTTAGCCTCCAGAAGACATAATGTCACATGAAGCTAAACAATTTAAGTGGTTAGACAGAGATCTGTTTTGAAATTATATGAAGAGAAGGACATTGGAAGACACAAAGAACTGGCTTGTTAAAGAAAATCAGGTAGGGAGGAATACTAATTCAGCAGACAAAGCAGTGACAATAGATTTAAAAACAGTGGCACAGGCCAGTGTCTGAGCATTAACTCATTTCTGACCTTTCTTCCATTCGCTGGGGATGCAGATGGATACACAGAGCTAAGTCCTTTGGAACGGTTCTAGGAAAAGTCTGATTTATTTGGAAGGCCAAGTGTCATCCTTAAGACAAACTATATCAACTGTGCTCTGAATTTCTTAAATCTAGATATAGTGGCAGTGTTCCCTGACCCTCACTGTCAGGCTGGATTAGGTACTGCCTCTTCTGCATTCTGACAGCACCCTGGATGTACCCTTAGTATAGCACTTAATGTATTATTTTTGAGGATTGTTATTTACCTGCCTTCCCCACTGGACAGCGAACTTCTCAATAACTGAGACTTATTGTTGGCATTCCTGTGGTTTTCTGTTATCAAGGGCCTCTTATCAGAGTTTATAGGCAGGCAAAGTTTCTCATCTCTGGTGGGCAGTGTTTTACTTTCAGGTGTTCCATAGGCCAATTGGCTTCTTCCCAGATTAGGTAAATCAAAGGGTAATGCCATACCTGGAGTCTGCTGCAGACCTGGTGGTGAATCAGGCTGTTCTATGATACTGAGTTCCATTAGTATTTGAGCTGAGCTCCAAAATGGATGCCTTCTACAAAACTGCTCACTTGAGTGGGTTCAATATCATTGTATGGGCTTCCATTCCAATGTTTTTCCCTTGGCGTTGTCACAGAGACTTCAGGCATTGGAATTGCACCCCTTCCCCATAGGCACCCTCGTGAGCTTTTGTTATTCCAGCCACGTTTATTTATGTAAGATGCTAAAGAAACAAATTGCTCAGGGACATTCATAGAGCCTGAAAGAATTCATGCACCTTCCCTGTTGCTTTGCATCATGGGAGGTTATGTCTAGGGGGCAGGATAATTTGGCTGTTGAACATTCAAATTTATGTCTCAGATCATGTACCCAGGTCCCAGATATGAAATCAGAAATTTTATGATGTTCCCTACATGCTCCACATCCCCAGACCTAATCCCACATCTTGTTGTCTTTTTTGTTTCTTTAACCCATTAGCTTTCTCTGAGCAGAACTAATCAATGACATAATGGATTATCTGAGCAAGAAGTGTGTTTTCATCAAAACTTCAGGTTATGATCTTTCCACTTACACCAACTAAATAAACATGACCGCAGACATAGTTTCTTTTCTCTGGACTGTCTGTGTCAGTGCTGACACTATCTCAGTTTGAAAAAAGAGAGCAAAAAATAAAGTCCACGTGTGTCCCCAAGGTAGCACCAGCCTGTTTGAGATGGTAATTATCACCAGAGCTATAAGAAGTCCTTTCGGGAATTCAATCCTCCTGCCCTTGCTACCCCTAGGGATTAGAGAGAGGGAGATAGACATGCACTGTTCTTTATTTCTGGGAACACACACAGATGGACTTCGGATTGAAGAAATCTGTATTTGTCGAAACCTTTGACCAGAGTTATAAATCTATGTGCTGCGTGGCAGGGATGTCTTTGACTCTGGAACAAAGAACAAAGAGCATTTTCGTTAGTCACGCTGAGGAAAACACTGAAGCAGCAGAAAGCCCGGGAGTGTTGAGGCCGCCCCGCCTGTGCTGGAAGAGCACCCTGCCTTCCCTTTTAGCTTCTCAAGGAGAAGCTTCTCTGAGAGTTCTAGCTCCAACTCTGGGGCTTTGAACAATAAAACTAGTATCAAAGTTATCCCCCAGACCCCACAAGTCCACTTTTAATGATGATAAGTTTAGATTTTTCATAGACTGATAAAACGTCGAAGTAGCCAACCAACACCCTAGTGCTTTATTTCATTGTTGAGCTGAGTGAGTGACGAAGATCCAACATCACAAAGCCCCCAAAATTCCCACTATACTTGGCAAGATTCTTTAATATACATACATATTTTATGGTTCACAAATATGCTTTCATCATAGGGCACTTAATATTAATATAAAATATAAAATACTAATATAAAAGTATTAGAAAAAAATTTTCATATTCCCATCACAACACATTTTGTTTGTCATGCCCTTTTATGATTAAAGATATAATTGACATGTTAAATCTTACAGAATAAAAAAGAATAAAATGTGGGTTTCAACTTTTGATTTTTAAATCCTGACATTTGCAGCTGATTTCATAAAACATTAAAGCACACTTGGACAGGGACTTTGTTTGAGATGGGTGGTATATTACAATAGGCTGTGAAAGATTGTGAAGTCAAGCCAGCTCCATGGGAATGTGCACAGCACACATCTTCTGTGAAGCTCTGGCAGTGCCAAGAAATTCTTGTACTCCTAATTGGCCAAATCCTGCTTTCATCACTTGCAGATCACAGCCCACAATCAGTAGAGGGCTTCCAGAGGTGTGTGATATTACCCCTGAGTTCTTATCACAGACACTAAAATTCAGGCAGTTAAACTCAAGAGAAAACAACTGGGTAGTGAAAACAGAAAGATGATTGACATTTGTGGATTTCTGTTGTTGATCCTGCACTGATTAGGACCAAGCAGGA
Organism: Hylobates moloch; assembly: GCF_009828535.3. Taxonomy (NCBI): domain Eukaryota; kingdom Metazoa; phylum Chordata; class Mammalia; order Primates; family Hylobatidae; genus Hylobates; species Hylobates moloch. The sequence continues at coordinate 20,719,509 of NW_026652288.1, read as the reverse complement.
GTCTCCAGCTGCCATGCAGAAGGAAAGAGGCAGATCTTTGAAGGATGGTTTCTAACAACTTGTGAAGTTACCTGGGGTTAGACGGGAGTTCTGGTAAGAATGAGGATCAGCTAGGTGCTAAGCCAGGTTCTGTTGGCCTTAAATCCATGTATTTATTGAAATGTTACCTGGTTTGGAGTGATCTTAAGTTGTTCTGTAAGCTCTGTGGTACCCCATGGGCCATCTGAAGAAGTCTACTTAAAGATGTTGGCTCCCTGGATCTGGGATTGATGTGTACACCCCTGCCTTTTTCACCTTGCTTTCCATGGCATTCTTAATTTTCAATTCTGAAATTTAAAAGAAAAAAAATTAGCACTCTGCTGGCTTCAGTTTCATCATCTGTACAATGACGGGTTGGACGGGATTATCTCTGAGTAGTCTCCCCAGCTCTGCATTCTGTGCTCCATCATTCTAAAGACTAAATGTCCTGCATCAGGCAGGAACAGTGTGATCACTACTCCAGGTCACCACTGCTGGCCTGTTGGAAAAGCTGGGATATTTACTAAAGTGACACTTCAGTCCTTCAGTGATTGCCCCACAAAATCCAGTTCTTCACTTGCCATTTACTGTGTAAGAGGCTAGGGCCTATGACAAGGGGACTTCAAAGAAAGGAGAACGAAATAAAGCAGATGTGGGTGAGAGGCAATACTTTTGCTTTTTTGTTGTTGTTCAATAATTTGCTTCTTATTTTTATCTTTTTGAGTTTCAGATGCACATCACTTATTAACTGATTGCCACTTTTGTTTACTGCCTTCGTTTCTCCGCTAGCAATTTCTTAAATGATTTCTAGAATAGTTTTCTCTTAATTTCAACATTCTCCTGACAAGGTCTTTAGAGTGCTTGGAATGCACACTAATTTTCAAAAAGGTTTGTTATTTTAATCTCTAACAACTGTGAGGTGGAAAGCTCTAATTCCTTCTTTTGAGTAGTGAGGAAAGTGAAATGCATGGATATTGAACAGCTCAAGACAGCGGAATTGATCTTGCATTCAAAGTCACTGAATGGTGTACAATTACAGTTCTGAAGGAGAGAGGAGGGACTGCCCAGCATGAATAGAGTCATGTGGATATCTAATTTCCCTACAGATTGCTCTAAGGCAGATAGCTCATTGGTGGCAGCATCTACATAAATACCTGGAGAATTTTATTTCTTCACCAGATATCTTCCTTCTACCCTTTTTGTCTTAAGTCAACTCCCTTGTTCCCACTTTATGACCCACCACTGACAACATGTAACATTTGGACATTGAAATTGTCCCGTTTAGTCCGGCTCAGTGGCTCAGGCTTGTAATCCCAGCACTTTGGGAGGCCGAGGGGGGCGGATCACGAGGTCAGGAGTTCAAGACCAGCCTTACCAACATGATGAAACCTCGTCTCTACTAAAAATACAAAAATAAGCCAGGTGTGGTGGCATGCGCCTGTAATCCCAGCTACTCAGGAGGCTGAGGCAGGAGAATCGCTTGAACCTGGGAGGCAGAGGTTGCGGTGAGCTGAGATCACACCACTGCACTCCAGCCTGGGCGACAGAGTGAGACTCCATCTCAAAAAAAATAAAAGAAATTATCCCATTTAATTTCAGGCCAAAATTGCAAATCCTTCAAATCTCCCAGAAGAGCAGAAGAAAAACAACTCAACAATATTAAAGAAAGTTAACTGGTGAGGTTAACTCAGAACCCCCAGGTGAGTTAGGTCATCTCTGACCCCTCCCCTGAAGACCTCGTGAACTCTGAGAGTATGAAATGGAATTGAGAGTTGGAGGCTGCATTCTCCAGAGATCGAGGATGAAGGAGTTGAGAAAACAAGTTTCATCCCCCAACCCCAAAGAACAATTTACCTCACTAGTACAAAGCCATTTGGTAGAATCTATGTTATAGAATCAGGTAACTTGAAGAAATGATGCGAAGTCACCCAATTTATCCCCTACTTTCAAATAACTAACAAGGTTGCACTGAATTACTTCCTTGCCTTCAGACATGTACTAGGATGAACTCTATGGCATTCTTCAGGACTTGCATTATTTCAAAAAGTCCTTTGGTAATCCTTTCCAATGTCTGACCAACACCTACCACCCAGTTAATATCTAACCTAAACGCTTCCTGTTACTTATTTAAGTCATTTATTCTCTTTGATACCTTGGGAGGCATGGGACAGCAGCTGGTCTCCTTTTCAGGAATCTTTCTCAATGCGTGAACTGCCCTTAATATAATGCAGAGTGAGTGAAACATTCAAGGGAGAATCTCAAAGAACATGAATTGTTTAATTCTCAAATAATAAAGGGAATCTGGTAAAGTTATGGTTTTGGCTTTTCCACCTACTAGCTCTGTGCTCTTGGGCAAGTGATGCAGCATCTCTAAACATCAATGTATTCTTTTGTAATGTAGCTGTAATACTTAAACCAAAGATTATTATAAATATTCAAAAGCATAATGTATGCAAAAATGGTCAACTGTGAAGCACAATACCAATACTAGGTATAGCAATAATTATCAATTTATCATGAGGATTAAGTCAGAAGACTCATGATGAAATAACAATTGTTGAGAAAGTGTGGAGAAACTGGAACTCTTGGGCATTGCTGGTGGGAATGTAAAATGGGACAGCAGCTATGAAAGCAGTATTGCAATTCCTCAAAGTTATTAAACATCACCAGTGATTCCACTCCTGGATATACACCCAATAAGAGGTGACTCAAACAGATATTTGTACACCAGTGCTGATAGCAACATTATTCACAATAGCCAACAGGTGGAAACGATCCAAATATCCATTAATGACTAAACAGATAAGCAAAAAGTCATATACACTTACACACACACAAACACACACACACACACATACACACACACACAGGAATATTCTTCAGCCTATAAAAATAATGAAGTTCTGACATACGTTAAAAAACATGGATGAACCTTGAGGACATTACGCTAAGTGAAATAAGTCAGACACAAAAGGACAAAGATTGTGTGATTCCACCTATATAAAGTACCTAGAGTACTTGAACTCATAGAGACAGAAAGTAGAACAGTGGTTTTGCCAGGGGCTGGGGAGAGATTGTTTAATGAGTAGAGAGTTTCAGTTTGGATGAAAAGTTCTAGAGATGGTTGGTGGCTGCACAATAATGTAAATGTACTTAACTGGATATTTTAAAATAGTTAAAGGGTAAACTTTATGTTATGTATATTTTGCCACAATTTTAAAAAGAAGCAATGGTCACTACATGGTCCTTACTTGGCAGAGAACAGGGGGATACAGATACAAAAGAAAAGATACAGGAGTTACCATTTTGTTAGGGATACTGGATAAATACATAAAACAATCAAGACTGGTAGACAACTACTTTGTGAGTCAAGGCTACTGCAAGGGGGGAAAGGAGGGGTAGTGAGCATGCTGGATGGGAGTGAAAAAAGAAGGCTTGTTTCACGGACATGTGGACCTGGGTTACACGTAGGTCTTTGATGGGCACAAAAAATAAAACAACAGCAACAACAAAAATCCTTGATTATTTTCAGTCCTCAGAAGCATTTTTCTAGCAACTAGTACTTTGGGCTTCACCCTGGAAAACAGCCATTTTCCTCCAGTACCAACTTGAACTCCAGGGATCCTATGAAATATTGATTTATTAGCATTTTACATTACATAACACCTTCATGCCAAGGGACTGCCCAGAGAGCTAGAGAAACTCTAGCTAGACAATCTTTAATACATGTTTAAAATTGGGAACTGGGAGAAATGACATAGAGAAAATCCAAAGACCAGGTATTGATTGACAAATTATCTGGGGTAAGCTGAGATAAGCAACAGTAAATCATTAATGTCACTAAAGACCTGCAGTTCAATCCTGTGGCACAGTGGTACAACGTTGCTGCTGTAAGCACAATCTTTTCAGTGTGCCAAAAAAGATGAACCTCTGCTTTGCTGATGGCGGAAAGAGGTTATGAAGGTAGATTTTTGTAGACAGGGTGACATCAGGCTGCGTAATATACTGGGAAGAGCATGGACTTTAGTGACAGACAAATGTGGATTCAAATGCTACTTCCATCACTTGCTACCTTGTGAATCTGACAGTTGTTTCACTTCTCTTAGCTTCTCGTATGGAGAGTAACAACACCCACATCACTGGGTTTGGGACAAGATGATGACAATTTATACAATGTCCTTCACACATAAAGGACACTTTAATAATGAGAAAAAAATAGCGGTGAGGTTTTCAATGGAGGCAGCTGTGATTACTTCTATATTATAATAAAAATATTATAATAGTGCTAACATATTATGTTATAATATAATAGTAATTAATATACAGTATATATAATTAGCACATAATATATATTAATATATAGTATATATAATTAGTATATAATATATAATATATATAATATAATAGTGCTAACATTATATTATTAAAAATAGTATATTATATTAAATTATATATATTATATTAATAAAAATATTATAATAGTGCTAACATATTATAATATAGCACTAACATTATCCCCAGGACTATGGTAAATACTTTATGTTATAGACTCTTAACTTTGGAAAAATCCTGTGAGATAGAAACTGTGGTTATCCCCATTTTACATTTGAAGAAATTGAAGCACAGAGAGGTTAAAATATTTGCCAAAGTTCACAAAGCTAATAATTATTGTCGCTGGTGCAATGATATAGAGCAGAGAGAAAATTTAATAGGCTCCTAAGGAATGAATTCGTTAGAGGAAATTAGAACCATAGTAAAAATACATTCCTCAAAAAGGCACCAGGCCCCAATAAGTCATGATATATAAATTGCTAAAGACCAAAGAAAAAGCTGAAAACTTCCTAGTTTGCATCTAGCATAAACACAATGCAAAAATCGGACAAAAATAAGATGAAAAAGAAAACTATAAACCAATAAAACATTTTAATATACTTACAAAAATTATAAGCCAAGTCCAGCATTGCATTAAAATGATACCAGTTCATGGTCTTATTTAAATATATTTCTACCTTAAGGACTCTACTAAAAACATGAAACTTTAGTTTTAATAAATTAGATGATTAGAGAAGACAAAAGAAAATATATCTTTAAATCCCTATGGCAGATAATAGAAAGGCTTTTTGTGGTCATATTAAGTTTCTATACAGCACTAATTGTATAAATAAAGATAATGAAATAGAAATTGCCATGTCAAATCAATATGATACTTTATTTCATACATATGGCCATTAAAATATTTAAAGATGAAATGTACCAATTTTTATTACTTAAAGCTCTCATGTTTTTCATAATTTTAGAATTCAAAAGTTTTAATATTGATAAACACATAGTTAAGTATGTACGTTTTCCCAATTAGTAATGAAAAAGAAATAGATCACCTATAAAGAGTCAGGTTCCTTTTTGTTTGCAGTAAGACTATAATTCTAAAAAAGACTTTCATGAATAAAATTGTACCTGAAGAATACCAAACATACTCCGGAGGGATGTGGTGTTGGCTCAGTTCCTTCCTCTTTCACCTGATATGAGTTACTGAAAGTAAAATATAGCCTGGAATACTTCAAAAATCCGTGGAGAAATGGAAAGATAGTCTGCTTGTAAGAGACTGACGTGAGGCATGCTATTTTAGTTCTTATTGTAGAAGCCATTTGAAGAATTTTATGAATTAACGGACTACTTTAGAAAACATTAGAACAAGATATTATTAAACAAAACTTGTGAAATATAGACAACTTTATAGCCCCAAATGCCTTCTAATTAAATTAAAAAATGAACAACCCTCGAAGTATTAGAAAGGGAACAACAAAATAAAATCAAGGAAAGCAGAAGAAAGGAATTAATAAAAATAAAAGCAAAAATAAATAAGTTAGAAAATGGTAAAATTGTTAAATCAAAACTCACATTCTTTGACAATACATAAGCCTTAGAAACTGTAATCAATAAGAGCAGTGCATGGCAGGAATTTAAAAACTGATATAACCAATGAAAATTTAATAAAATCTAACAAAAATTAAATCAGAAGAGGGAACATAACAAATATTACAAATTTTAATGAAAAGAATGAATAGATCAATAACACTAGAGGAAATTAGAACCGTAGTAAATACATATACATATATATGTCCTTCAAAGGGCATGAGGCCCTGATAACTCATGATATATAAATTGTTAAAGACCAAAGAAAAAGCTGATAAACTTCTCAGTTTGCATCTAGCATAAACTCAGTGACAAAATTGGACAAAGATAGGATAAAAAAGAAAACTATAAACCAATGAAACACTTGAACATACACAAAAATTATAAACAAAATGAAGTCCAGCATTGCATTAAAAGAATACCATCTTATGGTCATATTTAAATATAATTCTACTTTAAGGACTCTATTAATGTAATAATTGGAATTATTACATAGGAAGATTTAAGAGGAACATCTATATGATATAGTCAACAGGTGTGAAAATAATAAAATTTAACACTCATTACTGATTAAAACAACAACAAAGCCACTGGGTAAGTTAGAAATAAAAGGAATCTTCTTAACTCAAAAACCTATCTCGGGCCGGGTGCGGTGGCTCACACCTGTAATCCCACCACTTTGGGAGGCTGAGGTGGGCGGATCACGAGGTAAGGAGAACGAGACTATCCTGGCTAACACGGTGAAACCCCGTCTATACTAAAAATACAAAAAGTTAGCCGGGCGTGGTGGCGGGCACCTGTAGTCCGGGCTCCTCGGGAGGCTGAGGCAGGAGAATGGCGTGAACCCGGGAAGCGGAGCTTACAGTGAGCCGAGATCACACCACTGCACTCCAGCCTGGGCGACAGAGCGAGACTCCGTCTCAAAAATAAAAATAAAAATAAAAAGACCAAGCATATCTCCCAGATATCCAATATCTAAAGCAAACTGATCTGATACTTTGAGAAACTATTTCTCACTTGAGTGTCAGTTCAAGGCAAAACATTCAGCAGGCAGCTTTCAAGTCCCCCATGCAGTCTTTCAAGACTTTCAGAGAACCCTGGCATCTCCTGGCCCCGTCTCCTAGAAACTTTTCATCTACATCCAGCCTTCAAAAAGGATGAAGTACAAATGAAGGCTTCTATGGGCATGGCAAGCATGGCTGTTGACACTGCACCAAAAAGAACTTAGTCGCCTGGCTCTACCTAACTGAAGGAGGCAGGGAGATGGACTCTAGCTGTGTGCCCAAAGGGAGAACTGGAAGATTGCTTTGGTGGACACTTTGTGCTCTCTGCCACAGTCAGCTTCTCTGGCTACTATGTATCTTCACGTACTCTTCTTCACACTCATCTTTCCCCAAAGGGAGATGACCCCAAACCCCAGGCAGTTACTGAACTCATCTCAAAGGTCAAGAACTCGGTGCTGCACATTCCAGTACATCAAATATGGATGTGGTTCATTATGATTTGATGAACTATCAAGTAAACATGTTAAATGCTCTTCTACATCTACCCACCCAAAACAAATTAGTGGAGCAGTAGAACAACTGCAATAAAAACTCCTATATGGAAAGGGGAGAATGGAAAACACATGAAACCTCACCTTAAACCAAAAACTAAAGTCCTCATAAATCTATATCTGAACATGAAATATCTAAATATGAAAGAGTAAACCATGAAATTTCAGGAGGTAATACAGGCAACTTTTAAAATTGTGGAGTAAAAAGGCCTCATGAGCATGCCAGAGCAACCAGAAATCTTAAAGTGAAAAATGAACAGATTTGTCCTCATTAAAATGTAAAACATCTGTATCTCTGAAGATACCCGAAATGAAATTAAAAGGCACATGTAACAAATATTTACAAGGCAGGTAACAATTGCTTAGTATCCCTAATATCAATACGAAAGGGAAACAACATGAAATAAAAGTGGAGGCTTTCACTTTCAAGATGGAACACTAATTGCACGATGATATCCTCTCCTTTCTCAGCTTCTGTCCTTCCACTGTAAGCCTTAAGTTATTTTTTAAGTACATGGATATATAGCTTGTTTTCCAAACTCAAAGAGAGATTTTTGGCTAATCAAAGTGATGAGAAATCCCAGAAAGTCTAAAAGTACACAAGCTGAATTTGCAGAAAGTAATTGTAGCCTGGAATTTGTACTGGAAACTTTTAGAAAGTCCTACCACAGAAGATGGGAGCATCACCAAGGGTGCCCATGCTTAGAGGTGGTAGAAGGCAGGACTAGACAGGAGGTGGAAGCTAATGCAAATGATAAGAAAATGAATTGAGGCATCCACACTGGTCGTGCCATGTACATCCCACTCTTTACCTCTCTACCAGTTCAAGTCTGTCTTTGCACAGGGGCCAGCCTAAGAATGAGTGGCAGGGTCAGCAATACCCATCCCAACTTTCCCTCATTCTCACTGAAAACAGTGAGGAGCACAAACCTCAAAAGCTGTTTCTATACCTCCCCTAAGGCTGGCTGTGGGAATGGAAGTGTAAGGCGTCTAGCGGGGAATTCAAACCACCAAGATTAGCCCACAGTCAAGAATCAACAACATTTAGCATGTAGCCTCCATAAAAAAGTATATATAACAGCCCAACAGAATTACAACTTTGAAAATTTTAATAGATGATAAGAAAAGGACTTTTCTTAAGAAGCTTAACCTTCCTAATATGTTTGATATGCATCTTTTTGTTTGTATGTATTTTTAGAAAATGTTTATTGTTTTGTGTGCAAAAAAAATTAATAAAACTCCTTCTAGTCCTATAAAAAAAAACAAGCTTAATTAGTGTCTTCAAATATAGTATGGCATCAAAATAACGAATGAGGAGCTGTCTGTGATAAAACAAACCCAAGTCAAATCCTGGAAATTTTAAAAAAATGTAATTATTAAAATAAAAAATTCAGTAGATTCAAACAGAAAGATGAGAACAGCTGAAAAGGGAATTTGATATGTAGAAGACAGAACGTAGGAATGTAGCACAAGGTGATACAAAAGGTTGAAAACTTAAAAGACATGGAAGAGAGTCTGTAAGTAATAACTTCTAGCTAATAGCTAATAAAGAAAATAGAAGGGAAGTAGAATCTGAAGAAATAATAGGATGGAATTTCTTATAAGTGAAGAAAAATATAAGCCCTCAAATGGAAAGAGTTCACCAACCACAGAGCAGGATTTAAACAAACAAACATATCACAAAAACAAAAGGCCCCACATCTGTACAAATGTAATGAAAATTCAGAGCATTAAGGATATAGTCAATATGTTAAAAGCTACAAGTATGAAGAGGAACTATTGAAGCTTTCAGAGAGAATGAAAAAAAGATTGTTTATAGTAATTCTAATCAAATTTGGCATAGATTTTTCATAGATTATATTGGATGAAGAAAAGACATTGGAGTAATACCTTCAGTTTGCTGAATAAGAAGAAGTTCAAATCTAAATTTCTATTTTCAGCCAAAATATCATTAATATGTGAGCAAGAAATAAGATGTTTTTCAAACATCCAGGGATTCAGAGTTTTTTTTTTATTTTTTATTTTTATTTTTATTTTTTTTGAGATGGAGTCTTGCTCAGTTGCCCAGGCTGGAGTGCAGTGGCACGATCTCAGCTCACTGCAAGCTCCACCTCCCGGGTTCATGCCATTCTCCTGCCTCAGCCTCCCGAGTAGCTGGGACTATAGGCGCCCACCACCACGCCTGGCTAATTTTTTTGTATTTTTAGTAGAGACAGGGTTTCGCCACGTTAGCCAGGATGGTCTCGATCTCCTGACCTCGTGATCCACCCGCCTTGGCCTCCCAAAGTGCTGGGATTACAGGCGTGAGCCACCATGCCCGGCCCCGATTCGGAGTTTTAATAACACAGCAGAATCTCTCTGAAAGCTGAAGCTATTACTAGAGAATATACAAAGTAAATGAATCCAGGACCTCACAAGGAGCTGCAGTGGTTAGCAAAGAAAGCCAAAAATCTATTTTTCTATGACATATAATTGCAAAACTATATTTAACAAATACTCTGTGCCAAAAATTCCAAGTTATTTCAACATGGGTTGTGGAAGATGGAAGTGTAGGTGCTGATGAAGAATTTAGGGAAAAAAGCATTCTAAGGTTCATCAAAAGGGGACAATGGACACTGATTATAGATACTATTAGAAAATACAAATTCAACCACTTGTGACTAAAAAGTTAATATAACCAATGGAAGAATACAGATAGAATATAGTTTTCAAACCACTACATGAAAAGTGGAACAAAGAAAATTTCATTAATCCCTGAAAAGGCTGGGAAGGGGAAACAAGAAAACAAGAAAGAAAGGAAGGTAAAATGAAAACACAAAATAAGATGGGAGGAGTAGATTTAAATATATTTTTTAATAACCATAAATATGGCTTGAACCCAGGAGGCAGAGGCTGCAGTGTGCCGAGATTGTGCCACTGCACTCCAGCCTGGGCAACAGAGAGCGACTCTGTCTCACTAAATAAATAAATAAATAAATAAATAAATAAATAAATAAATAAATAAATAAATAAGAATGGGGTAAATTTGTTTCATAAAAGGTAAAATATCAGGTTGGATTTTGAAGACTCCAGCTAAGTGCTGCTTACCGGAGAGAGCCAAAACCATGATGATTCCAAGTTTGAAAGCTTACACCTGGCAGGTAACAGTAGGATGGGAACAGCAACATCAGTATCAGACAAAATAGAATTGAAAGTCAAAGCATTAAAAGTATCAAAAGAGGACATTTCATATTGTCAAATAATTTACCAGCAAGATATAATGATCATGAACCTAAAATGCCTCAATATCATTTCGAAATACCTAAAAAGTTGGTAAAATCACAAAAGAAAATTAACAAATACACATCACATCATAGTGGTCTGTTACAGTCTCCTACTGTGATATACTATGAATAAAAATATAGAGTATTTAATTATAAAATTAACAAGGTTATGCTAATAGATATACATAGAACTTACACCTAACTGAGAATACACAGTTTATTTACTTAGATAACATTTACCAAAAAAAAAAAAAAATGCTCTTATAGAAGCCACAAAGGAAATTACAGCAAAAAAAATTTTTTTTTTAATTATTATACTTTAGATTTTAGGGTACATGTGCACAATGTGCAGGTTTGTTACATATGTATCCATGTGCCATGTTGATTTCCTGCACCCATTAACTCGTCATTTAGCATTAGGTATATCTCCTAATGCTGTCCCTCCCCTCTCCCCCAACCCCACAACAGTCCCCGGAGTGTGATGTTCCCCTTCCTGTGTCCATGAGTTCTCATTGTTCAATTCCCACCTATGAGTGAGAACATGTGGTGTTTGGTTTTTTGTCCTTGCGATAGTTTACTGAGAATGATGTTTTCCAGTTTCATCCATGTCCCTACAAAGGACATGAACTCATCATTTTTTATGGCTGCATAGTATTCCATGGTGTATATGTGCCACATTTTCTTAAAAATTTTAAACATATATATATATACACAAACCACTTAACTAATCACAATATGTTAAAATTAGAAATTTTTAAAAAATTGAGCCCAGACAGCTAGATATTTTATGTCACTTCTAAATAATTCATTGGATAAAGAAATAACAAAATGGAAGTTTCAAATTACTTTGGAATGAATGAAAATGAAAGCACTCCTGTCCAATACAGACTCTGTGTAGTCAACTTCACCCAATATCTGCTCAATAAATGCTACTGAAGAAAGGGAAAAGATTAGTGATGATCTTAATCATAACTAAAATACTATGTTCATTATCCTCTGATGAGGATGCCCTCATTATAGAAAAATTTCTTTTGGAATGATAAAAATGATTTTAAAATGCTGCTCTTAAAAAGAATAGCTACATAGAAAGCAACTATCTAGGATAACTCAGTTATTAAAGAGTCCAGGAGAGTTCAGAACTTTGTGAAGCTTTGCAATGGTTTATTGTATTCCAGCATTTCAAATCTTTTTTTAAACAGATAAATAGTAAAGTAACTAAGAGAATAATGGAGTTAAATTTAGGCATAAACTCTAAACATAAAAGCAATGTACTATATGAAAGGTCTTTGAAATAAAACAGGATGGAGAGAAGGTGATTCTAATAAAATTTTGTCTCCAGGGACATATATAATCAAACTCCTCCAGGATAAGTGCTTTTCTATTATATTCTTATATCTTATTCACTTGTGTGTATTCAGAGTGTTTTATTCTAAGACTCTATTTATGGCTGAGTAAACTTCTTGGTATCTATAGGCTTTACATTTTAGTGGAATATTTGTATATAAATGTTTTCATCAAATTACTAAATCAATGACAATTTATGGAACATGAAGAGCTGAATTAATAAATTCACTGAAGCAGAAGGAAAAGGCTTCATTGATCTTGAGCTCTTAAATATCAAGCTTTATGCATTCTGAACTGATATGAAAATACATTTCTAATGGAAAAAATTGTAAGTACATAAAAAATAAAGATAGGTTTATATCAAGGAGTTAGAGAAGACGAGGCTTAGGAGATAATTTGAAGCCTATTGGTACAGGGACTTGAAAACTTTAGTTTGAGTTGGACCTCAGAGATTATCCGATGTTCAATTAATCCCTTAACCTTACACTAAAAGGAACAATGCCTCAAGAATCCTTCTAATATCTCTATAACCCCTTCCTGGATAATAAGCACAAAATAGCATTCATAATGAGGAATCTGGCCTATAGTCAGTGGGTAACCATTGGGGATTCTGAATTGAATTAAAAGAATGACACAGTCATAATCACATCTCTTGTGATGAGTTTAGGTTCAGTAAGGCTAAGGAGATCCTTGAAGCCAGTTCGAAGTCTCTTGTAATCTGTCAGATTCTAGGAATAAAAGCCAAGACAAGAAAATGTCAAGCAACTAAATATCCCTCTCTTAACATTCTGTACCTTTGAAAAAACACTTTTATTTTTATTTATTTATGTAATTATTTTTATTTATGTATTTCTTTATTTATTTATTCATTTATGTTGAGACAGAGTTTTGCTCCTGTTGCCCAGGCTGGAGGGCAATGGCGCGATCTTGGCTCACTGCAGCCTCCACCTCCCAGGTTCAAGCGATTTTCCTGTTTAGTTTTTTATTTTTATTATTATAATCATTATACTAAAAGAAATTTAGGATCCAATAGTGTTCTATATTGAACGACAAGAGGAAAGTTGTCATTGTTGTTATTATTGAAGAATTCCCCCAATGGAGAAAAATTACTTTGTAGGAAGAACACGGGTTTTGTAATCAGAGACCATGTTCAAATACCATCTCAGCCACTTGCCAGCTAACCTTGATATTTCACCTGTCTTAGTGGAGGCTGTTGTCCATGACAGCCTTCAGCACTGTGGTATGGGATGTTATCCTGAGGCTCAAGCTGGTACTAATACCTTCCTCCTTGGGAGAACAGTAGGGAAAGGGTGAACCTGGGAGTCCTAGCTTCATCATTAGTGTATATTCCTTCAGTTGCATTATTATTTGTCTTGGGTTTTGAGACCCCTATTTTGTGGGACTCTGAGTATCCTCTGATATTCACCCAAAAGGCAAGCTTCAGCCAAATTTTACAGTGTATTAGGAACACATCACTCAGTTCCAAACCAATTTCAGTTTCCCTAATCTCACCTCTGAGCTCAACTTCCCCAGAACAACGTGGGCAATAAAACAGGGTAAGACTAGAACCTCCTTTTCTCAAGTTATTTCCTAAAAGGTCCCCCTGATGCCTTCCCTTTCCAATTCACCACTTCCTACCTTTGTAAGTCCCCAGCACTCTTCTGCTTCCCCATGAATCCTCATGGGTTTGTGTGTGTATGTGTGACTTTCTGAGTATAGTTTCTTAAGGGGAGTTCCTTCAACCCCTTCCTGTCTTCTGTCCATCTGAAGATTTTGGCTTAGGGAAGGAGTCATTAGGAAATACTAGTTTGACATTTTATCTTTTTAGAGATGAGGAAGCTGAAGAACAAATACACTTTAGGGGCTAGGCTAAAGTCACATATTTCATAAATGGGAGAGTTAGGATTTGACCTTAGTCACCCTCATTCTAGGGCCTTTGCATTTTAGCTTGTGGCTATGGGGATATTAAATAATTTGAAATTAGAAAACTAGATCAGTGAAATAGAATTGATAGTCAAGAAGATGATCAGTATATATAAGGATTTTTAATGCAATAAAAGCAGCATTTCAAATCAATGTTGAAAATTGATTTGTCAACAAATGGCATTAGTAAAAATTATTAAGTTTCAACCTTCCACTACTATTGATGCCAAAATAAACTTCAGATGAATCCAGGAAATAAATGTAAAAAAATGAAATCATAGAATAACTAGAAGAAAACACAGAATAATTTTTTTTAGTAGAGAAGACTACATAAGATAAAAAATTCGTATGTCTTCTGAACATCAATTATACTTCTCGGACTATAGCCTACCAATCAACTTACACATAACCACAAAGACAGGTATACTGGCTGTTTATTGCAGAATCTTTTAAAAATTGTGGTTGCTTTTCTTTAACAGAGAAGGACTTGATACAACTTAAAAGTGTTTTATGGGGCATAGGGGTTTGTTGAATAAATAGATACAACAAGAGGTACATATATGCAATAATGTAAAATATAGCCATTGAAAAAGTAACGTAGACGTATACCTGCTCATATTATATCAAAGACAATAGTTTGTACCAAGTTCAGAAGTTGTCAGTTAATCATTAGCTTGAAAAAGGGAGAAATTAAATCAAACCCTAACAATAAGACATACCTATGTATTGGGGGTTAGTTATCAAGGTTGGTAAGTGTGTGGGGAGGGGATTGTTGGTGAGAGAATAAATCAGTTCAGCTTCTTTGGAGTAGAGGGCAATGTGATAATATCTGCCATCACTTACTAGTTGTGTGATGCTGAGCTTTATTTTCTTCACAGGCAAATTGGAAATACTAATACCTACTTCCTAGTTTTGTTTCAAAATTAAATGAGGCACAGTGCCTAGCACATAGTTGGTATTTAATAAATATTAACTCCTGTCTTAACTCAGAATGCCATAACAAAATACCATAGACTGGATGGCTTAAAAGAAAGAAGTTTATTTCTCACAGTTATGGAGTCTGGTGAAGTCCAAGATTAAGTTGCTGGTAAGGTAGGTTTCATTCTGAGTTCTCCTCTTGTGGCTTGTAGGTGGCCGCCATCTCACCATGTGCTCACATGACTTCTTTGTATACATATGTGCAGGAAGAGAGAGACAGCAAGCAAGCTAACTGATGTCTCTTCTTACAGAGCTCCACCCACACAACCTCATCTAATGCTAATTACCTTCCAAAGGCCCCATTTTCCAAATTCCATCACATTGGGAGTTAGGGCCTCAATATATAAATGGCAGAGGGGTCGAGGCATAAACATTAAACCTGTAACATTCCACCCCTGGGCTCCCAAAATTCATTTTCTTCTCGTATGCAAAATATATACTCACTCCATTCCAATAGCCCTAAAGTCTTACTTCATTTTAGCATCAGTTCTTAAGTCTGTAGTCTCATCTAAATAGTATCTAAATCAAATATGGGTAACACTCAAGGTATAATTCATCCTGAAGCAAAGAAATTCCATTCTAGCGATGAGCCTGTGAAACTAGACACATTACATCCTTCCAAAATACAATGGTGGGGCAGGCATAGGATAGGCATTCCCATTCCAAAAGGGAGAACACAAAAGAAGAAAGGGGTGATAGCAAGTCCAAACTTAGCAAGGCAAATTCCATTAGGTCTTAAAGTTCAAGAATTATCCACTTTGCTTTGATGTTCTGCCCTTTCTAGGCGCATTGGAGTGGCAGTGTCACCCCGCAGCTCTGTGGGCGGCCCAACCCCTTCAGTTCTGTGGGGGTAGCCTTATTACCTCAGCTGAGGGTAGGGGGAAGTTCCATCCATTGAATTCTCAGAAAGGTCCTCATCCATGATCTGCTGGGCACAGTACTACCCTTTGAAACTGAGGTGGAGGCAGCCTGTCCCACCGGGCCCGGACCATGGTGAGAGTGGCAGCCCTAAGGACGTCTGAATCATCCTTGGGTTCCTTCTCTATTCTTGAAAGGTAGCACACGTTCAAAGTGAAATACTCTATGGTTTTATCCTGTAAAATCCAAAAAGTCTGACCGGCTTCCTCCATTCTCTACTACCTTTTCTGTCTCCTTTACTTCAAACTGGCAATATCTCTGATGGCATAATCCAATCTCTATTCCCAGCCTCTGTTGAGATGGCTGATTAAGTCCCTGAGTTGCACCCGTGATCTCTTTTTCAAATGGTTGTTTAGCCACACCCTTAGTGTTCTCTTCAGAACAAGCTTTCTTCTTCTTTGCAATAATGTTAGGTTGAGAATTTTCCAAAATGTTTTGCTTAAAGATTCATTCTTCAATTCATGTTTCTCCTTTTGCATTTTATTATAAGTAGTCAGAATAAACTAGGCTTCTCCTTCAAACACTTTGCTTAGCAATCTCCTCAGCTAAATATCCAATTTCATTGCTTACAAGTTTTACCTCACACAAAACACCAGAACATAGTTCAGCCAAGTACTTTACCACTTTATAACAAGAATTGCCTTTCTTCCAGTTTCCAATAACATGTTCCTTATTTCCATGCCCAGAACCACCCCTAATGTTTATATTTCTAGCATGCAACTCAAAACTCTTCTGGCCTCATTTACACTCCCACCAACAGGGTAAAAGCATTCCTATTTCTCCACATCCTCTCCAGCATCCATTGTTGCCTGACCTTTTAATGATGGCCATTCTAACTGGCGTGAGATGGTATCTCATTGTGGTTTTGATTTGCATTTCTCTAATGACCAGCGATGATGAGCTTTTTTTCATGTTTATTGGCCGCATAAATGTCTTTTTTTGAGAAGTGTCTGTTCATATCCTTCACCCACTTTTTGATGGGGTTGTTTGTTTGTTTGTTTGTTTGTTTTTTCTTGTAAATTTGTTTAAGTTCTTTGTAGATTCTGGATATTAGCCCTTTGTCAGATGGATAGATTGCAAAAATTTTTCTCCCGTTCTGTAGGTTGCCTGTTCATTCTGATGATAGTTTCTTTTGCTGTGCAGAAGCTCTTTAGTTTAATTAGATTCCATTTGTCAATTTTGGCTTTTGTTGCCATTGCTTTTGGTGTTTTAGTCAAGAAGTCTTTGCCCATGCCTATGTCCTGAATGGTATTGCCTAGGTTTTCTTCTAGAATTTTTATGGCTTTAGGTCTTACATTTAAGTCTTTAATCCACCTTGAGTTAATTTTTGTATAAGGTGTAAGGAAGGGGTCCAGTTTCAGTTTTCTGCATATGAATAGCCAGTTTTCCCAACACTATTTATTAAATAGGGAATCCTTTCCCCATTGCCTGTTTTTCAAAGACCAGATGGTTGTAGATGTGTGGCATTATTTCTGAGGCCTCTGTTCTCTTCCATAGCTCTATATATCTGTTTTGGTACCAGTACCATCCTGTTTTGGTTACCGTAGCCTTATAGTATAGTTTGAAGTCAGGTAGCAAGATACCTCCAGCTTTGTTCTTTTTGCTTAGGATTGTCTTGGCTATACTGGCTCCTTTTTGATTCCATATGAAATTTAAAGTAGTTTTTACTAATTCTGGGAAGAAAGTCAATGGTAGCTTGATGGAGATAGCATTGAATCTATAAATTAAACTGGGCAGTATGGCCATGAATGACAGTGTGGCAATTCCTCAAGGATCTAGAACCAGAAATACCTTTTGACCCAGCAACCCCATTGCTGGGTATATACTCAAAGGATTATAAATCATTCTACTATAAAGACACATGGACATGTATGTTTATTGCAGCACTGTTCACAATAGCAAAGACTTGGAACCAATCCAAATGCCCATCAATGATAGACTGGATAAATAAAATGTGGCACATATACACCATGGAATACTATGCAGCCATAAAAAAGGATGAGTTCATGTCCTTTGCAGGGACATGGATGAAGCTGGAAACAATCATTCTCAGCAAACTAACACAGGGACAGAGAACCAAACACCACATATTCTCACTCATAAGTGGGAGGTGAACAGTGAGAACACACGGACACAGGGAGGGGAACATCACACACCTGGGCCTGTTGGGGGTTGGGGGATAAGGGAGGGATAGCATTAGGAGAAATACCAACTGTAGATGACGGGTTGATGGGTGCAGCAAACCACCATGGCACGTGTATACCTATGTCACAAACCTGCATGTTCTGCACATGTATCCCAGAACTTCAAGTGTAATAAAAAAGGGGGGTATTTTGGCTGCTTTGATCACTTACACTTGTGATTCCAGCACTTTAGGAGGCTGAGGCTGGAAGATCACTTGAGAACAGGAGTTCAAGATTAGCTTGGACAACACAGCAAAGCCCTGTGTCTACAAAAATAAAAATAATCAATCAAACAAACAACAACAACAAAAAAAACTTATCTGGCCCCTACCCATTACCCATTGCCCAGTTTCAAAGCTGCTTCCACATGTTTAGTTATGGTTACAGTAGCACCCTACTTCTCAGTACCAAAATATGTCTTAATCTGCTCGGGCTGCTGTAACAAAATATGAGTTGGGTGGTTCAAACAACAAACATTTATTTTCTCACAATCTGGAGGCTGAAAGTCCAAGATCAAGGTGCTGGCAGGGTCAAGTTCTAGTGAGGGCTCTCTTCCTGGCTTGCAGATGGCTACCTTCTTATTATGTGTTCACATGACCTCTTTTGCAAGCATGGAAGGAGAAACAACAAGCTCTCTCACATCTCTTTTTATAAGGGCCCTAATCCCATCATGAGCACCCCACCCTCATGGCCTCACCTAACTTTACCACCCAAAGGCCCCATATCCAAATATCATCACACTGGGGGGTTAAGGCTTCAATATATGACTTTTGGGGGAGACACAAACATTCAGTCCATAACACCTCTACATGCGTAAGCACAACTCTGGGGAAGAAAAAAATACTAGCTCAGACTTCAGTTTCTGTTGGAGCAGATGCTAAGGGATAGATTCCAGGATTTTATGTTTAAGCTGAGATTTAATTTTTACATCAAAGGATATATTCCAGGATATATATATATTCCAGGATATAAGCCTTGAGGCAGAAGCATGATCATCCTACCAGGCATGTAGCAGGTTTATTATACCCAACAGAGGTTTGGAAAGAAACCATTTCCTCATTGATCTATTTCAGAGACGATAAAGAATTCAGAAAAGGGGTTGGGGTAATGGGGATCAAAGCCAAGTGGGTCTTGGTCACAGGATAGTTTACATAATGCTTAGCTAAAATTTCTCTTAGAGTTTTTTGGCAAACCATCCAGAAGATGGAAATACAGCAGGGATCTTATAGACATCTGCCTTCATTCTGGTCTGATTTCAGTTACCTTAGTAATATGGAGAATATTTTATTAAAAAGACTTTAGAGAAATTTCTATTCTTCTTGATAGAATTCTTTCTATTAAAAAGACTTTAGAGAATTTTCTATCCTTTAAAAATATAATTACTTCTATTAAAAGCCTTTAGAGATTTTTAATTAGAAAGACTTTCTATTTAAAAGATGGCTTTAATTCTCAAATTCCAAATTGTTTTCTAAATAGTTATTCCAAACCTCACTACTCTCCTCAAAACCTCTCCCTTCAGCAAATCCCCTGGCCTCCTATGTCATGGAGAAATTGAAGTTATCAAGCATACTCTCCACCAGCATCTTGCTTCCTGTCAGCTTTTTTATTGTACATTCCAGTCCACATGTTCATTCATATCTATACCCTGGACTCATTCCCCAATATGTAGGAAGACAAGGTAAACCTTAAGGTATTTCAGAACCAGTAGCTACACCTAACCCACTCCCTTCTGACTCCCTTGACACTTCTTCATCCACCATCTCCTTCTTTTCTCTAATATCAAACTCTTTCTTCCCACTGGCTCCTTCTCTTCAGCCTATAAACACCCTCTAGTTGGGCCCATGACAACAATTTCCCCTCTCAACTCCATAACTCATTCTAGCAACTGTTCATCTTATCACCAAACTTTACCTAGAGTATTTTTTTAGTATAATAATCGATCCAATTGATAACTCTTGTGGGCATTTTTAAATTCACTTTTATTGAACCAGAGAAGTTTTAACCAATCCCCCTAAAAGAAATACCCAAAACCATTAAAAAAAACCTGAAAAAAAAGATTAAAAAACCGAATAAGTAAGTTTTGCAGGGTTGCAGGATAGGAGGTCGATACATAAAAATCAATTTTATTTCTAGACACTAACAATGAGCAATCTAAAAATGAAATTTAAAAAATGTTATTTGCAATAGCACTAAAAAGATACAATATGTAGGAATAAATTTACCAAAAGGAGTATACTATTTGTACATTGAAAACTCTGAAGCATATTTGAAAGAAATTAAAGAAGCCTAAATAAATGGAATGAGTCAAGACTTAATACTGTTAAGATAGCTAAACTTTCCAAACTGATCTGGAGATTCCAAGGAATCTACTTTAAAATTTTATTTGCTTATTTGCAGGAATTTAAAAGCTGATCTTAAAAATCATATAGAAATGCAAAGAAACCAGAACAGTCAATCTTGAAAAAGAACAATGGAGTTGGAGGACTCACACTGCCTGATTTCAAAACTTACTACAAAGCTATCATAATCAAGACAGTGTGGTATTGGCATAAGAGTAGACACATAGATCAACAGGATAAAATGAGAGTCCAGAGATAAACCCTCACATTTATGGTTAAGTGATTTTTGACAAGAGTGTCACAAGATTCAATGGGGAAAGAAGAGTCTTTTCAACAAATGATGCTGGTACAATTGCATATTCGAATGCAAAGAATGAAGTTGGAACTTTAAGTTTCAGCCTTGCATGTTAAGAGCTTAGAAGTCATCACTCCCAATCTTACAATAAGACGAAAAAAAGAATAAACTAAAAGTCAATCACTTTGCTTGGATCCATCAGGGAACTGAGGTTTCAGGGCAGTCATTCCAAAATCTGGACAGGTAGTCGAACTCAGAGAGTCACTGAGATCTGCTTGCCTGGAGAAGGAATCACTAGTGCCATAAATTGATAGGAAAACTAAAATGGTAACTTTAACAAATTGCTGGATGCTAAGTGTGGACTAGCCTGAGAGTGAGAAACCCATGGAGGCCTCAGTTATACAAGGGAGCACTGACACGTTCATGGGCTTTACCTCTAGGAACCCCACCAGGTTTTCATAGTGAGAGCTAAGAAAATGCTCATGGTTCTAGCAGGTGGTAGAAAAAGTTCCCATTCTGAAATAACTCTAGACCGTGCTCCATAACCAAGGCCTACTTTGCAGGGAAAAGATTTTACCAGAGCCTTATCCCACCTGGGGAAGGTATATTTTCCTGCCTGCAGCCCCCTATACCCTTCCTGTCTTATCAAAGTGAGGGGAGCTATGAAACTCTTGTGAAGTTCTCCTGCCAGGGACCCAGGCACACTAAAGCATTGATATTTAACCATAAAATTGTAGAATGTTTTCCTTCCCTGTCTTTACCAGCCCATCAATAGGGCTCTAATATAAAGACATTCAAAACGGAAAATTACAGACCAATATCTCTCATGAACATAGAAGCAAAAATCCTTTAAAAATATTAACAAATCAAATTCAACGATGTATAAAAAAGAATTACAAATCATGACCAAGTGGGATTTATTCCAGGTATTCAAATCTGGTTCAACATTAAATCAATATAACCCATCACAACACTGAATATAACCTAGCACCTCAACTAGTTAAGGAAGAAAAATCATGATGATATCAATTAATGCAGAAAAAGCACTTAACAAAATCCAAAAGCAATTCTTGATAAAAACTCTCAACAAAATAAAAATAAAGATGAACTTTCTCAACTTGAAAAAGAACAGCTACCAAAAGAAAGAAAAAAAAATATGTTAACATCACACTGAAAAACTGAATTTTCTCCCATAAAATTGTGTACACAGCAAGAATGTCTCTCACTATTCCTACTCAACATTGTACTGGAAGTTCTAGCTAGTGTGATTAGACAGAAATTTAAAATGTACCAATTGGGAAGAAAAAAAAAAAACCTATCCGCATGCACAGATGGTATGATTATCCATGTAGAAGATCCCGAATAATCACCAAAACAATTTCTTGGAACTAAAAAGTGATTATATCAAGTTTGCAGGATACATGACTGATATACAAAAGTCGATGTTTTTTCTATAAACCGATAAAATGCTATTTATAATAACACTGAAAAATGAAATAAATCTAACAAAATATGTATAGGGTCGCCATGCAGAAAACTACAAAATTCTGATTAAAAAAATCAAGGATCTGAACGAATGCAGACATAGTCCATAATTATGGATTGGCAGACTTAATATTGTCAGTTTTTCATAAATTGATTTATAGATTCAATATTAACCCAATAAAAATCACAGCAAGCTACATTATGGGTACCAACAAACTGACTCTAAAGTTTATACGAAAAAGCAAAAGACCCTGAATACCAAACACAATATTAAAGAAGAATAAAGTCACAGGACTGAAATTTCCCAGCTTCAGGACTTACTATGATGTTACAGCAATTAAAACAGTGTGGTACTCGAGAAAGAATAGACACATAAATCACTGGAATGGCATACAGAGCCTAGAAATAAACCCACACAAATAGTCAAGTCTTCTGTGACAAAGAAGCAAAGGCAATTCCGTGGAGAAAGAATCATCCTTTCAACAAATGTGCAGGAACAATTGGAAGTCTATATGTAAAAATATAAAACAAGACATAGGCTGCGAGCAGTGGCTCATGCTGGGACCTTAGCAATTTGGGAGGCTGAGGTGGGCAGATCACTTGAGATGAGGAGTTCAAGACCAACCTGGCCAACATGGTGAAACCCTGTCTCTACTAAAAATACAAACATTAGCTAGGGGTGGTGGTGAGTGCCTGTAATCCCAGCTACTTGGGAGGCTGAGGCAGGAGAATCTCTTGAACTCAAGAGACGGAGGTTTCAGTGAGCCGAGATCATGCCACTGCACTCCAGACTGGGCAGCAGAGAGAGACTCCATCTTAAAAAAAAATAAATAAAATAAAACAAGACATAGACCTTAAACATTTTTTTAAAAATTAACTCAATATGGATTAGAGATAAATGTAAAACACAAAACTATGAAACTTCCAAAAGAAAATATAAAAGAAAATGATAGGTTGAACTTTATTAAAATTAAAATTTTCTTCTTTGCAAAAGACACTTTTAACAGGATGAAGAACTATTCACAGACTGGGAAAAAATATTTGCAAAACGCATATCCCTAGCCCAGTCTAAAGGCATATATCCCTACTCTAATCATGATAAAAACATCAGTTAAATCCCAACAGAAGGACACTTTACGATGTCCTACCACTACTCCTCAAAACTGTTGAAGTCATTAAAAACAAGAAAAGCCAGAGAAACTGTCACAGCCAAAGAAGCCTAGGGAGACATGATGACCAAATGTAGTGTGGTATCCTTGATGAGATCCCAGAACAAAAAAAAAAAAAAAAAAGCAGATTATATAAAACTTAGGAAAATCTGAATAAATTATGGACTTCAGTTAATAATAATTTATCACTGTTGGTTCATTAGTTGTAACAAGTATACCACACTAATAGGGGAAACATAGCATATATGGGAAATCTTTGTACTATCTTCTCAATTTTTTCTGTAAATCTAAAATTTCTAAAAAGTAAAGTTTATTTTTTTAAAGTTGGACCACTTTCTCACACCATGCCAAAAAAAAAAAAAAAATACTCAAAATGGATCATAGACCTTCATGTAAAAGTTAAAACTATAAAGCTTTTAGAAAAAAATATAGAAGTAAATCTGTGTAACCTTGGTTTCTTAGTGGTTTCCTGAAAATGACAATAAAAGCATAAGTGACAAATGAAAAAACGACATAAATAGGACTTCATCAAAATTATAAAACATTTGTGCTTCAAAACATACCATCAAGAAAGTAAGAGGACAAACCAAAGAACGGAAGAAAATATTTGCAAATCATATATCTGGTAAAGGACTTGTAGCCATAATAAAAAATTCTTACAACTCAAGGATGAAAGGACAACCCAGTTTAAAACTGGACAAAGGATGTGAACAGACATTTCTCCAGAGAAGATTTATAAATTGCCTATAAGCACTCAAAAAGATGCTTGACATCATTAGCCATCAGGAAAATACAAATTGAAAGCACAATGAGATATTAATTCATACTCACTGGAATGACTGTTAACAAAAAGACAGATAATGTGGATGTGGAGAAGCTGGAACCCTGCTTCATTGCTGATGGGAATGTAAGATGGTGTAGCTGCTTTGGAAAACAGTCTGCACTATAGAACAAATCTCCTCGTCTGTATTTTTACTCCCACTTCCCTATCTAGCCTGGAGTCCTGCCATGGCTCTGACTGTCCTCCCGCAGTATTACCCAATAATTTACTTAAGGCCTCCCCTGATACACAGGCATGGTGGCAGTAGAAATCCAGTCTATCAGTTTGTCTCTCCAAATCTGATCATGACCATTCTTCTTCCTTGTGAGGACTGACTTGT
The DNA here is from genome assembly GCF_009828535.3 of Hylobates moloch. Lineage (NCBI taxonomy): Eukaryota > Metazoa > Chordata > Mammalia > Primates > Hylobatidae > Hylobates > Hylobates moloch. The sequence goes on along the minus strand of NW_026652288.1, from coordinate 20,694,966 downwards.
CTTGTATCCTATAGATCAGGGGTCCCCAAGCCCAGGCCACAGACGAGTACCACTCTCTGGTCTGTTAGGTTCCAGGCCACATAGCAGGAGGTAAGCGGCAGGCGAGCCAGCATTATGGCCTGAACTCTGCCTCCTGCCAGATCAGCAGTGGCATTAGATTCTCATAGGAGCATGAACCCTGTTGTGAACTGTTCATGCTAGGGATCTAGGTTGTGCACTCCTTATGAGAATCTAATGCCTGATGATCTGAGGTGGAAGAGTTTCATCTTGAAACTATCACCTCCACACCCCAGTCCCATCTCATTCCCAATCCCCATCCATGGAAAAATTGTCTTCCACAAAACCAGTCCCTGGTGTCAAAAAGGTTGGGAACCACTGTTATAGACGAACTAGGAGTTCATATGTGATGATAATTCTTAAAACAAGCCCTCTTATTCTTCAATTGCCTTGCACAGAATAAGGATGGAAGTGCTGGAAATTCTCGCCTTTTGGATTCATTTATGTTTTACTTGTCTTTGAAATTCGATAGAAAATTTATGTAGAATTGTATTTCATTTCTTTGTATGCATATGTGTATACATTTGTATATATTTATATTTAGAATGTAATTATTCATGAAGGAGAGAGGAAAAGGTCACATTCTAATTCTGTTACCTATTCATGTTTCAGGGCCCATATCTAATGCTACTTACTCTTACTGCATGAAGACGTTCCTGATCCTTCTAGCCAGGTGTCTTTTTTTGTCTTATTGAACCTCCAAACTGCTTTGCACATCTTTTTCCTTGCTTGCTTGTTTTCATTTATTTTAGTAATTCATAAAGTTATTAACCTTATTGTAAACTCTTTTACTGGCAACTGATTAGATAGAATATATCTAAGCTGTCTAATACTTAGACACTTAATATAAATGATTGTATTATTGTATAATTTATAAATATAAAATATATTTATATTTATGAAATACAATTTTATAAATATTGTATAATATAAATGATTGTATTATTGTATAATTTTATCTTCATATCTTATTGCTCTAATTTCAATAGAGGCTCTTTAAGAATGAGAACTGTGTTTCACTTTTCTGTACTGCTTGAGAATAGCTTAAAAATCAGTGCTGAGTGAATGAATGAATGAACCAGCTTAAGATTATCTTTGTAGTGACAAGGGAGCCCTTGGAGGGACTACTACAGTTCCAGTTGTTATCATTGCCCTAACAGCACTATCTTGGTCCTGGACATCATCCTCCAAGGAAGGAGGGTGGTAGAGTGGAGAGTGGTCTAGAAAACGGGAAGCCTGGTGTTTGGTCTTGAAACTGCCACCAAGTAGCTGCGTGGCCTTGGAGGGCTCCACTCTCTCTGACCCTCACATAGCCATAAAATGAAGGTTCCTTTCAGTTCTAACATTCTAGGATTCTTGAAACCACTGGTCCTTATTACAAGAAAGAAACAAAGTACCAAAATAAACTTGGGATTGAGCAAATGACTGTTTCTATTCTCACATCCCAGTAATAGCCAGCACCTCACTGAATGCCTACTATATGCAGACACTGTTTTAAGTGCGTCAGTTCTATTGACTTATTTATTCCTATAGATAAGACTTTTATTCCATTTTCATATGAAGCATATAAACGGTATGTGACTTACATGCCTGTTGGCAGAGCCAATTTTAGATCCAGACACTCTGGCTCTAGAGGCTGTGCTCTTCATCTCACTGTTTCTCCAGGGCATACGAGTGGCACCAGCCTTCTCTTCTGTCCCCAGAGCCCCTGGCCTTAATTTCATCACCATACATCTCATGGAAAGATCAAACCCTTGTTTCAGTAGGAAGTGATAATTCCAAAAGATGTTGTGAGAGAACACAGTCCCCCGGAAAGCAAAGAGATATTTGCTGATGACTTCACTTGGGGCAAGGGCCTTCGTTTTATTTGACATTGCGGGTGCTGAATTGGGAAACCAAAGTGTGGAAAGGCTTCTGACCTGACTTTTGGAAAGAATGTGGCTCTTTTCTGAAAACCTCATCAAACACAAGGTGGAAAGGTGAGCCCTGTCATTGCAACATCGCCTGTTTTCCTTCTGCCCAGAAGGTTCTGCTTCATCTGACATTAGGGAAGTCTTCCTCTATTTCTCAGTTCTTCCTCAGGAACTGTCAATCCAGGAGCCATGAGGGCACTGCTTCCCCTTTCTCTACCACAGCTCAGAAGGATATCAGCCAGGAAAAGCCCACTGAGATGGTTAGGCAGGCCTTTAAACCTGGGTCAGGAAGAAAAAGTAAACAAGGGAGCTTCCACCATAGGAAATATGTACTTTGAGTCCAGCAAAGTAACCAGTAAGATAAAGATGACTAACAAAGATTGTGATCCGCATTCAGAGCTGCTGGCCTTCCTGCTTTTCCGGCCAGATGTTTCCCTCTCATTCTTTTTTTCTTCACTCCTTACCTTCCGTTTGCTCCCCTCAGTTTCTCTCTCCACCTGACTTTTCTTCCCCAAGTACCCACAGGACTATGTTATTGCCGTCTTTTCCCTTCCTAGGTCATCAGGGAAAACAGCCTCATATAAATGCATACAAAATATTCTGAATACCTACATATGTATAGCAGGCATTCGCACTTTGATTATCCATACACTCATTCATTCATTAGATGATTACTCAGTGCCTGTTCACTACCAAGTCTTAGCTGTCCACCCCCTACCTCTCCAGATATAAGGTATCTACCTTAGGACAGATGTATTTTGGTATTTCCCCAGGGATGTTGGTTTTGGCTACAAAAGGCCCATAGTAACATAAATTAGGGCATATGCTTGATAGGTTATCATTGATTATGGATTTAGAGTCTGGTAGAAACCAGGCTTACAAATTACAGCCTTAGGGAAGCCAGCTGTTTGGAAAAACTAGCAAAAACAAAAACACTCCTGTTGGGGGCTTTTATTGGCCTTTCTGAAATTCTCTCTATGAGCTCTGGGAAAACCTCAATCACAGGCAGGAACCAAAGAGTGTTTAGCTCTCAGTAGCTCGTCTATGTTCATTGAAGAATTCCCTATAAGCTTGGGAAATGTTTCCAGTGCCAACCCATTAATGAATGGCACATAGAGTATGAAGAAAGTATGATTATTAAGAATTGCATAAGGTTTTCATCATTCTAAGCAAACTATCACAAAGACAGAAAACCAAATGCCACATGTTCTCACTCATAGGTGGGAGTTGAACAATGAGAACACTTGGACACAGGGTGGGTAACATCACACACCGGGGCCTGTCGTGGGGCAGGGGGGTGAGGGGAGGGATAGCATTGGGAGAAATACCTAAAGTAAATGATGAGTTGATGGGTGCAGCAAACCAACATGGTACATGTATACATGTGTAACAAGCCTGGATGTTGTGCACATGTACCCTAGAACTTAAAGTATAATTTAAAAAAAAAGAGAATTATATAAGGTTTTGGAACAAAGATGTCCCAAAACATGCCAAGCCAAGACATGGCTTTTGACCAAGAGTGTTATTCCATTCTGTTTATCATATATTCATTAAGTGCCTCCTGGGTACTTAGCATGGCTAAGGTACATTCCTAGCTTTTTGGGTACTTCCAGCCAAGGTGGGGAGTCTAGACAGGGAAAAATCAGATGATAGAATGCAGCATGATAAGGTGGAAATAGCCCTCGATTTGAAATGCTAAGACTGGTTATGGCACTGAGTTTTGCCACTTGTTATCTGTGAAACCTAATATAAAACCCAGTTCAGAACTGTTATAAGGATTCTCTTTGAATAGTATGTAAATTAATAAATAGGAAAAAAAACTTTTTATGGATTTTAGAGAAGAATGCAAGGCAGGGCAGAATTCCTTGTCAAGTTTAATCCAATCTCATGGGATAAGCCAGTGTTCTGCAAACAAGTCGCCACCTATTAGTGGCGTCATGAAATCCATGTAATGGGCAGTGAACAGTGTTTCTTATTTTTTTTAATATAAAATCAAAAGGAATAGGAAATAGAGTGCAGCACATATAATATGGGTAAGTTTTGTTTCAGGTAATTTTTGTCTCTATTACACATATTTTGTATACTCTATCATAATGGGGAAAAGATTTATTACAACGCATCACTTTCAAAAAGTTTGAAAAATGCAGAGGAGACAGCATGCCCTTCCTATTTCAATGTTCCTAAAACTGTTTTGATTCAGCCTTGCTACCTGCCTAATGCTTTAATAGCTCAACCCAGTATCAAAACGTATCTCAATTGATCCATTTCTCAACTCCAAGGGGTAGTATCCATAGACATCTTGCTCTCAAGGACCTAGCTACAGAAGGAGGATGGTCAGAAACAATGACAGAATACTAAGAATATTTAAATGTCACACCAGGTAACAATTAATTACTCGTCAGTAACAAAGACATCACAAAGGGGAGATGCAGCTGGGATCCTAGAGATTTCCAGGAGGTTCATTCAGAGCAATTCCTAAAGAATTTGGCTCATGGAGAAACAAAAGAGAAGGAGCCAGAGTACAGGACAGAGTCTGAGCCAAGCGGTGAGTGTGGTCCGTCTGTCTGGCCTGTCACTATGCACGGTAACTATAGACCAGGAAAGAGTGAGAGGCAGAAAGTAGAACAATGTAGAAAATCTGTCACCCCAGACTTGCTGTGTTTGTATTCTTGATGTACTGTGCTTAGTGTGAACTTTTGCCACTACGACATTCTTAGAGAAACTTGGTATCTGCACTGAGGAGTTATCAGTGACACGTCCTGCCTCAGTAACTTGGTGTGGCTCCACTATTAAGACACTGTAAGGCAAGGTGGGTCTCTGGGGCAATATTGAAGGCTCTGGGTCAGGGGTAAAAGTCATGTCACAGACAGAGAGGAATAAGGTATGAAACTGATCCTCCAGTTTTCACAGTAAACATCTTAATTAAGGAGTTTTGGGGGTCCATGGATGGATTTCAGGAGCTGAGTAACCTCTTGAAGTTCTGTGCAAAATTTTCTGGGCATTTGTAGATTTCTATAAGAGGTCATTAGCTCTTACCAGATGATCAAAGAGCTCTGTGGTAAAAAAAAAAAAAAAAAAAAAAAATTTAATGATTAGTTTCCTCCACTGTAAGTTTGCCATTCTTGTAGTAAGAAGAATAGTCATATAACCCTGGATGAAAAGCAGGAGAAAATCTTTAGAGTGACAGAATCTACCTTCCATATGGTTTACTGCCCCAATATCTACTAAACAAGTGGTCAAAGCAGATTCTCAGGATCACAGTATCACCACTTCAATGGGATCTAGAAGTGCTTTGACCAAATCTGAGGTCCAACTGATTTTCTGAAAAATGCAGTGTCATATGTTACTCCTTATAAGGTGTGTACAAGAATTCCAATTTCCCTCCGACTGCAGCAGCGTGTCCAGAAACAAGTAAGTTGAAAACAATTTGTTGTGCAATGCAGTGAATGTCACTTCTGTCATCGGTGTGGAGTGCATAGATCACTCTGTGGTAGATTCTGTCACTATAATTGCTGCTATTAAAAACATGGAGAGAAAATACTGGGCTGACTCTTATCTCCGGCTGGGCCATCGTGTATTTTTTTTTTTTTTTTTGAGTTGGCTTATTGCAGTTCAGAGGCTTATCTTTGCTAATTGTATATTTGATCGTAATATGTCTATAAAATCTGATTTTTAAAAATTTGCATCTAAGCAGATCTAGCTTTATTCTTTAAAATGATTGGGCTGTTGTGCTTCTCTTTTGTTGTGGGTAAGACAGTTTTGGGGGGCTTGGGGAGTTTTATTTGTTTTAGCCTCAGAGTCACCCCATTGCTGGGAACTTAGGGGAAACAATTTACCTGGAGGAATTGTCCTCTAAGTTACCAAATAACTTCCAAACAATTGTGTAGTCTAAATCCAGATGTATTTATCAGAAGATTAACTGTCGCCTAATTTCCCAGCTTGTGGCTTACCCAAGTCCAACCAAGGTTAATTCCGTACATAATTTAGAATTGCTTCTTTTTCTTTGTGTAATAATACCTCATCTTAAAAAAAAAAAAAGAAAGCCACACCGTGGGCTTGTTTTAATCCTGATTATTTAGGGTAATACATTTCTTAGAGATAATTAACATTAGCAAAATTAATTCATTCACTAAATTCAGTGATCTGACAACAAGTGAAAAAGTTGGGCTTTAGAAAAAGTATGTTGTCCTCTATTTATTCTTTTTAATATTTGAAATTGATAACTGTCTCTATCATAATTGATTCATTATTCATTGAACAATAAAGGATAGGAAAAGTTAACAGTAACCACACCAGGTGCATTTAGTTACGTAACATTGATTTTGGAGAGTTGTATAAGATTTGTATTTAAAAAGCCCTGATTGGCTGCTCAGATAATAGAAAATAATATCAGCCAGCTTTATGACCAGTGAAAATCTAACATGACAACTTAAAAACATCCATTTACTTTATGATGCTGTATTTCAAATATACATTTAGATGATAATGGGAAAGATGATGAAAGTTGACACGGTGGCATTTTTCAGATAGCTGAGAAATGATAAATATATTCTACTCTTCATAGCTTTATGTTTCATTGTTATTAACTGATCGGTTCTTTTGCTTCAGAAATGAGCTGCTGGTCCATGTACCAGAGAGTTCAGATTTCCAATTTGAAACGACTTCATTTTTCTAAATCACAAAGAATTTCATTAAAATAAAAATTGTATCTCGAGTCATAAAAAAGAATAAAAAGTGGACTCTGCCTTTTCTCAGAGTACAACAAAGTTTTATAAAGTGTAGAGCTAGAACAAATTTCACAAGACACAATGAAAGAGCATTCTCTATGTTAAGTGTGACCCAACAGATAGTAGAAATTGCTAAAAACCATCTACTGCACTAAGATGTGAAATTTTTTCCTTTGATATTTAGTAAGAATTTTATTTTACTTTATTGTAGCAAGAACACTTAACATGAAATCTATTTTCTTACAGATTTTAAGTGTGTAATGCATTATTGCTGATGATAGGTATGATGTTGTACAGCATATATCTAGAGATTATTCATCTTGCCTTACTGAGACTTTGTGCCTGTTGATTAGTAACTCCCCATTTTTCCTTTCCCCAAGCCCCTGGCAACCACCATCCCACCCTGAATCTATGAATTTGACTATTCTATATCCCTCATTAAAAGTAGAATCATGTTGGATTTATCTTTCTGTGTCTGGTTTTAATGTCCTCAAAGTTCATCCATGTTGTCACCTATTGCAAAATGTTCTTTTTTTAAAGCTGAATAGTATTCCATTGTTTGCATACATCACATTTTCTTCACCCGCATTCATCTCTCAAGACAATGAACATTTAGGCTGTTTCTACATCTTGGGTATTGGGGAAAATGCTGCAATGAACATAGAAATGCAGATATCTCTTTGAGATCCTGATTTTAGTTCTTCTGGATGAATACCCAGAAGTAGGATTGATGGGTCGTACTGTAGCTCAGTAAATGTTTTTAGATTTGCAAATGAAATATGTGTGTGTGTATTTGTGTTTGTATACCAAACTTTAAAAAAGTGACCTGCAAATAATTCTCCAACTTGTTTTTATTAATCCTTTAAAATACATGCCAGGTAAAAAGAAAACTGTACTCTGAAATATCAACGTCCTGTTCAAATCCAACTGTGCACCCAGGAAGCACTCCTATCAATGCTGTGCTTTAATTCAAAGGATGCTCTTTCTATGGAACAACGGAACTGCCTTGGATAAGTTTCATCTATCACTTCTTATAGGTAGCTGGGGCTTGAGAAAAAGACAAGTTATAAATGGCCAATGAGAACTGACATGTTTTAGTGTTAGTTAACATCTCTATCAACCAAGAGGTGATGAAATATTTGTCACCGAAAGTGAGGAAGATAGTTGTGTCCCACACTCAAGACACAGAAGATAAAAAATATTTGTTCAACAAATTCATTCATTCAGTCATTCAGCAAGCATGTCATATTTGAGATATTTGTGGGACATCCAGGTGGAAAGATTTTGGTGTGCCTGGCACTAAGATGACAAAAATGAAAAGGCATTGCCTTCACTTTTAAGATGTTCATAGTAATGGGTAGATGGACAGCCAAGTGAACAGTTATAGTAAAATTAGATATTACCACACTGGAAATACATTCAAAGCCCACGGGTAGCATTCGGAGCAGCAACTAAATGTGCCAGGGACATCAGGGAAGGCTAGAGAAGATTTTAATTCTGTTTTTCAAACTAATGGGAAGGAACCATTCCAGGCAGACATAGGCATCATCCCGGACTCAGAGCCATGAGTGAGCATGAAATATTCAGGGGACCACACAATGATTTCTGTAGCTGCAACTGGAGTGCAAGGAGACTATTATAATAACACAGGAGAGCCATGTTCAGATCTGAGGCAGTAGAGAAGGGTTGGAGGAGATATTTAAAAAGCATACTTCTTAGCCTTAATGATTGATGGGGTGCAGTAGTAAAAAAGAAAAAAAGGGAAAAGACTATGATGACTCTTAGGTTTCTGGCTTGGACATATGAAGGACAGCAGTACCATTTACTAATACAAGGAAGGAACACAGGGAAGAGACTTATTAAGAGTCAAGGGTAGGTGAGATGATGTGTTCAGTTTTAAACACTTTGTTTTTAAGATGCCTCCAAGATGTCCAACTGGTTGGGTTTGTCCATTATATTTGTTAGGTGAGGAGCTCAGAGAAGGAAACTGAGCTGAAGCTGTAAATGTGGAGCTCTCAGCATAGAGATAGAAAATGAAGCCACAGAATAGGTGAAATAAAGAGTAGCAAGGATAGAGCCAGGGAGAAGACTGATGTTTAAAGAAGTAGGAGAGCAACAGTTGTAAAGCAGGCTGCAAAGTCCTGCATGCAAGACGGCAGGAGGACTAGCAGAAAGTGATGACATGAAACCCAGAGGAGAGAAGGGCTTCGAGAAGCATGTGATGCACATCAGCGTCAAAAGCTGTAGGCAGGTCAAGCAGGATAAAGATTCAGATGCTGCCCTGGATTTGTTCAATGAGCTCTGGCAACATTAATAGGACAGTTTCCATGTTTTTGAGTGATAGAGAGGGCCTACACTGGATTGCATTGAGCTGAGAAGTGAATGGAAGTGAGAAAAATGGAGACAATGTGTGTGATCTACATTTTGGAGAAGTACATTGTGGGAAAATTCAGGAAGAATAAAGAGAGGAGTAGCTAGTGATTCAGGATGAAAAAATATTTTTAAGGTAGTAGGGATTTGACAAGATTCATATGGAAACAACGTAGCATGCTTTATATGCACTGTTCTAATCACTTTATACATGTGTTCCTAGTTAATCCTCAGAATGACACTGAGAGATAATAATGATATTTAATATTTATTGGGTACTTAATGTATGTCAGACATTGTTATAAGCACTTTACATTTATTTCTTCACTTAATCCTTATGAAGTTAGTGGTATCATCACCCCCACTTTGCAGGTGGAAAAACTGAGGAGCAGAGAAGTAAAGTTGATCTCAAGGGCTTACAGCTAGGAAACAGCAAAATGGAAACAAAAACAGCCAAAATGGAACCAAAGGTCTGGTTTCAAAATCTGTGCAGTAATAAGATGGTTCTTATTGACCTTTTAAAGATGAGAAAACGGATTCTAAGAAATTAAACAATTTGCCTATCGCCATCCCAATCACTGAGACCTGAAGCAGAATGTACAACCAGGCCTAATTCCGATGCTTGGAACGATCGTGTTGCCAGCAAGCAGAATCTGGAGATAAGAGAGAGAGGGCACAACACGTGAAATAAGATCTTTCAAAAGCAGGAGGGAGAACAACACAGGCAGAGCAATTAGTCTGTTGTCTGAAACATGTCAGCAAATTCAGGAATATACAAATCACAGGATGGAAAGAAACCCTTAGAGGCCAACTTGCTGCCCCCTTAACACACCACAAGCAGAGCCAGACAGGTAAAACTTATCTGTCTCTGCCCAGGAAAGAAGTTCCCAGCCCAGGGGGAGGTGGGAAGAGTAATGGAAATAATAAACTACAATTCATAACTTTTTTTTGCTATCACTCATCACTTATGACTGCAAAAATTTCTCAATCCAAATAGAATAGGTTCCTGCTTCTTCATGCAAACACCTCTCTCCGCAGGCTCTCAGAGTACCAAGGAGATATTTACTCCATCATCCTCACCACAAAAAAACAGAGAGGAGAGATGCAGAGTTTGATATATCCAGTGGAATTGCCACTGAGAGATAGCATTCCAACTTGACTTTACTCCCAGGAAAGCTGGTGTGTTATGGCAAGATGATGTCTCTCCACTCCCTCTAGAATGTGAGATTCAACTGTTTGGCTGTTTACCCAAAAACTGGGGGAAAATAAGCCCCTGAATCCTGAATCAGGAGCAAAGAAGATGCATCAGGATCCTAACATTGTCTTCTACTTACTGTTTCCCTTTCTGACTTTTTCAGAGGGCAAGGATAGTTTCATATATGTCTTTCCTGTGTGGCTAGCACAGCACCGAGGACTCAACAGGACTCAGGACAGGACCGATGAGATGAGACGAGACAAGAAGAGACGAGACGAGAAGAGACGAGACGAGACGAGACAAGATGAATGAGAGTCATGAAAAGAGAGCATATGGCACATAAATACAAGATGATCTTGCATTTTGTGACTGACCTCTTAAAGAAGCTTTATCTTCAAACCTGAAACTGAGTCTGGAGAAACAATAGGAAGTGGGTCCAGAGAAGTGAGTCAATAGGAATATCAGTCCCCTCCTCCCTCACATCTCACTGGAGAGATGTGTCACTCTCCAACTCCTAGGAAGTTTGTCATGTGTAACTCAGTGTAATTATGGCAGGATTTTTTGTTTGTTTGTTTGTTTGTTTTTGAGGCAGAGTCTTGTTCTATCACCCTGGCTGGAGTACAGTGGCACGATTTTGACTCATTGCAGCCTCAACATCCAGGGCTCAAGCCCCTCAGTCTCCCCAGGAGCTGGGACTCACAGATGCAGGCCATGATGCCTAGTTAGTTTTTTTGTTTTGTTTTTTTTTAAACTTTATTTTTGTAACTTTTTGTCACCCAGGTTGGTCTTGAAATCCTGGGCTCAAGCAATCTTCCTGCCTCAACCTCCCAAAGTGTTGGTATTATAAGCGTGAGCCACCTCACCTGGTCGTTTTTTCTTATTATAAGATAGAATAGTCACTTTTTCACAGGTTTAAGAGTTATGTCCCTTAATGGGAACTGTCTGTTTATATGCTTCGCCCACATTTCTGTTGTTGTGGAAAGAACAGCTTTTTGTGACAGTATCTACTGTGTGCCTAGGAAGTAGTCCTGTGATATATAATATTTTAATGTTAAACTAGAAGTTGACAACTATCACTTACTAATTAACATTAGTCTTTTGAAGTTAGGGATCCTTATGAGGCAGATGGGGTGAAAGGCTACCATGTGGCCATCTATGTCTTATGTTATAACTACTCTAATCTGAGGGTAAATATACCAGGCACACTATTCTAAGTTGGAGTGATTTCTGTTCTCCTTAACAACTATCATACATACCCTTTAGCTATAGAGGATCCCCTATTATTATCATCATTATTATCATTCCTCAGCCCTAGGATTAACAGAGGAGGTAGCAAGCCCGAAATGGGCAAGTCTAGGACTCAAAGAACTGACACTAGAGCTGGTTCTCGAAACGGAGGTCGAGATCATAATTCAGAGTGTGAAGTGTAGTTGTTTGTTTGCAGGTTTATGCCAAGAGCATTACTTACTTTAGATTAAACCACAGAAAATCTTCAAGGTTCAATAATTTGTGACCTATAAAAAATGGCAATGTCATATATGGTTCAAACTAATAGACAGGTGCTGGCATGTTACTTCCAGAGAAAGTCCATCCTGCTTGAAGCAGAGGGCATCACAAGAGGAGCTAGCAAGGGCTTGCAGCGCACCAGCCATGGGAGCTCCAGTAAGTGGAGATGCCCTGCAAACCATGATTTGTGCACACGTAACAATGTAACAGTAATAACAATGTATACAGCTAATGTTTGTATAAGTCCTTACCTACTTTTGACAGATGCTGTTAAGCCATGCTAATTCATTTAATTATTATCACAAGAGTAACTTTATAAGGTACGGCTGTGCTTATTCCCATCTTTAGAGTGAGGAAACTAATGCATAAGAAAGTCAAGTGACTTGCTCAGAATCACATGGCTAATAAGTGCCTAAGTAGGGCTCAAGCCCAGGCCAGCTAGTTTCAGATGCCACAGTTCTCAACCATTGTGCTGCACCACTGCTTTCACAGAGACTGTAGCTGCTGAAGTCAAATAATATAGACAGACAAGTCTCCAAATTTAAAAGCTTTTATTTGGCAAGCAAGAATTCCAGTTCAAGGCAAACACACAGACTGTCCGGTCTTCCCTAGGTCTGAAGAACAAAAAGAGGATTGGGAGTTTTATCAGAAAGAGAAATGTCACATACTGTTTTGAAAGAAAACTCCTTGGCACTAGAGAAGCTTCTGGGAGCTGGCAAGCTCTGACTGGTGAGTGACAGTGGTAGGTAAAATTAGTCTTAGAGGCAGGTTGTTTTAGCAGCTACTAGGCAAAACTGGTCTTATGGTTACATCAGGCTGTTTCAGCAGCTGGGCTTGCAGAAAATTTAATTCTTGGAGCAGATGCTTTGTGCTCCAAGTGCTTTTTCCCCTTGGCCTCTGGAGTCTTATTTGGTTCAGTATGATAAGAATGACCCAATTTGTCTAATCAACCTTCACATGTTTTAGGACATGGGACTCAGGGACTCTCTGTGCACAGTGGAACCAGGTTTAGGACAGGAAGACCCGCTACTGGCTTGACTGATTAGTGAGGAAGAGGTGTCTCAAGGGCAGATCCTGTGAGCCTTGGTCTCATGGGCTCAGATCCCAGGTGGGCAGAGCCTAGTCTTGAGCCTTCAATGGCCATCTCCACCTAGAGAGGGTTGGGGCAGGCAAGATGGGCACCAACACTCTCTTCCATATCTTTTCTCACTTCTTGGGCCTCTCTTTTCTGTGTTCCTGTTTTCCCTGTCCTACATCTAAGTGTTTTTGTTTCTGCAGGATTCATCTCTCCATATGTAAAATCCCTCACTGAATCTTCCTTTTTATGGGGAATCTAGAATTCTTAACCTGGCATACAAAAACCTTGATAGTCCATAAATATATATTGAGAACGTATGTATAAGTTGAAACCAGACCCTGTAATGGACATCTTTTGAATGATATGATAGTGTGGTTTTAAAAGAGTTGTGACGGTCAGAAAATAATTAATGTAGAATTCAGAGGGTGAGAGGAGGGGGAATAAAAATTAAAGAATCTTGGCTTACTTAATTAAACCCCTATACTTGGGGGATGAGGTAAAGAAGATTATTGGACACTAAGAGATTTCCCCAAGGGCTGAAAGTCCTTTCTCCCTTGTGAGGGTGCCACAGCTAAATCTGGGAGAGTCACAGCCTTGAGAAGGTTTGGAACAACTGATTGGATTAGTGAATGGGAGGGGCATTTTGTCATGTAGTATTCATCTTTAATGAAACTAAAATGTTGAAAGTATTTCCCTACCATAACAAATCACAAAACGATGAATTCCAGCTCTGAATTCCTTAACATAAGAATACACTCTAACAGATTTTATTGTGAGGGTTTACTTTCCATCCCTGACTGGGGGCTGGGGTCCTGGATACTGGTGACCAGGGCAGCCCTGCTCATCCCCCACACCATTTGGGAGGTTGTAAGGCAACTCAACTTTCAGCCCAAGCATGGATTTTTTTGATTGGATTGCAAATGCTATCCCATAGTTATGCTTTGGATGATTTTTTAGAAATTATGTGAGAAGATTATTACTTGTTTTTCATAGATGTTAAAGAGAGATGAAAGGATAGCCTACCTGAAAAAATAATTTGAAAGCTTCAAAGTTTCTGCAGAAACTGCATTGAAGATATAAAGATACCAAATAAGAAGCAAAAGCAAATTTTTTATAAAATAAGAAGTTAGCATTTCCACTAAAAATGTGAAATTACACCTAGTAAAAAAAGATATAACACGGACATCTTTAGTAAAACACAAATAGCACAAAAATGTCCATTGATCATTCTGCAAGCATCCAAAGGAATGATTTGCAAAAATCTCTCAGAGGTTTGGGGTCTTTTGTAAAAACAGTTCATCTTACTTGGCCACCACCCACGACTCCAGCAGCCACTTTACCTCTCTTAAGGTGATATTTGGTCTTATAGTTTGACTATTTATATAGGTCTTGCTAAAAGTAAACGAAAAGAAAAACACTTTGTACACATCTTGGTATCCTTGGGGAAGGGTCTGAAGTGAATGTTATGTTTGCACACTGGAAGGTCCCAGACCCATAGAAGAAAGGGAACTGAATGTGAAAGGTTATATTGGTAGACCAATGATAATAACTATTACTTATGGACTATTAACCAAGTACCAGCACTGTGCCAAGTACCTTATCTGTATTAACTTATTTAATAAATACAAAACCCTATCAGGTAGGTATCATTTATTGTGATCTCCTTTTTACAGATAGGGAAACAGAAGCCCAAGGAATTAAATAACATGTCCCAAATGACACAGCTAGTGAGTGGCAGAACTGAACAGGCCCCTGGCTTCAGAGCTTGCGTTCCTAGCCATGCTGGTAGTCCACATCCTTAAAAAGAAGAGATGCACGAACAAAGGAAGCATGAGTACCTAGCCCTGCATAAATGGTGGGTATCTTCTGGGTCTGTGTAGGATCCACTTGTTCTGTAACAAGGGTAAGCTGCTCCATAGATCACCCAGCATGTGGAAGGCCTGTCTTTCTTTTTTTTTTTGAGACGGAGTCTCGCTCTGTCGCCCAGGCTGGAGTGCAGTGGCACGATCTCAGTTCACTGCAAGCTCTGCCTCCTGGGTTCACGCCATTCTCCTGCCTCAGCCTCCCCAGTAGCTGGGACTACAGGTGCCCGTGACCACGCCCGGCTAATTTTTTGTATTTTTGGTACAGACAGGGTTTCGCCGTGTTAGCCAGGATGGTCTCGATCTCCTGAACTTGTGATCCACCCGCCTCAGCCTCCCAAAGTGCTGGGATTACAGGCATGAGCCACCGCGCCCGGCCGGCCCGTCTTGCTTCTTATTGCTCTATATGGTTACCTAGAACCAAGTCTGGCTAACAGGATGAATTGACTGAACACATAAAAATCTTTAAAGGCCAGGTGTGGTGGCTCACGCTTGTAATCCCAACACTTTGGGAGGTGAAGACGGGCGGAATGCCTGAGCTCAGGAGATTGAGACCAGTCTGACCAACATGGAGAAACTCAATCCCTACTAAAAATACAAAAATTAGCCGGGTGTGGTGGTACCCCAGCTACTGGGAAGGCTGAGGCAGGAGAATCACTTGAACCCGGGAGGCAGAGGTTGCAGTGAGCCAAGATTGCACCATTGCATTCCAGCCTGGGCAGCAAGAGTGAAACTCCATCTCAAAAAAAAAACAAAATCTTTAGAAATGGAAGTCACAAATGTTTCAGCACATCAGCATGAACCTATACATATCCATTTCATACATGATGTAAATACCAAGTTTTCTTAACTAAGCCCATATCTCCTCTTTCCTTCACCATCCAGGATACGGCCAAGGATGCTGAAATTAACCAATAAATGCTTTGTCACTGATTTATTGATTGATTGAGAGCTGGAGGTCACAGTGTGTTTGGTTTTGGCTTTCGAGCCCCAGCTTCATTTATAGGTGCTGACGTCAATACTCCATTCTCAGCAATTAATGGAACCAGCAGACAAAATCAACAAGGGTGTAAAGGAACTCAACAACACCCTCAACCGACAGGATTTAATTGCCATTTGTAGAAAACTATACCAAACTCAGCAGAATACGTACTTTTTTTCAAGTGCCCATGGAATGTTCACCAATATAGGCCATCTTCTGTGCCATAAACAAGCCTCAACAAATTTAAAAGATTGAAATCAGAGAGTAAATTTTCTGACCATAATGGAGCCAAACTGCTGTTGAGTTCATCACACTCCTCAGACCACCAATATAATTTTTTTGTCTTAGTTTAATATCATTTTTTCCCAAATATGCTATTATTGTGTCTTTCTTTTTAAGCTGGTTGATGTCAATGATGTCAGTTTAAAAATCTCATAAATGAATAGCCAAAAATATTTCTTCCAGTACTTTTCTGAAGATGCCTAATATCTCATGTAAATAAATCTTTTTCTAATTTATAGTTCTTTTTAGTGTCTTTCTTTCTTGCAAAGGACACCCTTATATCTCTTGTTTCCCAACCAAATCACTCACATCATCAAAGCCCTGACCTGCACTTCCTGAGAAGGCCAAGGTTAGCGGCTGTGTTATCTCTTGAGCTAAAAGGATTGCTGACTTAAAAGTGCATGGGAGTCGATAGCTCTCTGGAGCCTGCCTTTAATCCCCTAGAGATGCGTTTACTCTGCTAGGAGAAAGATAGCCTCCAAAGAGCAAAAGTCAACAAGCTTTATCATTCTTCTTCCTGGGTTATTCTGCTGCTGCTGAAAGGATTTATGAGTGTCCTAGGGCAGTAGTTTTCTGGATTTATCCTACTCCTGGAATGAATGCCACAGGATTTCATGGCTGTGTGGTCACCAGGGTACAGTAGCAAATGTGCCAGTGTTGTGCCCTAGAGGCAACCTCCAACCTTTCTCCACTGCCGCACACACCGTGACCAAAGCCCATCTCAGGAAGCACTCAGATACTGGGCAGGCCACATTCGAGGCACTCTCAAGACCATTAGGACCACTGTGCCTGGTCAGCTAGTCAGTTGACAGAATCTTATCAAAGATTTTGAAAGCCTTTCTCAGGAAATACCAGAAGTGTAGACCTATTTTTGTTTGCGGTTCCCATTCAGGCTATTAGGGGCTCAGTTCTGCCCCCCAAAATCCATATATTGAAGCCCTAATCCCCCTTGTGATGGTATGTAGAGATGGGGCCTGTGGAAGGTGATTAGGTTTAGGTGAGGTTATGAGGGTAGGACCCTCATGAATGAATTAGTGCCCTTATAAAAGATGCCAGAGAGCTGTCTCCCCACTCATCCTCCTTCCATGTGAAGATGCAGTGAAAAGGCAGCTGTCTGAAAGCAAGGGAGACAGCCCTCCTTCTGATCTCAGCCTTCTAGCCTTCAGAACTGTGAGAAAATACATTTATGTTGTTGAAGCTGTTTTGTTAAGGCAGCCCGAGCAAAATAAGGCATGTGTTGAAACCCTACCCCAAATGCCTCAGAATGTGACTATATTTGCAGATAGAATCTTCAGAGAGGTAACGAGATTAGAGGAGGTTGTTAGGATGAGCCCTAATCTAATATGACTGTTTTCCTTATAAAGAGGGCTTAGGACACAGACATGCACAGAGGAAAGACCACGTGTAGATGCAGGGAGAAGATGGCCATCTATAAGCTAAGGGGAGAGGCCTCAAATGAAACCAGCTTTAATCTCATAGAAGTTAAAAGTAGAACAGAGGATACTAGAGGCTGGGAATGATGCGGGACAGATAGGACAGGGGGAGATTTGTTAAAGGATACAAAATTACAGCAGGATAGATTTTAGTTCTAGTGTTCTACAGCACCTTAGGATGACTATAGGTAACAATAATACGTTATATAGTTTCAAATAGCTAGAAGGAGAATACTGACTGTTCCCAACACAAAGAAATGATCAATGTTTGAGATGAAGAATATGCTGATTACCCTAATCTGATTACATTATATGTATCCTATGTACATGTACCCCATGAATATGCATAATTATTCTGTCAATTTAAGAAGTAAAATTTTAAATTTTAAAAAAGTACTTATCTATATGCTGCTTACCAGAGTTATTAACACATAGATAAAATAAAATTAAAAGGATAGAAAAAATATAGTCCCATTTAACTTATGAATATATGTATACCAAAAAACCTTAAACATTAAAAACCCAAATCCAGGCTAGGCATGGTGGTTCACGCCTGTAATCCCAGCACTTTGGGAGACCGAGGTGGGTGGATCACCTCAGCTCAGGAGTTCGAGACCAGCCTGGCCAACATGGTGAAACCCCATCTATACTAAAAATACAAAAATTAGTTGGGTGCAATGGCGGTTGCCTGTAATCCCAGCTACTGAGGAGGCTGACGCAGGAGAATTGCTTGAAGCCGGGAGGCAAAGGTTGCAGTGAGCTGAGATTGTGCCACTGCATTCCAGCCTGGGTGACAGAGTGAGACACCATCTCAAAACAAAACAAAAAACAAAACAAAACAACAACAAAAAAAAACAACCGAATCCAGCAATGAGAGGGAAAAAAAGAAACCAACTCTGCCAGTACCTTAATCTTGAACTTCCAGAATCCAGAGCTGTGAGGAAATCAATGTCTACTGTTTACGCCGCCCAGTCTGTGGTACTTTGTTAAGGCAGCAAAGTAGCGAATTCCACATATGCTATCATCCCCGTTCATAAAATAACTCAGAAAACCAACGAATTCAGAGGTATTGGGACACCGGATGGCAAGGGTGAGAAACAGGACAGATCACCTTCCCAATGAGGGTTGAGATTGCAGCTGAGATTTGGTGGTGGGGCAAGAGAGAGAGAGAGAGTGCTGTGGAGAGAGAGAGGAGAAAGGGAGTGAGAGATGGGGGTGAGAAGGAAACGTTGTCAGGAGGGGAATCAGGCTCAAGACCCGAGCTGACCTGCCCTGAGGATGGGGCCGGTCCTCAGTGAGGCAGGCTCAGAAGCTGTCTGTGCCACCTGACTCTCCCACCTCTCCGCCTCCCTCCTTTCAGGAAGGCTGTTACTTCTCTGACCAGTAAGGGAGCAAATAGCTCATCTGACTTCTCACAAGGAGACACGGCTATGTTATTAATGAAGTGAGAAGGAAGTAATTATCTGGATAATTCAGGCATCCATCACCACTTTCAACTAAATTGTCCAGGCTGAAAAGGTGCAAGAGTCAAGAGGAACAGAATGATTTTAATTAATTGCCTAAATTTACCATTTTCTATTGGATTTGTTCAAATTAAATGACTGAGCTGGCCTCCAGCTTTGCCCAGGGGTCAGCCAGTGGTGGAGAAAGCCATTGGCCAGTGTTCCCCAAGGGACTCCAGTGCCAGGGCCTGGTCCAAAATGATCGACAGACACATCATTTCATACCAACTCTTTTTCAGAGGTATTTTCTGAGTGTGCTGCAGTATCTCACATTTCAGATTGTTAATCTGGTAGGATCAGCCATGTAAAGCCACAATTTGGACATGGGCAGGATAAGTATTGAAAAACAACTGAGATGGCTGAGCCCAGCTTCTTGTTTACCTACTTGGGGAAATTGCATGAAGACATTTACAAGGGAAAAATTGTAATAAAGAGCATTTACATTAAGAACACATCCAAACAGCAGCAAGCACAGGTATTTCCGCATGTTTATGCTTTTCCCTAAGCACATTTCATCAGAAATCTGGATATTATCAAAGGCAGCCCCTAGGAAATGCCTCTAATTCCCATCTCCTTCTCTGGCAGTGAATCGCTGTGATATTTTCATGTTGCCTCTCCTCCCTGGGAGCCCACTGAGGCTCAGAACCCCCTCCTGCCTTATTTCTCTAACAAATGCCATAAAGAATCTCAGGTTTCCTAATCCTCTCATTGAGATTCAGGTTGGTGTAGTATGAGCTGCATGGGATATAAAGTCACAACACCTGAGTTTGAGTTCTAGCGTGGCTATTTATATGCCAGGTGATCCTGGAAAGTCTTTTAACCCCAGGGAGGTTCAGGTGCCTCACCTGTGATGTGTAACATAAAACGCACAGCTACCAGGATTAAAAGAAATAATGGAAACCAAAGCCCTTTACAAACATAAAGCGTTGTGTGACTGCAGATCTTGCTAATAAGACAGTAGCTTATTTCTCCAGATAGAGGGCAACTCGTGTGCTTACACCAAAGTCACTGAGACTCAATCTTATGTTGGTCATTTGATCTTACATATTCATAACTGCCCCTTCTAGGTACCTGTGCTTATATAATGAAGACAATAGAATTTGGTTAGTTATGTAAAACTTAGCCCTGGCTCCCTCATTTGTAAGATGGCTGGTTAAAATATCTATTTTGCAGATTTTTTGGAATGTAAAATGAGATAATTTATGACAGTTAATTATCACAATGATGGGTCCATTTTTTGGTGCTTGAGAAATACTAGGGTTTACAAATATATATATTTACAATGATAGGCCAATTTCCTGTTGCCACTGAGGAGCAGAGATGAAGTATTCACCATCTTCAACATCTGCACACTGTAATTGTCTGTGAAGGGTGCTATCTCATTTTGTTGGCTTGTTTCTAGTTCCCCATCCTTACTCCGCATCCCCACTCCCAACTCTTATTCTTCTCATTCACACCAAAAGCAACCATTCCAAGGTGCTTGATGTCACTTTTTTAAACTTGTATTTGTTGCTAGTTTTCTATGTTTCCTTATAAAACATGTTAAGCTGTTTTGGATACAGAGTAAGCCTTATGTCTCTAACCACTGAATACTTTCTTTCTGAATGAAAAGGGAAGAAAGGTTATCAGGACATTACAGACTCTAAAAGAAGCTTGGGATTTCAGCTTCGGAGACCAAGAATATCTCTATTTTTTTCTCTGAAAAGGCAATAGTTCAGGGCCTGTCCTCTCAGTGACTGGGGCTCTGGTCACTTCTTTGAAAAGCCCCAGGGAGGAACAGTCCCTGATAAGGACTGATTCTGCTCATTGAGCAATAGGGCTAATGTCACCCACATTGGGAACAGGTCACGCCCTATTAGCAAGGAGGCAGAAGAGGTAACTCAGGGCCACTTACAGGCTCACAGAACCTGAAAATTAGTAACAGCAAAGTGCAAAAGGATTCCTTTATACATGAAAAATTAACTCAAAAGGGATCATAGCCTTAGACATAAGACCTAAAACTATAAAACTCTTGGAAGAAAACACAGGAGTAAAATTCCTTGACCATGTTTTAGGCAATAGTTTCTTACGTATGACACTGAAAGGAAAAGCAACAAAGGAAAAACGTTAATTGAACTTCATCAAAATTAAAAACTTTTGCATTTTAAAGAAAAGTAGAAAGACAACCCACAGAATAAGAGAAAATATTTGCAAATGCTATGTCTGATAAGAAACCTGAATCCAGAAGGCAAAAACAACTCTTACAACTTAATAATAAAAAGTCCAAGCACTCCAATTTAAAAATTCAAAATCCAAAGAATTTGAGTAGACATTTCTCCAAAAGAGATATACAAATTGCCAGTAAGAACACAAAAAGATGCTCAACATCAATAGCCATCATAGAAATGCAATAAAAGCCACAATGAGATACCACTTCACATCCACTAGGACGGGTATAATTTTAAAAAAAACAGATAATAATAAGTGTTGACAAAGATGTGGAGAGATTGGAACCTTCATATATTCCTGGTGTGAATATAAAATGGTATAGCCACTTTGGAAAACAATCTGTCAGTTCCTCATATGATTAAACATAGAATTACCATGTTACCCAGCAATTTCACTCCTAGGTATACATCTAAGAGAAATGAAAGCATGTGTCTACATAAAAACTTGAATGCAGATATTCATAGCAGCATTATTCCTGATAGCTGTTAAGTAGAAGCAACACAAATGTCTATCAATTGATGAATAAATAAAATGTGACATATCTATACAATGGAATATTAGTCGGTAATTAAAAAAGAATAAAAGGCTACAACATGTTTGAACCTTGAAAATATTATGGGAAGTGAAAAATGCCAGTTGCAAAAGACCACATATTGTTTGATCCCATGTATATGAAATGTCCAAAACAGGCAAATCTGTAGAGAAAGTAACTTAGTGGTTGCCTAGGGCTGGACAGGTAGGGAACTTAAGGGGTGATGGCTGATTGGTACCAGAGTTCTTTTGGGGGTGATTAAAATATTCTAAAATTGATTGTTGTGAATCCATTAGTATATTTGCAGATAAGTGAATATACTTATCTGTGGCCTCTGCAGGGTGGGCCTTAGAACACTTAAAGGTGGCCATTATTTTTTTTAAATGACTCTGTTAGAAATTAAGTGCACCACTAAAAAGAGAAAACTAAGAAATTCCTGATACTAAATGGCCCATTTCCACCCACTTTGTTTTTGGAGACCAAGTAACCTAAGCAGTCTGGGCTCTGGCAATGGCCTGAGCCCTCTCCATGCTATCAGAGAGGGAAAAACACACAGATGAAAACAGTGTCAGGCCATTCTGGTAGTTATTTGGTTTTTACTTTAGAATCTAGATAAAGATGGTGTCAGAAAAACTTCCATCTCGGTACTGACCATTCCTGGCTTTCCCTGTGATGGACGGTCTATGCCCTGGATTGGGGACAGAAATAGCAGAGACCTGAGATAAGACCACAAAGCACTGATCCACATGTGCAGGCTCCATCTGGCCATCTGTAGATAGACAGGCTGGAAAGGTTTCCCTTCTGGAAACTCTTCATTGCATGCTGCCTAGAACATGATCTAATTTCATAAAACTCCACCAGTTAGGCAGCCTGTTAATGGGTGCCCAGGAATTCTCAGATTGATGGAGAAGAGTTGGATTCAATAACCTTATGGCCCTTCTAGGCCCTGAACCTCTATGATCCTATGTAATGAGTTACATAATCATATTTATTCTAAATACAAACCCACAAAAAAACAATGAAATTTTTCACTTTCAATAAGAAATAGATTACAAGATGATATGGCTTGGCTGTGTCCCCTCCCAGATCTCATCTTGAATTGTAATCCCCATAATCCCCACATGTTTAGGGAGGGACCTGGTGGGAGGAGATTGGATCGTGGGGGTGGTTTCCCCCATGCTATTCTTGTGACAGTGAGTGAGTTCTCACGAGATCTGATGGTTTTATAAGGGGCTATTTCCCCATCGCTCCTCACTCGTCTCTCTCCTGCTGCCATGTAGAGAAGGTCTTTGCTTCTCCTTTACCTTATGCCATGATTGTAAGTTTCCTGAGGCCTCCCCCAGCCATGTGGAACTGTAAATCAATTAAACCTCTTTCCTTTATAGATTATCCAGTCTCGGGTGTTTCTTCACAGCAGCGTGAAAACAGACTAATACACAAGAGAATACACTGGTATCAAAGATTCATCTTTTTTTCTTTTTTTTCAGGTGGAGTCTGGCTCCGTCACCTAGGCTGGAGTGCAATGGCACAATCTCAGCTCACTGCAACCTCCGTCTCCTGGGTTCAAGCGATTCTCCTGCCTCAACGTCCTGAGTAGCTGGGATTACAGGTGCAGGCCACCATGCCTGGCTAATTTTTGTATTTTTAGCAGAGATGGGTTTTCACCATGTTGGCCAGGCTGGTCTTGAACTCGTGACCTCAGGTGATCCACCTGCCTCGGCCTCCCAAAGTGCTGGAATTACAGGCACGAGGCACCGTGCCTGGCCCAAAGAGCAATCTCCAAGCAATTTTATGTAGCCAATGTAGATTTGGTGCAATTAGAGTAGAATGAATAACCTAGATTATAAACTAAAGATCCAAGTTCTCGCCTTACCTCTGCCCTTGTCATGAAAACAAAACAAAACAAAACAAAACAAAACTTCTTAGCCTGTCTAGGCCACAGTTTCTCTATAAGATGAGAATATTAGTCACGATTTGGTCTCTAATATCCTGTCTATGTTTGAGACTACAGATATCTGTTGCTACATTTCCCTTCATAGCTCTGGACAAGGAGAATTCAGCCCAATTCTCGTGGCCTTCTACACAATCCAGAGTTTCAATGCCATATGTACTATATTTAGTGTCAAATTAAGTCAAAGGCTTCATTAGCCTGAAAGCTCTGTCCCTGGCCTGGGCATGGCAAACTGTATCCCCCACTGACCATCCCCCTGTCTCCCTTCTCCCCAGAGACTCCAGTAGCCTGGCGTCATCACAGGCAGCCAGACACATCCAACATGTTCCTAGCTTCCTGCCACTGCACTTACAGTGTGCCTCCGTCTTCAGTTACCCAAATCCTGCCCACCATCCCAGAGCCAGTTCAACCTCACCCGTCCAGGACCCCTGAGACCCCCATCGTACCACTATAGTCTAACTGTGGTGTAGACCCCACACTGGGCACATTGCGTATGCTCATGATTGACTGTGATGTCTGATTATGCCCTTCTCCTGGTCTGAAATCTCTCGGAGGAGCGTGCTCAGGGGCTCCATAGTATGTGAAGAGAAGCAGTGCTGATGTGGGAATGGTGAGGTGTGCTAATCCACCCAAGCTGTCTGGCACCAGCACTGGTCTCAGCCTTCTGAGGTAATGCATTCTGAGCCTTAGTCTTGAGAGAACATAAAGAAAACTTTTTTAAAAAGTAGTAAAAAGTGGCTGACAAAAGCTGACCAAAGGCCTTTCAAAGGAAATGCTAAGTTATATCTAAGAAAGTTTATCCGAGGTCAGGCAAAGATGAAGCCTAAAGCTAGACGTGGGGAAGAACTTCTGGAGAGTTGCGATTCCCTGTGCCCCAGCATCCCCAGGAGGGCATGTCCTCATCTGATTTGGAAATCTGTATAAAATGAGTGAAGGGTTCTATTTCTTAGGCAGTGTGGGCACAGGTCTTTGGAGAGGTCGGTGGCCTCCCAGAAAATCCTTCCTGCTTGATGGTTCTGGATCCTCAGCCACAGCTCCTAACAGCCATGAGGTTTGAGCCCAAAATAATTTATGTGTTTGTTTCTTCAGTCCCAAAGTTTCCACAGAATCAAAGTAGTAAGAACTGAACGGGGCTAAGAGACTGTCCATTCCTGTTTTCTCATCACACAGATGAGGGACTGCCACCCAGAGCCGTAGAAACTGTCCCATGGCCCCAGTTCCCAGACCCTTCCTCTCTCCTACAGCTCCAAGTTCACTGTGCATTCTAAATTAAGATGTAAACATAAGCAGCAACACCCAAGAGTAAAAATGAAGTGTGCATATGAAAGAAACCTATTCACATGGACCATATTACATTATAATCACAGTGTTTACTGCTTGGCTACCATCTGCCTGGCCTAGCAAGGGTGTCAGTGAGGAAGAGAGGACAAGGGGTACCAATCTGTGAACTAGGCATGGTTCTTGCTCTCCCAGCTTCTCTCTCTCATTGGCAAGGGAACAGGTAAATACATGAAAAATCAAATAATGTTATAAGAGAAAAATATAAGTTCAGGACAACAACAGCAGGTTTGTATGAAGGCCTTTCATCATCATTGTCCTATCTAGAAACTGAATGACAGGGAATCAGAGTCACAAGCCATGAAGTCTAACTGGGCTGGTCCCAGAGAAAGACTCAGTGCAGTAGGTGGGGCTTCAGCCAGCCCTGGCGGGTGGAAGGATGACATCCACATAGGGAAGAGGGTGATAATTCACTTACGCAGCTCCTCACTGCACATTGAACCCTGCTGACTTCTGGCTTCTCTCCTGGGAGGAACTGCGACTCAACATTCTGATCTTATCTCTTGAGTAGCAGAATGATGGAGAAGGAAAGTTTCTTTTTGCTTCTCACAGGGGTTAATCATCCATCTGGAATGCCTACATTTGGTTGACACTGGCTCACCCTATCATCTTCCACCTGAACCATTCACCTAAATGTGCCATTTCTTTCCTGATATTTCTCATTTGTGTGTGTGTGTGTGTGTGTGTGCACGTGCTCACGCATGCATGCTGTCACTGGGTGAACAGGACACCCTGGGCATGGTTCCATCTACAATGTTTGAAGTTTACTTTCCAGCTTCTGGGTATCATTTGCAATTATAATGCTGTCATAGGCAGAAAAGAGATAGGCTAATGAATCATTGTCAATACTGATCTCTATTTGCCAGATGAGATTTCGGAACAGCATGGCTGGGAATAATTGGTATAGATTGTATTTCCTTGCTTTATGTCACTGGAAATATTTATTTAGCATCATGGTCGCTATGCATAAATATCCTGGAAAATGGGGTATAGCTGAATGGTGCAGATTCATTCATTCATATTCAGCAAAGTATGTTCTAAGCACCTACTTCAGTATGTGAACAGCACTAAACTCAGAATATTGGTCTGCTGGGGCCCTTTATTAGCTTCCATGATTCCCTGAACTTGGCCAAGACCCTTCCGGTCAGCTGCAGTTAGGCACAATAGATAGTTTTGCTTCTAGATAATGTAACTGGGACACTCAGCATTATCTATTGCCTTGAAATTCCTCTAGTCAGGTGGCTTTCTAATGGGTATCCAGAGCCCTATGACTACCCAGATTGATGGTGCACCCAGCAGGACTTTGCATTTATGAGCTGATAAGTCACAGTCACTAGCTGAGATTAATCTGTGTGACACCAGAATGTGTCTCTACCTAAAAGAAAAGGGATGAAGGGTGATATCTTTGGTCACAAATAATATATTTCCATGTGGTCTTTGACAAAGGATCTAAGTGGATTTTGTAATTGAAGAAAAATCTATGCATTAATCTTTACAGTATTTCCGTGAGTGTACTCAAGTCAGCTCAACAATTCAACATTTGCTCTGTGGGATTGTGCTAGACCCTGTCAGGGGAGAACTACTGCAGGCTGGGGCCCAGTCCAGGGAAGACTTGCCAAAGACCATCAGGAAAAGAGGGAAGCTGAGTCTTAGGTTTCTTCCTTTAGAGATGGTGACAGTCCTCTCAGCACATCCAAGCATCTCACAATGTTTCCCTGCCTCCAAGTCATCAAATTTATTTTTGATTCCTACTTCATAAAAATTATGGTCTCCCAGCACTTTGGGAGGCCAAGGCGGGCAGATCATGAGGTCAGGAGTTCAAGACCAGCCTGATCAACATGGTGAAACACCGTCTCTACTAAAAATACAAAAATTAGCCGAGCATAGTGGCATGCACCTGTTATCTCAGCTACTTAGGAGGCTAAGGCAGGAGAATCGCTTAAACCCGGGAGGCAGAGGTTGCAGTGAGCCGAGATTGTGCCACTACACTCCAGCCTGGGTGACAGAGGGAGATTCCATCTCAAAAAAAATAGAGAACATATATACATATAACAGTATATATATATTGATGCTGACCATTGGACCCTGGTTTCATCTGCACGTAACAGAGTAAGCTTGGACTTGTGATTGTAAATTAAAGCTTGACACCTCCTTTTGGCTTCTCTATACCTGAATATTCTTACTCATTCTCCGTAATGTGAATATGCATGGAAGCAGAACCGTTTCCTCAAACACCAGCAGCAGTGAACCCTGTGGAAAAGCAGTCCACATAGAATAATTCAAATAAAGTGTTCAGAGAAGTGGGGTTTCAGAGCAATTACTTTTTCCAGACCTTTCACAAATCAGTGGTGTAGTTATGACCAGCCTTGAGTTGAGACCTCTGTAATATCCATCTTTAATAACATTAATATGCTGTGGATGAGCAACTGATCACTGGAGGGAGTTTAGCTGCCCATAGGAGTTCATGGCTAATGACAATATCTGAATAAGGACAGGTGTGGAGCCCAGGTGCAGGAAGCAGGCGAAGGTCTTTCTGTGAGTCTCCTCTGAGGGAACTGGGTCTTTATACATAGTTACTGTTTCAGAATTGATCCTTCTGGAATCATCAGTCTTCACCAGTAGCTTGTTACATCCGGAGGTATCTCATAATTCAAACAAAGCTGACAAGTTGTAACAATGAGCACACACTGACTTCTGCAACAGGCGCTGTCCACTTCCCATCCACACTCCTCCAGCTTGCTCCTGGCCGCTTCCCACTCGCCTTCCTGGGTGGTCCCCCAGCAGGTATACCTACCTGGTTGGCGCCGCCTCTATCCTACCACAATTGCTCACCAGAGGTTTCCTGCCTACACAGCTTGTCTCCCTAACCAGATTGGAGGTGCCCTGGGGACACAGCCAGGCTCAGACATTCATTCAGCCCATCATAGTGCCATCCCATCAATAATCCCTTCTGAGTGATCCTGGGTTAGTAAACTGAGTGTCCCTGAAATTCTACTAAGGCTGATTCCCTACAGCTGGGCAGAGGCAGCGAGCGCTGGCTGAAGTTTCCTGTGGGAAATGGGCAGCGCCTAGAAGAGAAGGAAACGATGCATGAGAAGGTGAGAAGGTTCCAGATGCCTATGAGGAACATGACGTGTCCTGTCCACTACTCTGCTTTTCCTCGTCGGCCTCCCCACCACTGGAGGAAACCTAGAAGCTGGTGCAGGTAGGGAAAGCCTCCTCTCAACATCCCAAGAACACTTTGCGTAAGAGGGGTGGGCCTGGGAGGTTGCTCTTCCCCAGAGGCCTCTCCTCACTGGGGTTTCTTGAAGACAGACACTTGGACTCCCGCTGGGACCAGGCAGGCCACCCATCCTCGGGGCAGTGCCTGGTCACTCACCAGACCTCCCTGCATCCCCCTTCCCTTTCCTCCCCCAGCACGGGCTGAACCCCACAGCCACAGGATACTGATCAGGATTAGGGCGTCGGTGCAAATCCAAGGTCCACCAAAATGGAAAAGAAGTAACCCATGGGAACTTGTCTCCACCAAGACAGCGCTCAGGACTGGTTCTCCACGTGGCTCCCAATTCAGTCCAGGAGAAGCAGGGATTTTGTTTCCGTGGTAGGTCATCTGAAGAAGGCACCCCTGGTCAGGGCAGGCTTCTCAGACCCTGAGGCGCCGGCCATAACCCCACTGAGACACAGGAAGGGCCGCGCCAGGGCCTTGAAGACGCTCGGGGGAGGGAACCCACCTGGGACCCAGCCCCTGGTGGCTGCGGCTGCATCTCATGTGGGCCCCCTCCCCTGAGGCTCTTCAAGGCTCAAAGAGAAGCCAGTGTAGAAAAGCAAACAGGCCAGGCCCGGGACGCGCCCTTTGGACCTTTTGCAATCCGGGCGCTCTTGCAGCCTGGGCTTCCTATAAATGGGGTGCGGGAGCCGGCCGCGCATTCCCACCGGGACCGGCGGGGCTGAGTGCCCTTCTTGGTTGCTGCCGCTGAGGAGCCCGCCCAGCTAGCCAGGGCCGCGAGGCCAAGGCCAGGCCGCAGCCCAGGAGCCGCCCCACCGCAGCTGGCCATGGGCCCGCCGAGGCCCGCGCTGCTGGCGCTGCCGGCGCTGCTGCTGCTGCTGGCGGGCGCCCGGGCCGGTGAGTGCGCGGCCGCGTTGCGGGCGCAGAGGGAGCGGGAGGGAGCCGGCGGTACGAGGTTGGCTGGGGCAGTCTGGGCCTAGGCCAGAGGGAGGGCAGCCACAGGGTCCAGGGCGAGTGGAGGGACTGGACCAGCTGGCGGCCCCTGCAGACTCTGGATGGGGGCGCGGGATGGAGGGGCTGAGGGGATCTCCGGAGCCTGCCTCCCTCCTGAAACGTGAAACCTGTGCCAGTGGTCCCCCTGTCGGGCCCTGGCACCCGCTGGGAAGACGTGGGAAGCTCACAGATTTCTTTCTCCTGTCTTACAGAAGAGGAAATGCTGGAAAATGTCAGCCCGGTCTGTCCAAGTAAGGCATCTGCGCATGGGGCGTGGAAGGGCGCCTAGCCCCGTGCAGTCTCCTGCACCCGGGTCCCTGAGGGCCTCCCACTCTACAGGGCTGAGATGGCATCGTGGTGTGCCCTGCTCTGAACTCAGGAAGCAAGTTCCTTGAGCCTCTGCCCACACTCAAGGGATGCCAACTCTCTTCTACCTGCCCTTCTGTTCTGTCCCAAAAGTTCAGCCTGGGGGCGGGGGAGGGAAGGGACTGTCACTCCGCTGGCCTGTGCACACTTTGAAGAAACATCACTGTCCTGTTTATCAGTGACTAGTCATTGATTCGAAGCATGTGAGGGTGAGGAAATACTGACTTTAACCTTTGTGCAGAAATAGGACCTCCACCCCCTTCCTATTTACCTGACCCCTGGGGGGTCAAAGGAACTGGCCTCCAAGCGGGACCCTGTATGCTGGAGCTGCGAGGCCGACTTCTGATGGGGCAGCACCGCCATCTGGTGGCCATCTGGCATCACTGCAGCTGGGCTCAGGACCTAGATGTTCTTTTTCTTCAATTGTTCAGAAAATTCCTAACTACGGTGGAAACCTCCAGAAACTCCTTTCTAGGAGTTTCTTAAGTTAGTTACGCTTAATGCTTAATGAACTTTGCCTCAAGTATTTGGTAGTCTCAGAGTCACGGAATTACGGCGTTTTCAAGCTAAAAAAGCATTAGAGATAGTACTATTTGCGTAATGTTGTCATCTCTTAATTTACCAGAGGGTCTGTCATGCAGATTTTCTGGGCCCCATTACTTGACACTTGTTACTCCCTTCCCTGTGCCTCAGATGAGATATTCAAGACATGCCAGCCAATTTAAACATTAGCCTCAGCAAAAACACAATGGAGAAGTCAAATCTATAAAGGAAAATTAATTATAAAGTCAATTAAAAATAATTTGAGTTTAATTACCATTTTTAATTCTCTATGCCACTGCCCCTCTCTGCCCAGAATTGGCTATCCTTGGGAGAGCTATTTCTGCTATGTGGCCGATGTATTTCTCCCCACATTAGGAGATGCGACCCGATTCAAGCACCTCCGGAAGTACACATACAACTATGAGGCTGAGAGTTCCAGTGGAGTCCCTGGGACTGCTGATTCAAGAAGCGCCACCAAGATCAACTGCAAGGTATGGAGGACGCAGTCAGGAGGGACCTAGAGCCCACAGCTTTCCCCCAGCCCTGTTCCAGCGGGCGCCCAACACGCGACCTTCCTGGAGGTTGTGTGCTGAGCAAACGTAGAACATCCCAGAACTGTTGTAATCTGATCAAAGCACTGGGACTTTGCCTCTGTTTGTAAGTCAGCCACATTGCTGAGATGTTGTCTGCCCCTGCCAAATTTCGCAAGTCAGATGTATTTTCCCGTTAACTTCCCAGATGCAATAGGAATCCATGATCTAGATTAGCAGCAGTGTGAGTCTGTAGATTTCAGTGTGAGAGAAGCCCAGTAGGTGAGCTAAGAGAGGCAGGCATCTCGGAATCACACTGTGAAATGCAGCTTTTATAATTTAAGTCAAACAAAATCTGTTGCTGAAAAACGAATAGAAAGAAGAAAAAATACAAACATACAGTATATTCTAAAATAAAACTTTGCTTATTATTGAGACTGTACTCATGTCATGTACAGCTGGAGCAGATCTACAGGCTGCTATTGGGGTTTGGGTGGGGAAGATAAGTCAAGCTGAGCAGTTACCTTTTTTAGAGAGTACTGTAGCTCTTGTCTGTGCTGTCCAATATGGTAGACATGAGCCACATTGGGCTACTTAAATGGAATGAAATTAAAAATTCATATTCGTTGTCACATAAGCTGCATTTCAACTGCTCAACAGCCACCCTGGCTACTGGCTCCCATATTGAACAGCACACATGTACAACATTTCTATAAAGTTATTTGAATAGTGCTGGATAATAAGTAGGAATCCGTTGAAACTCCAGCTATATGCAAAGCTCTAAATAGGCCCTAATAGATATAATCAGTTTTTTGGGTGACATTAAGGAGACATTTGCTGTGGAAACTAAGGATGGCCCTCTTCCTGCTTTCTGTTTTTCTTCTTCACTCTCCTAGTCTGCAGCGCTTCTATTTAACCACAGCTCTTTATAATTAAAGTGAGTAACTTTAGAACCAATTAAGGACATCCTGCTTCCCGTGAAAAGGGGCAAACTTAAGAAACGTGTTAGCCCGGGAGGGGGAAAAGGCCAGCAATAGGACTAAGTCTAGGTTGGTGCACAGAGAACCCAGGAGGCATGTTGATAAGGCAGGTGGTGTTGAAGAGCAGGCAGTGGTGTTCCCGGCAGCATTCCCTTTGGTGCTCTGATTAGAGGGGCCGCCTCTCATTCTTGATAGACAACCTCAATGCTCTACTACCCTGTATTCTCAGGTTGAGCTGGAGGTTCCCCAGCTCTGCAGCTTCATCATGAAGACCAGCCAGTGCACCCTGAAAGAGGTATATGGCTTCAACCCTGAGGGCAAAGCCTTGCTGAAGAAAACCAAGAACTCTGAGGAGTTTGCTGCAGCCATGTCCAGGTAAGGTGTGTTGTACATGAGCACACGCATGTGTGTGTGTCTGCTGAGGTATGAACTTGTGTGTTTACACCAGGCACGGATGTGACTCTAAGTATTTGTATTCCATATCCATCATGGATCAGGGAATTGCTGAGTTTTCACAATCATCAAAAAGAGAGAAGCATTATTTACCCTTCCCTAGTTAGGTTCCTTTAATTATCATTTTAATGTGTTTCTAAAAATCTCATGCTTTAAGCTTCTTGAGATTATAAAACTGAGATGCTTTGTTTAAACAAGTGAATTCTTATTTAAAGAACCAAACAAGACCAGTGCTTGGTGGTCTTCGGTGTACGGTCCCAGAGGCACTGGCTCCTGTGGCCAGCACATGGTGGGGCAGGGTCTGTTCAGCGCAGGGCAGAGGAGCACCAAGTCTTCAGTGGCTCCCCCTCCTAGGCTGGCATTCAGCCACTGCACGCTGATGGGGCACCGCAGCTGCATCTCTGCTGACTAGTCAGGGCCCGTGTCGCACCCGTTGTGAATATTTTCAACATCCCCCCTGCCTCATCCTCAGTCACACTTTGTAGGGTCTTAGGTGTGTGTGAATACAGGCAGGACAGAGTTGTTAACTTGGTAGCATCAGAAAACTGTATTCGTCTGTTTTCATGTGGCTGCTAAAGATATACCTGAGACTGGGCAATTTACAAAAGAAAGGTTTATTGGACTCACAGTTCCACGTGGCTGGGGAGGTCTCACAATCATGGCAGAAGGTGAGAGACAGCAAGTCACATCTTATGCAGTTGGCGACTGGCAAAGAGAGCTTGTGCAGAGAAACTCCTGTTTTTAGAACCATCAGATCTTCCGAGACCCATTTGCAATCACATCACGAGAACAGCACGGGAAAGACCTGCCCCCATGATTCAATCACCTGCCACTGGGTCCCTCTCACAACACGTGGGAATTATGAGAGCTACGAGACGAGATTTGGGTGGAGACCCAGAGCCAAACCATATCACCATTCTTGCCCATTTTTCAGTTTTGCTAAACATTAGATTCAGATGCCAGGCCTTTCTCGCCAAAATAGGCTGTGAGGCTTCTTTCTTTCCTATGCTTTATTTTCTCCAAGACTTAACTGTATATGAGGGAGAGGGTTATGGCGGCAGGAGGAAAGAATGGTGGTTTTTTGGTCCTTGGTCTTCTCCAAATACAGAAGAGACTCCTGTTCTTGAAAAGGAGGGCTTTCCAGGTTTGCATCTTCATGGCTGGCTTTAACTGTCTTTTTTAAAAATGGACATACAATAATTATACATATTTATTGAGAATATAGTGATGTTTTGATACATGTAATGTATGGTGATCAGATCAGAGTAACTAGCATACCCATCATCTCAAACATTTATCATTTCTTTGTGTTGGGAACTTTCTGAGAGGGTGTAGGCTGTGGGAGATAAGTCCGTTACCTTTTCCTCCTGATGTAACCAGAGTGGCTGCAGCCAGGTCCTCAGAAACTCAGAGAGTACCCAATGGGAAATCCCGAAGACCAAAGTCAGCATGGGCTTCAGCCATGGCCTGACACCATACGAAAGAATGACTGTCCAACAAGTGTATGAAAAGAAGCTCCAATTCACTGGTAGTCAAGAAATGCAAATTGGGCCGGGCGCGGTGGCTCACGCTTGTAATCCCAGCACTTTGGGAGGCCAAGGCGGGCAGATCACGAGGTCAGGAGATCGAGACCACGGTGAAACCCCGTCTCTACTAAAAATACAAAAAAATTAGCCGGGCGTGGTGGCGGGCGCCTGTAGTCAGTCCCAGCTACTCAGAGAGGCTGAGGCAGGAGAATGGCGTGAACCCGGGAGGCGGAGCTTGCAGTGAGCTGAGATTGCGCCACTGCACTCCAGCCTGGGCGACAGAGCGAGACTCCATCTCAAAAACAAACAAAAAAAAAGAAATGCAAATTAATGTAACAACAAGATATTTATCCGCTTATACCCATCATACTGCAAAACTGGAAAACAGTGATAGAACCTGTTGCTGGCAGGCCAGTGAGGAAGTGTGCTGTCCTGAGCTGCTGGTGGAAATGAGAGCCATCAGGCAATATCTACTCTAATTTAAAATACTTAATACCCTTTGACACAGACATTTTAGTCTCTGGGACTCTAGCCCATGAAAATAAAAGCAGTAATGTGTGAAGATAGGCATATAAGGATGTTTGTTTTGGTATTGTTTGTGTGGTTTAAAAAAAATCCAGAAAGAGAGAAGGCAAATGCCATCAAATGGGGCAATGTGTGAATAAATTATATTTAGCCATGGAATGGAATGTTCTGCATGCAGCTTTTAAAAAATCTGTTAGAGCTATACCAAGTGACTCAGAAGGATTTTTGTGAAGTATAATTAAGTGAGAAAAACAAGATAAAAGTATGCATAATACAATGCCACTTGTATAAAACAAACAATGACAAAATCTTTGTATGACTCTGTTTGCACTCACCCATGTTTACAGAGGATTGTATGAGTGTGCAGAAACAAATGGAACAACCACTTGGGTGTCCGTATGGGGAGGATGGGCAAAGAGACTGATATGGGTGGAAAACAGAGCAGGGCTGGATGAGTCGAGCAAAAAAATTTAAAACATGGCTGGACCTGGTGGCTCATGCCTGTAGTCCCAGCACTTTGGGAGGCCAAGGAGGGAAGATCACCTGAGGTCAGGAGTTTGAGACCAGCCTGGCCAACATGCTGAAAACTGTCTCTACTAAAAATACAAAAATTAGCTGGGTGTGATGGCACATGCCTGTAATCCTAGCTACTCCGGAGGCTGAGGCAGGAAAATCACTTGATCCCAAGAGGTGGAGGTTGCAGTGAGCTGAGGTTTCACCATTGCACTCCAGCCCGGGCGACCGAGCAAGACTCCATTTCAAAAAAAGAAAAAGAAAAAAGAAAAAAAAAAGAATAACCAAAACATATGTATATGTGCATACTTTTTTGAAAATGTATGTCTATGTGTAGCTATATTCTATATTTACAAAGAAATGATGTCAGAAGAACAATTGGTTAAAAAAACATGAGAAAAGAAACTTCAGTGCCACCCAGCTTACTTCCAGCAAGTTATAATGGAGAAGGACATTTCCGTGACCATCTTCTCTCTGGGACAGGTATGAGCTCAAGCTGGCCATTCCAGAAGGGAAGCAAGTTTTCCTTTACCCGGAGAAAGATGAACCTACTTACATCCTGAACATCAAGAGGGGCATCATTTCTGCCCTCCTGGTTCCCCCAGAGACAGAAGAAGCCAAGCAAGTGTTGTTTCTGGTGAGGATTTAGAAAGCTGATAGCAGTGGCCCTTGAAACTCATCTTCATGTGTTAGAGACCAGTCCTACCATATACAAAGCAGATCATTGAGTCAGCTCCATGACTAGTTACATAGGAAGCCCTGGATTGGCGTGACATACTGGTGCCCGAGGTTCCTCCTGTCCCTTGGGCTCACTGACGGATCATCCCAAGCAGGCTTATCAGGTTGGGTCTAATTTTAAAACAGTTATTGAGGAGTCCTGGCCACCCCACCCCTGCTTTTGTTTGATGCTCTTTACCTGTGTTTGCTGGGTTATGGTGTAACACAGTAAATCCTGTGTGTATTTTTAAACACCAAAAATAATGGGATCTGTTGCTGGTCTCTTTTACGAATTTCAGGTTTCACTGTGAGACAGAATTCATTTCACCTCAGTCCCATGAGCACTTTTGTGCCCTTATCTTATTCTAATTTCTCTACGACACCATACTGGGAGAAGACAGCGATGCAAGCTGTGGAGGCCTTTCTGCAGACCCACCCTTAACTGGTTTTCTCTCTCCCAACTTGGGCTGGCCAGGCACTAGCAAGGCCACACTCTGCATAGTAGGAAAAAGAAAGTCCCTCCCAAAGCTAGATTCCTTCTGCCTTTTCTTTCACGATCCCCACCCCATCCCTCCCAAGTACCCAAGGATGTTGCCCGTGTTTAATACATGCGGTTGCATCTTCTGCCCCCATAGGATACCGTGTATGGAAACTGCTCCACTCACTTTACCGTCAAGACAAGGAAGGGCAATGTGGCAACAGAAATATCCACTGAAAGAGACCTGGGGCAGTGTGATCGCTTCAAGCCCATCCGCACAGGCATCAGCCCACTTGCTCTCATCAAAGGCATGGTAAGTCCCATGTCAGCATTGTCGTGCACACCAAGGAGCACCCTCTTATTAATAAAATTCCAGAATTTTCGAGCTAGTGGGCACCTTTGAGGACAGCCTGCTCAGCCTGTTTTTTATACAGACTAGAGATAGGACCCTGAGCAGGCATGGGAAGGTCTGCCCAGGCTTCATGGCCTGGGATCAGTTGAGCCAAGACTTGAGTCAGGCTCCTCCCTCCCAGCCCAGAGCTCTGTCTTTCCTCCTGTCCTTCCTCCTGTCCTTCTGTCACTGGCACCAAACTGCCTCTAATCTCATCACTTGAGAGTAATGACTGCTCATCCCTGAGAAGGTTCCGGGGATGGATGTAGGGCAGCAAAACCACCTGCTGTTCTTTTCTGCACAAGGACTCCTTGTGCCAGCTCCAAGCCTCTGGCCTTTGAAGAAGTCCCAAGACCTGTGTTCTCCCCCTCTCCCTCATACCATGAAGTGGAGTGACTTAGAGTGCTCCAGCTTCTTGTCCTTCCACCCCCAGTACCACCCTGACCAAACATGGCCCCACTGCCACCAGCCCAGAGCACCCTCTCCTGTCTGTTAACTGGGGCCATGGAGCACCATATTACCTGAGCCTGACTGACCCCTGCAACATCTTCCCTGATATGAGCCCCAGGATGTCTGAGTGAACGTGAATAACTTGAGCAATCACTGTCATGCTGGGCACTGTTCCTGGTCATTGTCCTTAGGGTTGAAAACAGGGAGTCTGATGACCATGAGTGCCACAGTCAGAAGAGGATAATGCACCGGCTTAGGGGTCTTTTCTGAGCATCTGCTGTTTGCTCAACCCCACTCTGGGCAGCACCAAGGAAGGGACAGTGGCAGATGAACCATGGACCTTCCCCTCCGGATGCTTCCAGTCTAATGCAGGAGCCAGGTCAATAAAGTATACATGATATACTCAATAAGGTGATAAGCCAAACAGTGTAGACAAGAAGTCCTGGGCCTGACCAGGAAGGAGAAAGTATTATTCATGTAGCTCAGTGGGCAATGTTTCGTGGAAGATGTGGAGCAGGAACCCAATAAATGCAAAGAATATGTAAATGAAAGAGATGGGTAAGAATGGGCTTTTGGGCAAAGAAAACTTACTGAGCAGGTGTGTGAGGGGCTGTGTGGTGGGATGGGCTTGTGGAGGATACAAAGTTTAGACTTTGTCCAGTGAGGGTGGAAAAAGAGGAGTCTACAGCTTGACTCAGCTTTGGGGATGCCGACTTGTTGCACCCTCTGGTCTAAATGTCAAGTACCCAGTTATCTTCTTTCTCTGAGTTTATCTAGTGGTACAGGACTCCTGCTCCCTTCTACCTTGAAGGTAAATGCTTTTAACAGAATACAACAGAGACTGATCAAAATGCTTGTCTCCAATCTCGTTCATAGACCCGCCCCTTGTCAACTCTGATCAGCAGCAGCCAGTCCTGTCAGTACACCCTGGACGCCAAGAGGAAGCATGTGGCAGAGGCCATCTGCAAGGAGCAACACCTTTTCCTGCCTTTCTCCTACAAGTAGGTCATGTGATGCACCCCTGATTTGTCATTTAATGGGTCAGTGTGAACTGAACACTTCTCAAGTGCTCTGTTCCAGGCAAACCTGTGCCGGGGAGGGAGGAATGGAGAGGGATAAAATGCCGCCCCTCCCTGTCCCCCTTTTTAAGCTAACAGGCCATTTGGCAGAAAAGTCCTAGGCATGCAAAACAATCCAAGACCAACAAAAGATATCTAAGATCCATTCTTTAAGGGCTGTAGATCCAGAAAACCTGGAGATCACTGCAGGTTACCCCGGTTAGAAAAGGTTTCATGGAAGATTTGGGATATTGACTGGAAACTTGCGTATCCAAATCCACTTTGAAAACCGATAATCAATGAATATTTATTGAGTAACTGCCATATTCTTGGCTCTATGTTGTGGAAGATATGAAAGAATTTTGAGACATTGCACTAGTTCCTACCTCTGGCCACTCGAGACTAGTGGAGAGTATAAGGTGTGCATGTCTTTTTGATGGGAGGATAACTAGCGTGACCAGGAAGAGGTGGATGTTATTCATTCAGGGCCAACAATGGCTGGATTTACCCATGCTTTGAAAGATGGGCAGGACTTGGGTAGATCCAGAGACAGGGAAAACCTTCAACATGGAAAGAGTAGTATTTTCTGGCCATCCGTGACGTGATGTGCTCCCTTGGTTACCAGGAATAAGTATGGGATGGCGGCACAAGTGACACAGACTTTGAAACTTGAAGACACACCAAAGATCAACAGCCGCTTCTTTGGTGAAGGTAAGACTTTCTGTCCACATAGTTGCTGGAAAATCTACTCAAGATGTGCCTGTCATGGCTTAGCCACTTGCTGAGCCCTGTTAAATGTCTGCCGACTAACAAGTGATACAGACACTGGTGTTCTGGCTACCTCTAGTGAGAAAGCAAACTCATTTCAGGACGTCAAGTTGCAATAACATAAAGGAAAAGAAGTTCCCAAAGCTACCTAGGCATTTGTAAATAGGAAACTGGAATCCTAAGTTTAACATGACATATTTGGTAGAGCCGACATCACCCATCCTGTGATAAGACCCAGAGCTGTCCCAGACGAGGTGGACCAAATGGGAGAGAACCTTGAGAGTCCGGCCAGATAGTAACCTCCGGAGTCAGTCTTTAGTGGTAGAAGGAACTCTGGCAATCTCAAGTCCAACCCTTACCCAGTATTGTATTGTATTTGTATCTGTCCAAATTCCTTCTTGTACACTACCTCATTGTCCTTTTTGCTCATAGCAGCCTGTGATGTCAGTGGTAGAGATGTGATTTTATACCTATTCTACAGAGGAGACAGTGACACAGAGAGGCTTAGAGTTTGATGTAGTCAAGGCCGCAGAATATTAGAGGGGGGCAAATAAGTGCCAGGTTGTAATCTAAGCCAGGAATATTTTCATTACACCACATTTCCATGATGACTTTTACCTCTCTTCCTGGCATAGGTCACAGTAGGTGGTGGAGAGGATACAAAAGTGTCTCCCCTCCCCACAAGCTGCTGGTAGACCCAATTAGAAGAAATGGTGATAAGCACCCATGTGCCTGGTCCCAGTTGTAACCATGTCAACAATAGCACCTCCTCACCAATTATTTCAAGCTAAAGGTAACCTGATGATAGACTCAGACAAGTCTGGATTCCACTTCAGCTCTACCTCTTAGATCCTGAGAGCTCTTGGGAAACCTAAGTTGCTCATCTCTGGGTCGCAGTTCCTCATCTCTGGGTCTCATCTCTTTGTCTCATATCTGGGACTCAGAGCTGAGATCCAGGGATGAGCAATTTACATTGCCCAAAAACTCTGTGGGTCTCAGAAGCAGGGCTGAATTTATCGTTAAATTGAACAATAATGCCACCCCACAGGGATAGGATGATGAGTCAGTGAAAACAAGTCAATCACCTATGGCAGAGCCAGATCTAGCAGGCATTGAATACAGGATAGTTTTCTTCCCTTTTCCCCTGTGCTGATACCCCACAATTTCCAGCTTCCAGTACACAAAGATATGGTTGAGTTGAAGAAAGCTAGAGTTCCTTTGACATGTTCCATCTTCCAGGTACTAAGAAGATGGGTCTCGCATTTGAGAGCACCAAATCCACATTACCTCCAAAGCAGGCCGAAGCTGTTTTGAAGACTCTCCAGGAACTGAAAAAACTAACCATCTCTGAGCAAAATATCCAGAGAGCTAATCTCTTCAATAAGTTGGTTACTGAGCTGAGAGGCCTCAGTGATGAGGCAGTCACATCTCTCTTGCCACAGCTGATCGAGGTGTCCAGGTATCTAATGGTTACAGCTCAACTTTTTATAAAACTGATGGTAACTGACTGAACTTTCAAACCTTGGCCAAATGGAGAGTCTCAGGGACCATTTGGATATCAATCCAGTTAATCAATTAGTCAATCAGTTCATGATTGCTGGATAGCTGATGTGCTAAGAGTTCCATGAAACACACACATGCATACTCTGTTCAAGGCAGCTACGTATTTGTGTGTTAAAATAGAAGGAGAATAGTTCCCACATTTTGATGGGTATCTTTTAATTCCTAGGTCTATTGCAGGTGCTTTTCAGAAGCTTATAGGCTGGTGGAGAGAGAACTCAGACAAAAAATATAATATGATTTCTCTACCCTTCAAGGCACTGGCTTTAAGTGCTATGAAGGTGAGAGAAGGGACTGAGGCCAGGAATGAGACCCAGCTAATGTTGGCCAGGCATATTGTGTGTGCTGGCCAAAGGACTGTGATAACAGTTTTCTTGTCGCTACAGATCCGCAGTCCCCTCTTGGGACTGTCCTCGATTGGGCTTCTTCTGTGGGTAATATTCCTAAGGAAAGCGTCATGGTTCTGAGCTCCAAGTTGGGTTTTGAAAGATGGTTAGATTTGAATAGTGAATGAGGTGATTAAGGGCTCTCCTGGCAGAGGACACACCATGAGCAATATTTTATGTGCCCTGAAGGTGGTCTGTATAACTTTATCCATGTCTTTCTTCTCAGCCCCATCACTTTACAAGCCTTGGTTCAGTGTGGACAGCCCCAGTGCTCCACTCACATTCTCCAGTGGCTGAAACGTGTGCATGCCAACCCCCTTCTGATAGATGTGGTCACCTACCTGGTGGCCCTGATCCCCGAGCCCTCAGCACAGCAGCTGCGAGAGATCTTCAACATGGCAAGGGATCAGCGCAGCCGAGCCACCTTGTATGCACTGAGCCACGCGGTCAACAAGTGAGTTTCCACACTGTACTTCTCCTCCTAGAAGTAGAGGAACATCTTGCACCTCTGTGCATCTCTGTATTAAAACTGAACCCCTCCTTCCACTTTCAAACTCTGCTCCTTACTCTTGTGTTTTTTCTTGATCATTTTTGGGGTAATGACTTGAAATAAGATATCAGCAAACACAAATTGAATTTTTAAAAATATTTTCTCTATATTATATTATAAAAGTTTTTGAACATAGCAAAGTTGACAGAATTTCACAGGGAAAACCCCTAGAAAACCAGCTATCTCCTACCATTTAAGTGTTATTATATTTGCTTTATCACATATACATCCATCCATTAATTCATCTTATTTTCTGAAGCATTTCAAAGTAAATTGAAAACATCAACACACTTTCCCCTAAGTATTACAGCATGCATATTATTAACTTCAGTTCAATATTAGTTAGCAGTTTTTTCCTTTTAATTTTTTTTTTTTTTTGAGATGGTCTCACTGTGTCACCCAGGCTGGAGTGCAGTGGTGCAGTCACAGCTCACTGCAGCCTCAAATTCCTGGGCTGAAGTGATCCTCCTACCTCAGCCTCCTGAGTAGCTGGGACCACAGGTGCATGCTACCACGCCCTGGCTAATTTTCGTATTTTTGGTAGATACAGGGTTTCACCATGTTGCTCAGGCTAGCAGTTTTTTCTTCTGATGAAATTTTTTTGCTTTTCTACATTTTTATATAAATTTATGTGGAACAATTGTAATTTTGTTACATGAATAGATTGTGCAGTAGTTAAGTCAGAGCTTTCAGAGTATCCATCACCCAGACAACATATAGTGTACCCACTAAGTAATTTCTCACTATCCATCTCCCTCCACTTCCACACCTTCCGAGTCTCAATTTTGTCTATGATTCCACACACTATGTCCTTGTGTGCACATTATTTCGCTCCCATTTATAAATGACAACACGCAATATTTGTCTTTCTGTGACTGTCCTGTTTCACTTAAGACAATGACCTTCAGTTCCATCCATGTTGCTGCAAATGACATGATTTTATTCTTTTTATGGCCGCATAGTATTTTATTGCCTATACATTTCACATTTTTGATCCAATCGTCCATTGATGGACACTTAGGTTGATTCCATGTCTTTGCTATTGTGAATAGTGCTGCGATAAACATATGGGTGCAGGTTTCCTTTGGATATAATGATTTCTTTTCCTTTAGGTATACACCCAGTAATGGGATTGTTGGATTCATTGGTAGCTCTATTTTTAGTTCTTTGATTGTTTTCTGTTCTTTTAGTTCTGTATTGTTTTCCACAGAGGTTGTACTTATTTACAATCCCATCAACAGTGGTTAACTGTTTCCTTTTCTCTGTATCCTCACCAACATCTGTTATTTTTTGTCTTTTGAATAATGGCCCTCCTGACTCTTGTAAGATGTTATCTCATTGTGGTTTTAATTTACATTTCTCTAATGATTAGTAATGTTATGCATTTTTTCATATGCCTATTGCCATTTGTATATCTTCTTTTGAAAAAATGTCTATTCATGTCCTTTGCCTACTTTTTAATCGGAGATTTTTTGTTGAGTTGTTTGAATTCCTTGTACATTCTGGATATTAGTAACCTGCTGGATGAATAGTTTGCAAATAGTTTCTCCCATTCTGCAGGTTGTCCATCCTGTTGATTATTTGTTTTACTGTGCAGAAGCTTTTTACTTTAATTAAGTTCTATTTGTCTGTTTTTTGTTTTTGTTGTCTTTGCCTTTGAGGTCTTATTCATGAATTCTTTGTCTAGGCCAATGTCCAGAGAAGTTTTCCCTAGGTTTTCTTCTTGCATTTTTATAGTCTCAGGTCTTACATTTAAGTCTTTGATCCATCTTGATTTTTTTATATGGTGACAGATAGGAGTCCAGTTTTATTCTTCTGCATATGGCAATCCATCTTTCCCAGCACCACTTATTGAAAAGGGTGTCCTTTCCCTAGTGTATGTTTTTGTCAATTTTGTCAAAGATCTGTTGACTGCAAGTATGTGACTTTATTTCTGGGTTCACTATTCTGTTCCATTGATCTATGTGTCTATTTTTATGCCAATACCATGCTATTTAGATTACTATAGCCTTGTTGCATAATTTGAAGTCAGGTAATGTGATGCCTCCAGCTTTGTTCTTTTTGCTTAAAATTGCTTCAGCTATTCAGGCTCTTTTTGGATTCCATATGAATTTTATAATTATTTTTTCCAATTCACAAGTTTGGGTTTTAAGACAAACCTAACTTGGGTTACCAAGTCCTGACTCTCTTCTCTTATTCTGTAGCTATCATAAGACAAACCCTACAGGGACCCAGGAGCTGCTGGACATTGCTAATTACCTGATGGAACAGATTAAAGACGACTGCACTGGGGATGAAGATTACACCTATTTGATTCTGCGGGTAATCTCAGTCTTTTATATGACATACATCATTTCAGAAGCACTTTTCCTGGACACCTTTTACTTCCCTCTCCTGCACCCTGATGGGTTCTTGTTTCTTTTCTTCAATGCAGGTCATTGGAAATATGGGCCAAACCATGGAGCAGTTAACTCCAGAACTCAAGTCTTCAATCCTGAAATGTGTCCAAAGTACAAAGCCATCACTGATGATCCAGAAAGCTGCCATCCAGGCTCTGCGGAAAATGGAGCCTAAAGACAAGGTAAAGTCCACAAGAAGAGGTCTGAAAGGGAAAGTTTATTAACAAGGATTTGGAAGGTACTGGGGGAATGAGACTCTAGATTTCATCTACTGACTTTATTCTGCTGTTTCTTTCCTTCCTTCCTTCCTTCCTTCCTTCCTTCCTTCCTTCCTTCCTCCCACCCTCCCTCCCTTCCTTCTTTCCTTCCTTCCTTCCTTCCTTCTTTCGAGATGGAGTCTCACTCTATTGCCCAGGCTGGAGTGCAGTGGCATGATCTCAGCTCACTGCAACTTCTGCCTCCGGGGTTCAATCAATTCTCCCTGCCTCAGCCTCCCGAGTAACTGGGATTACAGGCATGTGCCACCACACCCAGCTAATTTTTGTATTTTTTAGTAGAGACGGAGTTTTGCCATGTTGGCCAGGCTGGTCTTGAGCTCCTGACCGCAGGTGATCCACCTGCCTCAGCCTCGCAAAGTGCTGGGATTACAGGTGTGAGCCACTGTACCTGGCCTCTACTGTAGTCTAATTGCAAATTTCAACAAGCCTATTGACTTGACTGCCTAGCAGTAGGTGACATGAGAGAAATACTTGACCTTGCTGCTATGTCAACATGCAGAATGTGAGATGTTTTTGCTACCTAGCATCCACCTACCAGATTGATCATCCCTCTCATCATGGAAAAACATGCTTAATTTTCTACCAAAAACCTTAGGCTAGGATAGCCAACTTGGCCCCCTCTTAGGTGCAATGACTCCAGAACTTTGGAAACTACCCTATTTATTAGCCCCAAACTCTTACTACCCCTTCTCATCTTTACCCTCACATTAAAATAACTTACGTTAAAACAACTTGATTTTCACTTAGTGGTGGATCTCCAAACAAATCATAACTTGGCCATAATTTATGTGTTTTAATGGAATTGAATTCAACAGGCATTCCACAGGCTTCTTCTGGGAACCCTTACTTGATAGTGCTCTAGGAAACACTGGCAAGAAGATTCAATACCAGCATTTGAAGAGTGATTACAGAGAAATTAGACCTGTGCTTAAGAAAGAGCTAGCAGACAATGCCAGTGTTTGCCAGGCATGTTCTGTGTTCTGACCACAGGACAGTGATAACCATCTCCTCTTTTGACTGCAGGACCAGGAGGTTCTTCTTCAGATTTTCCTTGATGGT
Source organism: Hylobates moloch (assembly GCF_009828535.3). Lineage (NCBI taxonomy): Eukaryota > Metazoa > Chordata > Mammalia > Primates > Hylobatidae > Hylobates > Hylobates moloch. The sequence goes on along the minus strand of NW_026652288.1, from coordinate 20,650,281 downwards.
GCTTCTCCGGGAGATAAGCGACTGGCTGCCTATCTCATGCTGATGAGGAGTCCTTCACAGGCAGATATTAACAAAATTGTCCAACTTCTACCACGGGAACAGAATGAGCAAGTGAAGAACTTTGTGGCTTCCCATATTGCCAATATCTTGAACTCAGAAGAATTGGATATCCAAGAGTAAGTAAAAGCTATTCCACCCATATACCACTGAGGGCCCTGAGCTGGAATTCCAACCCCAGGTTTCGGCATAGCCACTATCTGCCCTTGCTTCTGAAACAAACACTTGTGCAAATGTGTAGCATACCTAGACTCAAAGCCTTAGGGTCAATGAAATCCGGACATTTTAGTAGTGATTGGAAATCCATATTTACTTGGGGTGCAAGAGTCAAAGGATAATAACATAGTGTGTCAGCTCAAAATTTACTTCTTCTTATCTAGTCTGAAAAAGTTAGTGAAAGAAGCTCTAAAAGAATCTCAACTTCCAACTGTTATGGACTTCAGAAAATTCTCTCGGAACTATCAACTCTACAAATCTGTTTCTCTTCCATCACTTGACCCAGCCTCAGCCAAAATCGAAGGGAATCTTATATTTGATCCAAATAACTACCTTCCTAAAGAAAGTATGCTGAAAACTACCCTCACTGCCTTTGGATTTGCTTCAGCTGACCTCTTCGAGGTAAGTGTGAAGAGTTCGAGGTTCTCTAGCCCATTTTGTACAGCATCATAAACAGAGAGTCCCTGGGAGCCAGGAGCTAGCCAGAGGAAAACTAGAACCACCAGGCACTTCCTACCATGATTCTGAGGCTTTCTTCTTTCCCTCCTTCCCCGCCTTCCTCTCTCCCCGCTAGGGGTCACCTGAAGCATGACTTCTTAACATTAATAGAAATGCAGGCCGGGCGAGGTGGCTCACTCCTGTAATCCCAGCACTTCGGGAGGCCGAGGCGGGTGGATCACGAGGTCAGGATATCGACACCGTCCTGGCTAACACGGTGAAAACCCGTCTCTATTAAAAATACAAAAAATTAGCCGGGAGTGATGGTGGGTGCCTGTAGTCCCAGCTACTCGGGGGGCTGAAGCAGGAGAATGGCGTGAACCCAGGAGGCTGAGCTTGCAGTGAGCCGAGAGATTGCGCCACTGCGCTCCAGCCTGGGCGACAGAGAAAGACTCCATCTCAAAAAAAAAAAAAAAAATTGAAATGCAGATGTCTCGTCTTTAAGTCCCAAAGCCAAGGAAGCATTTGTGCTGCCTAGTCAGATCTGCTTCAAATCTCAAATCACTCCCAACTCTGAAATCTTGGTTGAATTATTTGTCCTCTCTAAACCATAGCTGCCTCTTCTAGATAAAAGCAAGTAATAAGGTCAATATTCTAGTGAGATTTTAATAAAGCAGCTCCTGTGAAGTGCTAACTAAGGTCAGCTCCTGGCCTGTGGTATTCAAATACTTGTTTAGGTAACTGGACATCAAGAAGGGGGACTACTAGGCTGGCATACAACAAAGAAACCTGATGCCATTTTCTTGTCTGATTTTCTTTCTCAGATTGGCTTGGAAGGAAAAGGCTTTGAGCCAACATTGGAAGCTCTTTTTGGGAAGCAAGGATTTTTCCCAGACAGTGTCAGCAAAGCTTTGTACTGGGTTAAAGGTCAAGTTCCTGATGGTGTCTCTAAGGTCTTAGTGGACCACTTTGGCTATACCAAAGATGATAAACGGGAGCAGGTGTGTATTTGTTAAGTATCTTCTTAAGGAAAGCTTTGGATCTCAACGCAAAAACAATTATTTTCTAAGCATGAAAGTCATCAAAATACTATCTAACTGAAGTGATAACTATGCTTTATCAACCAGACCTGCTGGGGTAAGGGCCAGTATCCTCTGCAGTTAAAGGTCTCCTGAATTCAGTGTGCCCAGAAACCAGACTCACGATAAGTACTCTAGGATAACAATTAAGAGTATGAACTCTGGGCTGGGTGTGGTGGCTCATGCCTGTAATCCCAGCACTTTGGGAGGCCAGGGTGGGCAGATCACAAGGTCAGGAATTTGAGACCAGCCTGGCCAACATGGTGAAACCCCGTCTCTACTAAAAATACAAAAAACTAGCTGGGCGTGGTAGTGGGTGCCTGTAATCCTAGCTACTCGGGAGGCTGAGGCAGGAGAATTGCTTGAACCTGGGAGGTGGAGGTTACAGTGAGCTGAGATCACACCGTTACACTCCAGCCCGGGTGACAGTGTGAGACTCTATCTTAAAAAAAAAAAAAAGTATGAACTCTGGGGATAGATTTAATTCTAACTTCCCTGTCTTGAAGCTGTGCGCACTTGGGGAAGTTGGTTGATATTATGTGTATCTGTTTCTGTCTCTATCCCAGACTACTAATAACAGTCCAAACCTCACAAGGTTATTTAAAGACAATGAAATAAGTCATCTAAAATGCTAAGCACAGTGCCTGATGCTGGCATTGATTGTTCAATAAGCAGACACTATTACAGGTTTTAAATTAATATTTTCATTATTATTAACTGCTTTCTTTGGCTCTCACTCCTATCAGTGCACTAGCAAATGAGACCAAACTTCCACTTTGAAGCTAGCAATGAGCTCCCATTTAAGGAGCAAAATAGGTTGTATGATCTGGAGCTTATTCTTGAATTTTTTGCTACCCAAAGTGTAGTCTGGTCAGAAATACAGCTTCTCAGGCTTCACCCACAATCTACTGAATCAGAAGCTGCATTTTAGCAAGACCTCATGTGACTTGTATGCACATTCAACTTTGCAGAGCAAGGCAGTAATTTACCCCTCCAAGCTCACTGTTGAGCACCAGCTCCATCTTCTAATTTCCTGACCCCCACTTGAGGCCGAGGATCTTTGGATCTGCTTTGAGTCTGTCAGTTTCACATTTTTTTCCCCCAATGCCTGGGCATCCATCTCTGAGATTCTTCTTCTCTCTAAGAAGAACTTGTCTAGGATCCAGTGTTTTTCAAACTTCTGGTGAATTTATATAACAGCAACATTTTCTTAAGAAACACCTTGTAATCTTCACTGGTCAAAGAAGAGAAGGCTAAGCAGGGAACAGGCGGGAGATAGAGGATCTTCTAATCTTGAGGATCCTGGCATACTGGAGAACAGGGACCCCTCCCCTCACCCCACCACATCTTACTATGTCTACTGATTTTTAAATTAAGAATAGCTTTAGGAGTGCCACTATCCCTGACAAGACCTTAGTTCTTTAATCTCTGTTTAGAGGAATTAGCCTGGACTTCAGTGTCTCCCTGTTCCTCACCTGGAGCATTTTTTAGGCCCATCCTGGCTGCACTAGACAGGTCCCACGTTGGGAACTGAAAGGTGTTTGACATTGCTGACATCTCACTGGCCATTTTATTACTAAACTCTCAGGATATGGTAAATGGAATGATGCTCAGTGTTGACAAGCTGATTAAAGATCTGAAATCCAAAGAAGTCCCGGAAGCCAGAGCCTACCTCCGCATCTTGGGAGAGGAGCTTGGCTTTGCCAGGCTCCATGACCTCCAGCTCCTGGGAAAGCTGCTTCTGATGAGTGCCCGCACTCTGCAGGGGATCCCCCAGATGGTAAGTCAGCAGGCCCCATTGGGGCCCATGAGACCAGACGTTGGTTTTTTTTTTAGATCACGCAGACTCCCTTACGATCCCAGCTGCACAAGCCAGAAAAGATGCTTGTACTTTCTTCAAAGATGGAGGTTTGCCTTGAATTTCACTGAAGATGACTCTTGGATCACAAGGAACTGTTAACATTTAGAAATTAAGCTATTCATAATGTTAGCTGTATTTTTATGAGCATTAATTTATTCATCTGGAAAACAATGTTCGGTATACCTTCCTCTACTTTTGCTGAAGGTCCTTTTATTTTTATTTTTAGTTTTTTAGTTTTTTGAGATGGAGTCTTGTTCCCAGGCTGGAGTGCAGTGATACAATCTCGGCTCACTGCAACTCTGCCTTCCGGATTCAAGCAATTCTCCTGCCTCAGCCTCCCAAGTAGCTGGGACTATGGACGTGCACCAGCATGCCCGGCTAATTTGTGTATTTTTAGTAGAGACAAGCCTGTTAACAACCATGTTGGCCAGGCTGGTTTCGAACTCCTGACCTCAAGTGATCCTCCAGCCTGGGCCTCCCACAGTGCTGGAATAACAGGTGTGAGCCACTGCACCTGACTTGAAGGTCGTTTTAATATTGAAATGATACAATGATTATAAAAGAAAGTATTTGGCAAACTATAATTCACTATCTAAATATGCTATAATTTTTATTATTAATTTATTAATAAAAGGAAATATATAAATGTACTCCTATGGCTTGATTAAAAAAAAAAATGTTGACTTTAAGAAAACAGGTCTCAAGCTATTTTATGGAAATATTATTTAAAAAATAAAACCCAATGCAAATTGATATGTACATCATCTCAATAGGCATTTGGTTTCAAAAAATTGATTTTATCATAATATAATATATTTCAAGTACACCTTCACTTACAGTGAGACTCCAGAACACCAGAATTAAGCCATGGCATATATGATACTTAAAGTCCATAAAGCTCTGAGGCCCAGCAATATTCTTAAGGGCCTTCTGAATCCAGTTGAAAATGACATGATATCTATCTAGTGAAATTGCTTATGTCCTGATTCACTGAAAATGGTAAAAACATCAGTTTGATCTTTATTTATCAAACTATTCAGCTCATCAAAATATGTTAGTCCTTCCTTTCTAGATAAAGAGGAATTACTCTCCAATGTATGGGAGGCTGCAATTAACAAAACCGACTTTAAAAAGACTTACTTTCATTTGCTCTCCCCTATTGGGTCTATAGATTGGAGAGGTCATCAGGAAGGGCTCAAAGAATGACTTTTTTCTTCACTACATCTTCATGGAGAATGCCTTTGAACTCCCCACTGGAGCTGGATTACAGTTGCAAATATCTTCATCTGGAGTCATTGCTCCCGGAACCAAGGCTGGAGTAAAACTGGAAGTAGCCAACGTAAGATGCTGTTTGCCTTTTGATTTCTTAGGTTATTACTTTCTTCCAGGGTGGATTTCTTGTTAAAACACATTTAAAAATGTGTTTCCAGTTCAAGACAAAATGCTTCATCATTGTAATCACCTCATTATTTTTTTATGAAAACTTCAAGCTTCCACCAGAATACACTACCTCACTAGCTCCAGTAGTGGTATGGCCTTAAGACAAGAACTCAGTTCTCTCAATAAATGAGTATTCCTATCATGTTTTTAATCTGGTTTTGCCTAACGTTAACTTAAGTACTTTCTAGTTCTGGGTAGTATACTCCAACTCTAGAGAACTGAGAACTTGCTTTCCTTCTTCCAAACAAATCCCAGTAATGTTTCCAAAGGTCTGAGTTATCCAGGAAATCTTTGCCCGGAGGTGAGAAACGGTGGTTGATCTGACTAACAGGGGACTGAAGTATTTAATGAATCTGAATAGGTTGTTTTCTGACTTATAGATGCAGGCTGAACTGGTGGCAAAACCCTCCGTGTCTGTGGAGTTTGTGACAAATATGGGCATCATCATTCCGGACTTCGCTAGGAGTGGGGTCCAGATGAACACCAACTTCTTCCACGAGTCGGGTCTGGAGGCTCATGTTGCCCTAAAAGCTGGGCAGCTGAAGTTTATCATTCCTTCCCCAAAGAGACCAGTCAAGCTGCTCAGTGGAGGGTAATTCTTTCAGCCAAGTCTGCCTAGCCAGTTTGAAAGAGAGAACAGAGAATATACCTGCAGAATTTTGCCAGGCTAAACAGTTGATTGAGATCATTCAGTTCCTGAGGAAGCAGGAGAGGAGTAGAGAGGAAAGATTCCGGGTTACCTATTTTAATTCTAGCCTAGACTTACTACATAACTACATAATTACCTTTCTTCTACTTTTTACATTTTACTAAACTGTCCTTTATCTTTCTGCTTTGAGACTTATTAAGACCTACTGCTTAATTAGTTTTTATTAAGTTGTGATTTTTTTGTTTATTTGTTTTGAAAATGAAGAAACAATAGCTCTGGAGAGATCATCTTTGGGAAATTAATATTTTCCCCCTAAAAAATACCTAAGAACATATTGATTTGAGGTAGCTAGGTAGGTAAAGCATGAAACTCCTAACCTCGTGATAATGGGATACAGCCTCTTATGGAGAGCTCCATTTTAAGTGGCACCCTCAACCATTGATTTACCTTAGTTTTCATATTTTAGACACATTCATGTGTTCATTCAAAAATAATATTTAATTGGCCAGCCACAGTGGTTCACGCCTGTAATCCCAGCACTTTGGGAGCCCCAGGTGGATGGATCACTTGAGCCCAGGTGTTTGGAGACCAGCCTGGGCAACATGGCAAAACCGCATATCTACAAAAAAAATAAAATAAATAACAAAATTAGCCAGGCGTGGTGGCACATGCCTGTAGCTCCAGCTACTCAGAAGGCTGAGGTGGGAGGATCAATTGAGCCCAAGAGTTCAAGCCTTCAGTGAACCATGCTTGCACCACTGCACTCCAGCCTGGGTGACAGAGCAAGACCGTGTCTCACAAAAAACAAAAAATAGTATATTTAATTGCCTAATATATACCACGTATGTTGAGTGAGACACACAAGGTCCCTGACCTTTGAACGCTTACATTTTATAAGGGAGACACACAATTAAGCAAGCAGTAATCATAGAGTAAGGGCTAAGTTATAGAAAGTATTAGAGTACCATGAAATTTTATATCATGTAGCCTGTGCTAGTCAGAGAATGCATTCTGAAGCAAGTGTACTTGACCTGATCACTGAGGACTGTGTCAGAGTCATTTAGGCAAAGGAGAAAGGAGTAAGTGTTCCAGGCAAAAGGAAAAGCATGTAATGGCCTGAAGGTAAAGGAATATGGTTCAAGGAAGAAGTGCAGAATGGTAAGGTGCTCAGAGATGATGGGGAGAGGTAGGCAGGGGAGAGAGCTTGCCCAGCTGTGAAAGCCATCCTAAGGAGTTTGGACTCTTTTGAAGGCACAGGAGTTGAAAAGGGGAGCAGAAATAAGATAGGGGTGATGTTTTAGAAGAAATACTCTGACTCTAGTGTGGAAAATGGGTAAGAAGGAAGCACAGCTGGACAAGAAGAGATCACTGGGCATCTCTTAAGATCCTATGTGGCTAAGAGCTGATAATAGCCTGCAATGGAGGAAAGCCAGGTATAGAAAGGAGTGAGCAGATTCTACAACTTTCTAAGAGGCAGAATCATAAGTACTGGGTGATTAACTGGGTATGGGGACAAGGCAAAAGAAAGAAGAAAAGAGGAAGGAGGCGCCCTTCATTTTAATAAGAACTACAGTGGGAGAGCTTCTGGTTTCAAGGAAGGTGACAAATTCAGTTTTGGATGTGCTGTATTTGATGTCCTGTGAAACAACCAGTTTAGAAATCTAGCTGGCAAATAGACCTATGGATCTGAGCCCAGTAAAGAGGCTTGGGCTCCACCTATGGATTTGGGAATCATTAGTATACAAAGGTTGTTGTGGTTAAACAGCAACTGGTGTAGAGTGAGACATGACAGATGAGGACAGAAATATGGAGAAGACAAACATATAAAGGAAGAAGGGGAAAAACCAGCAATGAGTTAGAAGAAGTGACCAGAGAAGCAGAAGGAGAACCAAAGCCCCATAAAAGGTCACAGAAGCCAAAGAGCAGCCACGGGGGAGATCACCCCATGGGTAGGCGAAAGCTGGCATTAGGACTCCAGCACATCAGCAAAGCTTGGTCTTGTGGCACCCCCAACTCGGAGAAACAATACTTAGAGGAAAATGTGCTATTTCAAAGAAAGCATCCTTAGAAAAAACCAGGCCAATGTTGAACTTTCTTACATGTACTAAGTTTTTAAGTACACACTTGGAAGGAAGGTGCCATCATCTCTTCAGATGTGAGAGGCTCCAGCATCTTAGTCTGGTCATGAGTGCGCAACTCTATGGAAGGCTTCTGGGAGGTCAAGGAAGATGAAACCTAAATATGCCCATTGGATGTAGGAGCAAGGAGGGCATTAGAGACATTGATGAAAGCATTTTCAGAAGATGGAGTGAGCAGTCAGAGCACATAGGGAGGAAGTAGAGACTGCAAAGGCAGACAACTCTCTTGATGGTGAGGAAGATGAGAAAACAAGAAAAGAAAGAAAGGAGCATAGGGGAGGGGCACAGGGGAAGAGACTTGAGTGTGCTTAATGCGGGTGGAAGGAAGCAGGTAGAGAGTAGGAGATTTCATATGAAAGAGACAGTTTCTCTTGCCCTGCATCGTAGGAAGGAAGGGGCACACTGAAGTTCAGCCCCAGTGGTCAGCTATTTAACATCTCTGAGCCTCTGCTTCTGTAAAATGAGAACCATAAGCCTACTGTTGTGGGGATTACAGGTAACAGATGGAAAGCACTCAGCCAGAAGCTTCAGAGTCACTCTCATGGCTTGTCATGTTGATGTTCTTTCTAATATTATTTGTTTCTCAGTAAATTAAATAGTTAGAGATAGGTGTAGACTGAGGGAAGACAGGAGGATAAGGGGGTATTTGCACCCTGAGAATTTGTGATGTTCATTTTGATTCATGACTTGGAAATAACTCAGATATTTTTGTTCTTCACCAGCAACACATTACATTTGGTCTCTACCACCAAAACGGAGGTGATCCCACCTCTCATTGAGAACAGGCAGTCCTGGTCAGTTTGCAAGCAATTCTTTACTGGCCTGAATTACTGCACCTCAGGCGCTTACTCCAACGCCAGCTCCACAGACTCCGCCTCCTACTATCCGCTGACCGGGGACACCAGGTTAGAGATGCTCAGTGCCTGGCCTGGCGTTTTCTCACCTTCCACATCATGGCCACCTAGCATGGCACAGGAAAAAATGCTCTGTGTTGTAAGCCCCTGTCACTAGCCTTCTGGGTTTGCATCATCTTTGGGTATTTAAAGCAGGGTCCTCTGGCCAACAGGTTGGGTGTCCCCTTTTGCTTCCTTGTGCATGGGATGGGATCACAGCACAGATCCCAATTTGCTCCTAATTCAGTGTCCATGTTTCTGAGCCTCCAGACCCATTGCTATGAGCTTCCTGGAGCCCACCAATGTGCTTGAAGCCTTCACCATACTTAGGCGGCTCCCTGTCTTCAGCCCCCAAGTTCCAGTGCTTGTTCTCAGCTTTGCTGAAACAACCAGCCAACTCCTGCTCTGCTTGTCCAAAGTCTTGGGAGTCCTGGTGTCTGCCCTTGCCTTGGGTTCTTGTAGGACTGAGGGATCAAAAAGATCATCTTAGTTAAGGGCAAGAGACAATGTTAAAATAAGGACCATATTTTTGTTGCATTTGAGGCTGAATTGTTTTGGGAACATTATCACCATCCTTGAAATCTCTAACATTAGGCACTGTCTTCATTGTAACATCTTTAGATTAGAGCTGGAACTGAGGCCTACAGGAGAGATTGAGCAGTATTCTGTCAGTGCAACCTATGAGCTCCAGAGAGAGGACAGAGCCTTGGTGGACACCCTGAAGTTTGTAACTCAAGCAGAAGGTGAGTATTGAAAACACAGCTGCCTCATCTCTGCTTGTCGTCTCAGGTTCAGAATTCATGAGGCGAACACATGTAATTTAACCTATTTAACAAATAGGTTAACTGAGTACCCAATAAGCGGCAGGCCTATTCTAAGACCTGGGGCTAGAACAGTGAACAGTGGAGTCTCTGCCTTCATGGAAGTTACAGTGAACAACCAAACAAGTTAACATTTGGAATATCAGATCAGTTCTGAGGAGGAAAACAGAGCAAAGACTGGTCTAGGGAGGGCTAGGAGTAGGAGGGAGGAAGAAGGGCAGGGAAAGCAGTGCATTTGGAATAACAAGGGAAAGTCTCCCTGGTAAAGTGAGCATAAGAAGACCTAACAGAAATAAGAGGAGAAGCCGTGTGTGGTAAGACTGTTACAGGCAGAGGGACCAGCAGGTGCAAAGGCCCTGAGGCTGACACACTACTGCCATGTTTCAAGGAAAGGAAGGAAGCCAGTATGGCTGGAGCAGAAAGGCCAGGGAGAAAAGAGGTAGAAGATGAGGACAGAGAGGTATGGAGAGGTGAAGGAGGGATGATCTCATAGGCCATGGTAAGAACTTTGGCTTTGTCTATGAATTAAACAAAAGCCACTGGGGAGTCCTCATGATTTGATTTATGTTTATGTTGAGAAAAGACTATGGGGAGACAAGGGCAGAGAAACTAATATGTAGGTTATCACAATAATCCAGGCAGGAATCAGTGTTGTTTTGGATTAGGGCAATGGCAGAGGAGATATGAGAAGGGGATGGATTCTGGCCCTATTTTGAAGACTAGGCTGACAAGATTTGCTGATACAGTGGATGTTGAGTGTAAGAGGAAAAGGGGAATGAGGACAAACCTAAGGTCTTTGGCCTGGGCAACTGAAAAATGGAGCTTCCATTTATTGAGATGGAAAGGGCTACTGGAGGAGCAGGTTTTAGGGAATGAGACAAATTTAGGTGTTCACTTTGGAAAAAAATTTATATAGGGATAGTGAGGAGCAGGTTTTAGGGAATGGGGCAAATTTAGGTGTTCACTTTGGAAAAATGTTTATATAGGGATAGCATATCACAAAATTAAACTAGGAAGAAAATCTCATGATAGAAAGCACTGGAGGAGCAGGGCATGCTGGGGAAATAGTGTTTGGTAAACATTGTTTCACGAAGGATATAAAATGGACCAGCCTATGGATCGAAGGACGCCTGGGAATCTTGTTACAAAGAAAGGGGGAGTTGGGGAGATGGAGCCCAGGGCAAGGGCAGCAAGGAACCAGGACAGGCATCTTGGATAGAAAGTAATATAGAGATGTCATGTCTTCCTGGCCCAGAAGGGCTGCGAGCCTTTGCTGTTCCACAAACAAGCTAAGTGCTCCCCATTTCAGGGCCTTTGCATTCCTCACCCTCTGCCTGGAATGTGCTCCTCCCAGAACTCAGCATGGCTCCAACCTCTCTTCATTCTGGTCTCTGCGCACATGTGCCCTTATCAGAGAGAACTTCTCTGACCACCAAGTATGAAATAACACTTCTTCTATCCCTTTCTTTTATCCTTGTATCCAGTTTTACTCTTCTTCATAACATTCATTACCATCTGACATGAGCAAGTTACTTGTTTATTGCCTGTACAGCTCCCCCACTAGAAGGTAAGCCCCATGAAAGCAAGGACTCCCCAGTACCAAGAGCAATGCCCAGCACATAATAGGCTCATAATAGGCGATCCATAAAGACTTGCATACATCAACAGCATTGAGTTTAAAATTATCAGTAAATGAAACCCATTAAAAAAGTTTAATGAGAAAAAAAATCTCAATAAAATCCTGAACTGTGTTTTTGTTTAAGCACATTGATTTCTTGGAGTTTCTCTACTTTTTCATGGCTTGATCCCCTGACCTCGTGATCTGCCCACCTTGGCTTCAAAGCGTGGTTACAGGTGCACCCACCCGCCACCCAAAAATTTTATACACTCGTCCAGGTGCGAAGCAGACTGAGGCTACCATGACGTTCAAATATAATCGGCAGAGTATGACTTTGTCCAGTGAAGTCCAAATTCCGGATTTTGACGTTGACCTCGGAACAATCCTCAGAGTTAATGATGAATCTACTGAGGGCAAAAAGTCTTACAGACTCACCCTGGACATTCAGAACAAGAAAATTACTGAGGTCGCCCTCATGGGCCACCTAAGGTAAGGAAGGCTGAGGGTTATCTGATCTGCTCTGCAGGCCTGGGGGGTTCTTTTCATTATTCCCCTTCCACTTTATGCCTGACCAAGCCATGTTCGCCCCTCGTCTATAATCAGAGTGGCAGATAGAGCCCTCAACAATTTTTTTTTTTTTTTTGAGATGGAGTCTCACTCTGTCACCAGGCTGGAATGCAGTGGCACAATCTTGGCTCACTGCAACCTCCGCCTCCCGAGTTCAAGTGATTCTCCTGCTTAAGCCTCCCAAGGAGCTGGAACTATAGGTGTGTGTCACCACACCCAGCTAATTTTTGTATTTTTAGTAGAGACAGGGTTTCACCATATTGGCCAGGATGGTCTCGATCTCCTGACCTCATGATCTACCGCCTTGGCCTCCCAAAGTGCTGGTGTGAGCCACTGCGCCCAGCCGAGCTCTCAACATTTTAACCCTCTGCACATGTCCAGTTGGATTTTCCTACCATTTGTCAGGCACTTACTATTCATATATCAAGCATAGTGCTGGGTGCTTTAAAGAAATTATCTCGGTCCTCACAATAAACTGCGAGGTCACTGTGAGTTTTCCTGTTTCAGGGATAAGAAAATGGTAGCTCAGAGGGGTTAAATCATTTGGTCAAAGTCATAGAGCTAGTAAATAGCAGAGCAGGATTCAAACAGTTTTCAAAAAACTTCTCTTTCTCCTAAACCTGCTTGCAAAGTCCTTAATTTGTGCTGAATGTTGGCTTTAGAAGTTGGTGAGTTTGATCTGTGGCTGTTTCTCTGAACCATCCTTGTATCTGGTTGATCACCACAAATGGAACTTCTGTTTAATCCTGCATATCTCCTTTGAAAGGACAAAATCATTGGTGCCAACTGATTTTCTTTACCATAGTTGTGACACAAAGGAAGAAAGAAAAATCAAAGGTGTTATTTCCATACCCCGTTTGCAAGCAGAAGCCAGAAGTGAGATCCTCGCCCACTGGTCGCCTGCCAAACTGCTCCTCCAAATGGACTCATCTGCTACAGCTTATGGCTCCACAGTTTCCAAGAGGGTGGCGTGGCATTACGGTACATGTCTCTTCCCCTGTGTGAGCACTTCCAAAGTAATGCAGGTGTTGAGACCTGTGGTTACAGGCTGACCTAGTACCATTCACAACTATTTCCTATGTATTTTCAGATGAAGAGAAGATTGAATTTGAATGGAACACAGGCACCAATGTAGATACCAAAAAAATGACTTCCAATTTCCCTGTGGATCTCTCCGATTATCCTAAGAGCTTGCATATGTATGCTAATAGACTCCTGGATCACAGAGTCCCTCAAACAGACATGACTTTCCGGCACGTGGGTTCCAAATTAATAGTTGTAAGTATGAGTCTGCCAGTCAATAAATACATGGGTATAAGTACTAATTACATCCTCAACTCTGAGCTAGGTGCAGGAAGGTTTCCAAAGATGTATAAGGCATGCCTCCTGCCCCCCAGGGAATTCTTGGGGAGGAAAAAAACTTTCACACATGTGTAGTTACCCAGTTACACAAAGCTGAATGTGATACATATCAAAGAGATGCTACTAAGCAGAACAGTTCTTTGCCTAGTGGTATCAAAGGAAGCTTCAGGACACTAGCTAGGAGGCTGACTATGTTAGACATTCCCTTTATAAATATGGACAGTGATCAGTGAGTGGCAACGAAGATTCATAATTTTCTGTTATTTATTTTTAACTTTCAGTGCATTGTCCTGCTTAATAATTAGCTTGTCAAATCTGGAGTTTTGCCTAATGTTCATTGCTCTTTGAGGCTCATCCAAGCCCATTACCTTAAAAATCTCCTGTCATTTTGTAGGCAATGAACTCATGGCTTCAGAAGGCATCTGGGAGTCTTCCTTATACCCAGACTTTGCAAGACCACCTCAATAGCCTGAAGGAGTTCAACCTCCAGAACATGGCATTGCCAGACTTCCACATCCCAGAAAACCTCTTCTTAAAAAGGTAAAAGAAGAAACCGGCAAAGCTTCTTGAACCACGCAAAGTAAATGAAAGATTTTACATAGCATGACTTAGACATTTTTTTAATTTAAATTTGTAAGGGAAATAATTTAAGCATTTTAAGGGGATTAATAACTATAGCACAAACACTGTGGCATCTTTGCATTAGTAAACATGAGAACGGCAACCCTGTCAGGAAGAATCTAAGAAAGTCGTTAGAGGATTCTGGTACTTTCACCCACTGTATAACAGTACAACCTGTTATAAGCAAATTCTCCCTCTGACTGTGAAGAATTCAGAATGGCTAGAGGCGTTACTGACTACAGGCTTGCTGTTAAGTTACAGAGAGTCAGAACAGCCATTGAGCATGAGATGGAGGCAGCATTCTGAGAAAATACTTTAACCCAGGCTTACTGACTTCCATACCTATGTTCTTTCCACAAATCAAGTTGCCTCAATTCAGTTTAGCAAATTTGTATCAAGTATCCCCTATGTGCAAAATGCTAGACTAGGTACAGTGAGAAGATAGAAACTGGGTAAGGTATAGTCCTTTCTTTCAAGAAGATACCATGGAGACATCAACAAATGAGAAATAATTAATTATATAAGCAAAATTATGACCTGCTCTTTGAGAAAGGTGCAAGGGACTATGTAACTGTAAGAATGAGACAAATTGGCTATGACTTAGGTGGGATGGTAATGATAAGGAGTGGCTCTTAGAAGAGCTTTGTCAGGATTTGAGTGTTTGACAGGTGGAGGTAAAAGCGAAGGGGTCCAGGCATAGGAGTAGCACAAGGAAAAGTGCAGAGTGGCTTTGGGAATGGGGCAAGTACAATATTGCTGTGAAGGTCAGAAGCAGAGAACTTCGAATGACTGATGTCTGACTGTGGGGATGTTGTCTTTGTTGTTCATTTCAGCGATGGCCGGGTCAAATATACCTTGAACAAGAACAGTTTGAAAATTGAGATTCCTTTGCCTTTTGGTGGCAAATCTTCCAGAGATCTAAAGATGTTAGAGACTGTTAGGACACCAGCCCTCCACTTCAAGTCTGTGGGATTCCATCTGCCATCTCGAGAGTTCCAAGTCCCTACTTTTACCATTCCCGAGTTGTATCAACTGCAAGTGCCTCTCCTGGGTGTTCTAGACCTCTCCACGAATGTCTACAGCAACTTGTACAACTGGTCCGCCTCCTACAGTGGTGGCAACACCAGCACAGACCATTTCAGCCTTCGGGCTCATTACCATATGAAGGCTGACTCTGTGGTTGACCTGCTTTCCTACAACGTGCAAGGTGAGCTATGCTCAGGTAAAGGGTGCACAGGGCTAGTTCACGGCAGGCTCTAAGAGGAGAGCCTCCTCCAGGGAGGAAAGGACTTTGGTTTTCTAGCAGATAATCTTCCTTGCTACTTGGAAGTTTTATTTTATTCAACAAATAGAAATATTTATTAAACATATCACATGTATTAAATATTCTAGTAGGCAGTAACAGAAAGTAGACAGATAAGCCCGCAATTATAATTCAGTGCGAGAGGTGCTATGATAAAGTGTAGTATATAAGTATAAGGTAGAGTGGAAGCACTCAGCAAGGGAACCTAAACAAAGCCTGTGGTGGTCAGGCAAGGCTACCTGGAGGAATGCCTTTTGCTATCAGATTTTATCTTTGCATTACAGATGGAGGAGTCTATTGCACAATTGGCCCAGAAAAATGGGACTTTATTATTGAAAGACTTTCAACATAGAGATTGCTCTGGAAATGTACTGCTTAATTTAACCAATGTCTTTTCATTTTTATTATAGGATCTGGAGAAACAACATATGACCACAAGAATACGTTCACACTATCATGTGATGGGTCTCTACGCCACAAATTTCTAGATTCGAATATCAAATTCAGTCATGTAGAAAAACTTGGAAACAACCCAGTCTCAAAAGGTTTACTAACATTCGATGCATCTAGTTCCTGGGGACCACAGATGTCTGCTTCAGTTCATTTGGACTCAAAAAAGAAACAGCATTTGTTTGTCAAAGAAGTCAAGATTGATGGGCAGTTCAGAGTCTCTTCATTCTATGCTAAAGGCACATATGGCCTGTCTTGTCAGAGGGATCCTAACACTGGCTGGCTCAACGGAGAGTCCAACCTGAGGTTTAATTCCTCCTACCTCCAAGGCACCAACCAGATAACAGGAAAATATGAAGATGGAACCCTCTCCCTCACCTCCACCTCTGATCTGCAAAGTGGCATCATTAAAAATACTGCTTCCCTGAAGTATGAGAACTACGAGCTGACTTTAAAATCTGACACCAATGGGAAGTATAAGAACTTTGCCACTTCTAACAAGATGGATATGACCTTCTCTAAGCAAAATGCACTGCTGCGTTCTGAGTATCAGGCTGATTACGAGTCATTGAGGTTCTTCAGCCTGCTTTCTGGATCACTAAATTCCCATGGTCTTGAGTTAAATGCTGACATCTTGGGCACTGACAAAATTAATAGTGGCGCTCACAAGGCGACACTAAGGATTGGCCAAGATGGAATATCTACCAGTGCAACGACCAACTTGAAGTATAGTCTCCTGGTGCTGGAGAATGAGCTGAATGCAGAGCTTGGCCTCTCTGGGGCATCTATGAAATTAACAACAAATGGCCGCTTCAGGGAACACAATGCAAAATTCAGTCTGGATGGGAAAGCCGCCCTTACAGAGCTATCACTGGGAAGTGCTTATCAGGCCATGATTCTGGGTGTCGACAGCAAAAACATTTTCAACTTCAAGATCAGTCAAGAAGGACTTAAGCTCTCAAACGACATGATGGGCTCATATGCCGAAATGAAATTTGACCACACAAACAGTCTGAACATTGCAGGCTTATCACTGGACTTCTCTTCAAAACTTGACAACATTTACAGCTCTGACAAGTTTTATAAGCAAACTTTTAACTTACAGCTACAGCCCTATTCTCTGGTAACTACTTTAAACAGTGACCTGAAATACAATGCTCTGGATCTCACCAACAATGGGAAACTACGGCTAGAACCCCTGAAGCTGCATGTGGCTGGTAACCTAAAAGGAGCCTACCAAAATAATGAAATAAAACACATCTATGCCATCTCTTCTGCTGCCTTATCAGCAAGCTATAAAGCAGACACTGTTGCTAAGGTTCAGGGTGTGGAGTTTAGCCATCGGCTCAACACAGACATTGCTGGGCTGGCTTCAGCCATTGACATGAGCACAAACTATAATTCAGACTCACTGCATTTCAGCAATGTCTTCCGTTCTATCATGGCCCCATTTACCATGACCATCGATGCACATACAAATGGCAACGGGAAACTCGCTCTCTGGGGAGAACATACTGGGCAGCTGTATAGCAAATTCCTGTTGAAAGCAGAACCTCTGGCATTTACTTTCTCTCATGATTACAAAGGCTCCACAAGTCATCATCTCACGTCTAGGAAAAGCATCAGTACAGCTCTTGAACACAAAGTCAGTGCCCTGCTTACTCCAGCTGAGCAGACAGGCACCTGGAAACTCAAGACCCAATTTAACAACAATGAATACAGCCAGGACTTGGATGCTTACAACACTAAAGACAAAATTGGGGTGGAGCTTAGTGGACGAGCCCTGGCCGACCTAACTCTACTAGACTCCCCAATTAAAGTGCCACTTTTACTCAGTGAGCCCGTCAATATCATTGATGCTTTAGAGATGAGAGATGCCGTTGAGAAGCCCCAAGAATTTACAATTGTTGCTTTTGTAAAGTATGATAAAAACCAAGATGTTCACGCCATTAACCTCCCATTTTTTGAGACCTTGCAAGAATATTTTGAGAGGAATCAACGAACCATTATAGTTGTACTGGAAAACATACAGAGAGACCTGAAGCACATCAATATTGATCAATTTGTAAGAAAATACAGAGCAGCCCTGGGAAAACTCCCACAGCAAGTTAATGATTATCTGAATTCATTCAATTGGGAGAGACAAGTTTCACGTGCCAAGGAGAAACTGACTGCTCTCACAAAAAAGTATAGAATTACAGAAAATGATATACAAATTGCATTAGATGATGCCAAAATCAACTTCAATGAAAAACTATCTCAACTGCAGACATATATGATACAATTTGATCAGTATATTAAAGATAATTATGATATAAATGATTTGAAAATAGCTATTGCTAATATTATTGATCAAATCATTGAAAAATTAAAAAGTCTTGATGAGCACTATCATATCCATGTAAATTTAGTAAAAACAATCCATGATCTACATTTGTTTATTGAAAATATTGATTTTAACAAAAGTGGAAGTAGTACTGCATCCTGGATTCAAAATGTGGATACTAAGTACCAAATCAGAATCCAGATACAAGAAAAACTGCAGCAGCTTAAGAGACACATACAGAATATAGACATCCAGCACCTAGCTGGAAAGTTAAAACAACACGTTGAGGCTATTGATGTTAGAGTGCTTTTAGATCAGTTGAGAACTACAATTTCATTTGAAAGAATAAATGACATTCTTGAGCATGTCAAACACTTTGTTATAAATCTTATTGGGGATTTTGAAGTAACTGAGAAAATCAATGCCTTCAGAGCCAAAGTCCGTGAGTTAATTGAGAGGTATGAAGTAGACCAACAAATCCAGGTTTTAATGGATAAATTAGTAGAGTTGGCCCACCAATACAAGTTGAAGGAGACTATTCAGAAGCTAAGCAATATCCTACAACAAGTTAAGATAAAAGATTACTTTGAGAAATTGGTTGGATTTGTTGATGATGCTGTCAAGCAGCTTGATGAATTATCTTTTAAAACAGTCATTGAAGATGTTAACAAATTCCTTGACATGTTGATAAAGAAATTAAAGTCATTTGATTACCACCAGTTTGTAGATGAAACCAATAACAAAATCCATGAGGTGACTCAGAGACTCAATGGTGAAATTCAGGCTCTGGAACTACCACAAAAAGCTGAAGCATTAAAACTGTTTTTGGAGGAAACCAAGGCCACAGTCGCAGTGTATCTGGAAAGCCTACAGGACACCAAAATAACCTTAATCATCGATTGGTTACAGGATGCTTTAAGTTCAGCATCTTTGGCTCACGTGAAGGCCAAATTCCGAGAGACCCTAGAAGATACACGAGACCGAATGTATCAAATGGACATTCAGCAGGAACTTCAACGATACCTGTCTCTGGTAGGCCAAGTTTATAGCACACTTGTCACCTACATTTCTGATTGGTGGACTCTTGCTGCTAAGAACCTTACTGACTTTGCAGAGCAGTATTCTATCCAAGATTGGGCTAAACGTGTGAAAGCATTGGTAGAGCAAGGGTTCACTGTTCCTGAAATCAAGACCGTCCTTGGGACCATGCCTGCCTTTGAAGTCAGTCTTCAGGCTCTTCAGAAAGCTACCTTCCAGACACCTGATTTTATAGTCCCCCTAACAGATTTGAGGATTCCATCAGTTCAGATAAACTTCAAAGAGTTAAAAGATATAAAAATCCCATCCAGGTTTTCCACACCAGAATTTACCATCCTTAACACCCTCCACATTCCTTCCTTTACAATTGACTTTGTAGAAATAAAAGTAAAGATCATCAGAACCATTGACCAGATGCTGAACAGTGAGCTGCAGTGGCCCGTTCCAGAAGTATATCTCAGAGATCTGAAGGTAGAGGACATTCCTCTAGCAAGAATCACCCTGCCAGACTTCCATTTACCAGAAATCGCAATTCCAGAATTCATAATCCCAAATCTCAACCTTAAAGATTTTCAAGTTCCTGACCTTCACATACCAGAATTCCAGCTTCCCCACATCTCACACACAATTGAAGTACCTACTTTTGGCAAGCTGTACAGTATTTTGAAAATCCAATCTCCTCTTTTCACATTAGATGCAAATGCTGACATAGGGAATGGAACCACTTCAGCGAACGAAGCAGGTATCGCAGCTTCCATCACTGCCAAAGGAGAGTCCAAATTAGAAGTTCTCAATTTTGATTTTCAAGCAAATGCACAACTCTCAAACCCTAAGATTAATCCACTGGCTCTGAAGGAGTCCCTGAAGTTCTCCAGCAAGTACCTGAGAACAGAGCATGGGAGTGAAATGCTGTTTTTTGGAAATGCTATTGAAGGAAAATCAAACACAGTGGCAAGTTTACACACAGAAAAAAATACGCTGGAGCTTAGTAATGGAGTGATTGTCAAGATAAACAATCAGCTTACCCTGGATAGCAACACTAAGTACTTCCACAAATTGAACATCCCCAAACTGGACTTCTCTAGTCAGGCTGACCTGCGCAACGAGATCAAGACACTGTTGGAAGCTGGCCACATAGCATGGACTTCTTCTGGAAAAGGGTCATGGAAATGGGCCTGCCCCAGATTCTCAGATGAGGGAACACATGAATCACAAATTAGTTTCACCATAGAAGGACCCTTCACTTCCTTTGGACTGTCCAATAAGATCAATAGCAAACACCTAAGAGTAAACCAAAACTTGGTTTATGAATCTAGCTCCCTCAACTTTTCTAAATTTGAAATTCAATCACAAGTTGATTCCCAGCATGTGGGCCGCAGTGTGCTAACTGCTAAAGGCACGGCGCTGTTTGGAGAAGGGAAGGCAGAGTTTACTGGGAGGCATGATGCTCATTTAAATGGAAAGGTTATTGGAACTTTGAAAAATTCTCTTTTCTTTTCAGCCCAGCCATTTGAGATCACGGCATCCACAAACAATGAAGGGAATTTGAAAGTTAGTTTTCCATTAAGATTAACAGGGAAGATAGACTTCCTGAATAACTATGCACTGTTTCTGAGTCCCAGTGCCCAGCAAGCAAGTTGGCAAGTAAGTGCTAGGTTCAATCAGTATAAGTACAACCAAAATTTCTCTGCTGGAAACAATGAGAACATTATGGAGGCCCACGCAGGAATAAGTGGAGAAGCAAATCTGGATTTCTTAAACATTCCTTTAACAATTCCTGAAATGCGTCTACCTTACACAATAATCACAACTCCTCCACTGAAAGATTTCTCTCTATGGGAAAGAACAGGCTTGAAGGAATTCTTGAAAACAACAAAGCAATCATTTGATTTAAGTGTAAAAGCTCAGTATAAGAAAAACAAACACAGGCATTCCATCACAAATCCTTTGGCTGTGCTTTATGAGTTTATCAGTCAGAGCATCAAATCCTTTGACAGGCATTTTGAAAAAGCCAGAAACAATGCATTAGATTTTGTCACCAAATCCTATAATGAAGCAAAAATTAAGTTTGATAAGTACAAAGCTGAAAAATCTCACGACGAGCTCCCCAGGACCTTTCAAATTCCTGGATACACTGTTCCAGTTGTCAATGTTGAAGTGTCTCCATTCACCATAGAGATGTCGGCATTCGGCTATGTGTTCCCAAAAGCAGTCAGCATGCCTAGTTTCACCATCCTAGGTTCTGACATCCGTGTGCCTTCATACACATTAATCCTGCCATCCTTAGCACTGCCAGTCCTTCATGTCCCTAGAAATCTCAAGCTTTCTCTTCCAGATTTCAAGGAATTGTGTACCATAAGCCATATTTTTATTCCTGCCATGGGCAATATTACCTATGATTTCTCCTTTAAATCAAGTGTCATCACACTGAATACCAATGCTGAACTTTTTAACCAGTCAGATATTGTTGCTCATCTCCTTTCTTCATCTTCATCTGTCATTGACGCACTGCAGTACAAATTAGAGGGCACCACAAGATTGACAAGAAAAAGGGGATTGAAGTTAGCCACAGCTCTGTCTTTGAGCAACAAATTTGTGGAGGGTAGTCATAACAGTACTGTGAGCTTAACCAAGAAAAACGTGGAAGCATCAGTGGCAACAACCGCAAAAGCCCAAATTCCAATTTTGAGAATGAATTTCAAGCAAGAACTTAATGGAAATACCAAGTCAAAACCTACTGTCTCTTCCTCCATGGAATTTAAGTATGATTTCAATTCTTCAATGCTGTACTCTACCGCTAAAGGAGCAGTTAACCACAAGCTCAGCTTGGAAAGCCTCACCTCTTACTTTTCCATTGAGTCATCTACCAAAGGAGATGTCAAGGGTTCAGTTCTTTCTCGGGAATATTCAGGAACTATTGCTAGTGAGGTCAACACTTACTTGAATTCCAAGAGCACACGGTCTTCAGTGAAGCTGCAGGGCACTTCCAAAATTGATGATATCTGGAACCTTGAAGTAAAAGAAAATTTTGCTGGAGAAGCCACATTCCAACGCATATATTCCCTCTGGGAGCACAGTACGAAAAACCACTTACAGCTAGAGGGCCTCTTTTTCACAAACGGAGAACTTACAAGCAAAGCCACCCTGGAACTCTCTCCATGGGAAATGTCAGCTCTTGTTCAGGTCCATGCAAGTCAGCCCAATTCCTTCCTTGATTTCCCCCACTTTGGCCAAGAAGTGGCCCTGAATGCTAACACTAAGAACCAGAAGATCAGATGGAAAAATGAAGTCTGGGTTCATTCTGGGTCTTTCCAGAGCCATGTCGAGCTTTCCAATGACCAAGAAAAGGCACACCTTAACATTGCAGGATCCTTAGAAGGACACCTAAGGTTCCTCAAAAATATCATCCTACCAGTCTATGACAAGAGCCTATGGGACTTCCTAAAGCTGGATGTAACCACCAGCATTGGTAGGAGACAGCATCTTCGTGTTTCAACTGCCTTTGTGTACACCAAAAACCCCAATGGCTATTCATTCTCCATCCCTGTAAAAGTTTTGGCTGATAAATTCATTATTCCTGGGCTGAAACTAAATGATCTAAATTCAGTTCTTGTCATGCCTACGTTCCATGTCCCATTTACAGATCTTCAGGTCCCATCCTACAAACTTGACTTCAGAGAAATAAAAATCTATAAGAAGCTGAGAACTTCATCATTTGCCCTCAACCTACCAACACTCCCCGAGGTAAAATTCCCTGAAGTTGATGTGTTAACAAAATATTCTCAACCAGAAGACTCCTTGATTCCCTTTTTTGAGATAACCGTGCCTGAATCTCAGTTAACTGTGTCCCAGTTCACGCTTCCAAAAAGTGTTTCAGTTGGCATTGCTGCTTTGGATCTAAATGCGGTAGCCAACAAGATCGCAGACTTTGAGTTGCCCACCATCATCGTGCCTAAGCAGACCATTGAGATTCCCTCCATTAAGTTCTCTGTACCTGCTGGAATTTTCATTCCTTCCTTTCGAGCACTGACTGCACGCTTTGAGGTAGACTCTCCCCTGTATAATGCCACTTGGAGTGCCAGTTTGAAAAACAAAGCAGATCATGCTGAAATAGTTCTGGATTCCACATGCAGCTCAACCATACAGTTCCTGGAATATGAACTAAATGGTAAGAAATATCCTGCATCCTCCCCTAGATACTGTATATTTTCAACAAGAGTTATGCATAAATAATTATGTATTTAGTTGTGAGTAGATGTACAATTACTCAATATCACAAAATTTTAAGAAAAGAGATACATATATACCCTACACGTAAAAACCAAACTGTAGAAAATCTAGTGCCATTCAAGTCAAACAGCTTTAAAGAAAATGGATTTTTCTGTAATTATTTTGGGACCAACAATGTCTTTCAACTATTTATTTTAAAACAACTGTGAGCTGTACATTGCATGTTTTAAACATAAGTATCTGGTTAGGATAGAATTCTCCCAGTTTTCACAATGAAAACATCTACATCCTACTGTTATGAATCTAATAAAATACAAAATCTCTCCTATACAGTTGTGGGAACACACAAAATCGAAGATGGTATGTTAGCCTCTAAGACTAAAGGAACATTTGCACACCGTGACTTCAGCGCAGAATATGAAGAAGATGGCAAATATGAAGGACTTCCGTATGGAGCTTTTATTGAAACCTTATCCCTTTTGAAAATTCATTGTGATTTTCATCATCTCCATACCCCTTTCGTGATGGCTCATCTGTTTTTCTGCTTTCAGGGAATGGGAAGGAAAAGCGCACCTCAATATCAAAAGCCCAGCGTTCACTGATCTCCATCTGCGCTACCAGAAAGACAAGAAAGGCATCTCCACCTCAGCAGCCTCCCCAGCCATAGGCACCGTGGGCATGGATATGGATGAAGATGACGACTTTTCTAAATGGAACTTCTACTACAGCCCTCAGGTAAATACCACCTAATGAGTGACACACACCCAAGAGCGAGTGGAGAATTAGGGCAGATACATTTAATTCAGGACCAAATATGCATTCAGAGATTCCCCAGACTAGGTGAAAGACAGGCGGTAAGCAACTTCTTCTCTGAGGAAATATACTCTAGAAAGTATTACAATGAGTCCTTGATTGATTTTAAGTTTTAGATGTACACATGACACCCTATCAGCACTATTGTTTATTAATTCTGGGCAAATCCAGGAAGATGAGGGTTATACCTCATCATCTAAATCATAGGCAAGCTCAACCATAGGCAGGGTATATTTTTCAGAGAGTGCTGGTATCTGTAGTATTTAAAACTTTAAAATTCTTCCCCACAATAGAATTGCTAGATGAGATACATCGAATTTCTCTCATGTCATTTACAAGCTCTGCCAGGGCCAAATCAAGGGTGACGTTACCAGAGGAGAAGAGCAAACATGGTTCTATTACTGTTACTAAAAGTTTGTCATGGGCTTGGAGAATGCGTACTGATATTGGGATTCTGGGTCTCTACAGGGTGGGCTCCAACTTGCCTTTTTTTGCTATTTCTTCTTTCCCTATCTGTCATTTCCTGACTCTTCTTCTCTCTCCTCTTTTCTCTTCCCCCTCCTCCTCTTCCAGTTTTCAGTCCTAGGAAGGCTTTAATGTTAAGTGTCACAATGTGAATGCCAAACAGCAAGCGTTTTTTTAAATCCTTTCTGGGGCATGTGATAAAGAGAAATTAACAACAGTAGACTTATTTAACCATAAAACAAACACATGAACTGACATATGAAAGATAAATCCCTTTCAGTATATGAAAGATTCTCTGATCTTTATTTTTAACTGCTAATGAAGTTTTAGTGTACTATATTATGTAATTGGAGTAATTGAAAACATGTTCTTTTTTTTTTTTCTCTCTCTATGTAGTCCTCTCCAGATAAAAAACTCACCATATTCAAAACTGAGCTGAGGGTCCGGGAATCTGATGAGGAAACTCAGATCAAAGTTAATTGGGAAGAGGAGGCAGCTTCTGGCTTGCTAACCTCTCTGAAAGACAACATGCCCAAGGCCACAGGGGCCCTTTATGATTATGTCAACAAGTACCACTGGGAACACACAGGGCTCACCCTGAGAGAAGCGTCTTCAAAGCTGAGAAGAAATCTGCAGAACAATGCTGAATGGGTTTATCAAGGGGCCATTAGGCAAATTGATGATATCGACATGCGGTTCCAGAAAGCAGCCAGTGGCACCACTGGGACCTACCAAGAGTGGAAGGACAAGGCCCAGAATCTGTACCAGGAACTGTTGACTCAGGAAGGCCAAGCCAGTTTCCAGGGATTCAAGGATAAGGTGTTTGACGGCTTGGTACGAGTTACTCAAGAATTCCATATGAAAGTCAAGCATCTGATTGACTCACTCATTGATTTTCTGAACTTCCCCAGATTCCAGTTTCCGGGGAAACCTGGGACATACACTAGGGAGGAACTTTGCACTATGTTCATAAGGGAGGTAGGGACAGTACTGTCCCAGGTATATTCAAAAGTCCATAACGGTTCAGAAATACTGTTTTCCTATTTCCAAGACCTGGTGATTACACTTCCTTTCGAGTTAAGGAGACATAAACTAATAGATGTAATCTCGATGTATAGGGAACTGTTGAAAGATTTATCAAAA
Organism: Hylobates moloch; assembly: GCF_009828535.3. Taxonomy (NCBI): domain Eukaryota; kingdom Metazoa; phylum Chordata; class Mammalia; order Primates; family Hylobatidae; genus Hylobates; species Hylobates moloch. The sequence continues at coordinate 20,624,753 of NW_026652288.1, read as the reverse complement.
GAAGCCCAAGAGGTATTTAAAGCCATTCAGTCTCTCAAGACCACAGAGGTGCTACGTAATCTTCAGGACCTTTTACAATTTATTTTCCAACTAATAGAAGATAACATTAAAGAGCTGAAAGAGATGAAATTTACTAATCTTATTAATTATATCCAAGATGAGATCAACACAATCTTCAATGATTATATCCCGTTTGTTTTTAAATTGTTGAAAGAAAACCTATGCCTTAATCTTCATAAGTTCAATGAATTTATTCAAAATGAGCTTCAGGAAGCTTCTCAAGAGTTACAGCAGATCCATCAATACATTATGGCCCTTCGTGAAGAATATTTTGATCCAAGTATAGTTGGCTGGACAGTGAAATATTATGAACTTGAAGAAAAGATAGTCAGTCTGATCAAGAACCTGTTAGTTGCTTTTAAGGACTTCCATTCCGAATATATTGTCAGTGCCTCTGACTTTACTTCCCAACTCTCGAGTCAAGTTGAGCAATTTCTGCACAGAAATATTCAGGAATATCTTAGCATCCTTACCGATCCAGATGGAAAAGGGAAAGAGAAGATTGCAGAGCTTTCTACCACTGCTCAGGAAATAATTAAAAGCCAGGCCATTGCTATGAAGGAAATAATTTCTGATTACCACCAGCAGTTTAGATATAAACTGCAAGATTTTTCAGACCAACTCTCTGATTACTATGAAAAATTTATTGCTGAATCCAAAAGACTGATTGACCTGTCCATTCAAAACTACCACACATTTCTGATATACATCATGGAGTTACTGAAAAAGCTGCAATCAACCACAGTCATGAACCCCTACATGAAGCTTGCTCCAGGAGAACTTACTATCATCCTCTAACTGTTTAAAAGCAATCTTCATTTATTCTTCTTTTCCAATTGAACTTTCACATAGCACAGAAAACATTCAAACTGCCTATATTGATAAAACCATACAGTGAGCCAGCCCTGCAGTAGGCAGTAGACTATAAGCAGAAGCACATATGAACTGGACCTGCACCAAAGCTGGCACCAGGGCTCTGAAGGTCTCTGAATTCAGAAGGATGGCATTTTTTGCAAGTTAAAGAAAATCAGGATCTGAGCTGTTTTGCTAAACTTGGGGGAGGAGGAACAAATAAATGGAGTCTTTATTGTGTATCATACCACTCAATGTGGCTCATTTGTATTGAAAGACAGTGAAACGAGGGCATTGATGCAAATGTTCTGGCACAGCAAAACCTCTAGAACATATAGTGTGATTTAAGTAACAGAATAAAAATGGAAATGGAGAAATTGTGGAGGGAAATATTTTGTAAAAATATTTAAAAAGATGAGGTAATTGTGTTTTTATAATTAAATATTTTATAATTAAAATATTTATAATTAAATATTTTATAAAGTATAATTACATATTTTATAATTAAAGTATTTATAATTACATACTTTATAATTCAGTATTTTATAAATAGTTAAAAAATAGGAAAAAATTAAAAAGACGAGGTTATTGATCTCAGGAATTGTATTTGCCAAGCGAGAAGGAAAAAATATTCACAAAGGCTTGTACACACTTTGATCACAAAGGCTTGTACACACACACCTCTGGTGTCTTCATATGCTACATAGTCTTCTTCACTGACAGTCTGCCTTCGCAAGTCAAGGCTCTCCGGTAGGCCTTGAGGTGAAACAACAGATCCTTTATTTCACTCAGCCTGCCAGGAGTGGAGAAGGAATGGCTAGGGAGTCCTAGCCCCAGGGGCTTCATGGCAATACGGACCCCACATGTCTCCCTGGAGCTCTGCCAGGATCCATTCAAGGCAAAGAAAGTATGATTCAGAGAGAAGGGGTGGAGATGTAGATTCCTAACAATTCTGCCACCCAACATACATGTATGCTCTTTAGGCTCTTAAACATCCTTATTTTTCCAAATGTAATATCCAACAGTCCCAAGTGTAATAAAAACCCAAGGGTTTCTCCTGTCACATCCACTCACTTCATACTCTGATTTTAAACACTGGCAATGTCCAGTCAGAACCTCCAAGCTGAGCTCTAGAAAGAGAAAGCTGCAAAAAACCTGTGCAACAAAACTTGCACTCATATCACTGACAAGGGTAGATATAAAACAGCACATTCTTTTCCATGACACTGAAGAGCAAAGGAAGAGTGTAACTTGGGGGCAATAAGAAATTGGAGGTCACCACCTCCCAAATCCCACATAAGGTCTATTTGGAAAAGACCTCCTTTTTAAATTCAAAAATCCTTCAACCTCCACCATTCTTTCATAAAGCTTCACATTCTCTTGGTGAAGCCCACTGTTAAAATGCACAGGCATTACCTGGAAAAGGAAACACATAGCCTCAATAATATTCTTCTGTACTGAACTGAAGAGTGAGAAAGAGTCTACAGAGCTATAATACGGTAGTGTATGAATCTGGTACTCAAGGAAAGTCTGTTGGATAATGGATGGATGGATGGATGGATGGGTGGGTGAGCGAATAAATGAGTAGATAAATGAGGGGTCAGTTTTGAGAGTGAGAGAAACATAGAAATTAGACTCAAATCCCAAGGCACCACATGGAATAGTTCCAGGAATAGTTCTGCAAGAGTTTCCCTGATGATCTATAAGCAGCAAAAATCTAGTGAGTGTTCAAACTGAAAGGAGGCCTGGAATTGTGGCTTAATTTGGAGGGAAAGAGGGAGTCCAAGATTCCCAGTGCTTATTTGTTGATATCTATCTAGTGCTGAAAGGAAAAAAAAAAATAGCCACAAATCCAAAATGATTATGCAGTCACATGGTACCCACTGCTCAGTTCCTTGACCAGTGTCCCTCATACAAAGGGCCCTTGATGAGCTCATAATGTCTTTGTTGTACTGAATGAGGTTTGAAGAACAAGGGATCCTTGTGGGGGCTTGGACTTTGCCTGCTCCCTTCTTAGGTCTTCTACTGCATATCTGGATACTTCTCTGGTTCAATTAATAGCTACATTTTTTATTTGCTTGTACTTAGGGCAACTTATTTCACCTCTGCAAGCCTCAGTTCTCTTACCTGTGAAATGGAGATAATATCTATCCTGCCTGCCTTGCAGGACTTTTCATGAAAATCAGTTGAAATAACATATATGAGAGTTCTGTAACCTTTAATGTCCTGTAGAAACAAAGTGCCATTATCATTAGATGATTATTAAAATGATGTTATGACAAGAAGAAACAATGGAGGCAGGGCTACATGTCTGGTTCAGTGAGCATTGATAAAACACCTCTATGTGTAAGGCACTGTGCAGTGGCTCTATAGAGGAGACAAAGATCAATAAGATGCAGTTCCTGGAGGTCTGTCTGCCCATTTGTCTATCAAAGGTGAAATGTGTTGTCTCATGATGGATATAACCAAAGTACTATGAGGGATTTAAAAGAGGAAAGTTGTGAATCAGGGGATTTTTATAGAAAAGGTTGAAATGGATCTCAAATATACATTGACTTTAATAAACAGATGAGAGAGAGGGCGGTCTAGGGAGAAGATGAGTAAAGAATGATAGATAGGTGTGTTGTAAGGACACTGGATTATCTAGTTTAGCCAAAGCACAGGAAAGGTAAGAAGGAGAGAGGACTGGAAAGGCAGATCTATAGTACTGCAGACGGCTTGAATGTCAGAGTAAAAAGATGACACTCTCTTTGCTGAAGGACATCAAGTGAACGTTTTTGAGCAGAAGGGTGACATGCATTGTGATTTAGGAAAACCAACATGACAACATATAGATAATGAATTGTAATGGGGTGAATCTGGATATGAGTGTATTAGTCCGTTCTAGCATTGCTATAAAGAAATACCGAGACTGGGTAATTTAAAAAGAAAAGAGGTTTAATCGGCTTATGGTTCCTCAGGCAGTACAGAAAGCATGACTGGGGAGGCCTCAGGAAACTTATAATCATGGCAGAAGGCAAAGGGGAAGCAGGCACATCCTACATGGCTGGAACAGGAGGAAGTGCGGGGAGGTGCTACACACTTTTAAACAACCAGATCTCGTGATAACTCACTCACTATCATGAGAACAGCACCAAAGGGGAAATCCGCCCCCATGATCCAGTCACCTCCCACCAGGCCCCACCTCTATCATTGTGGATTACAATTTGACAGGAGATTTGGGTGGGGACACAGACCCAAACCACATCTATGAGGTTGTGCTAGGGTCCAAGTAACAGATGAGGAGCACCTCAGTCAAGTCCTAGGGTTGGGAATGGTGAGGAGGGTAGGATAAAAGAAGATTGGGAAGGCAGAATTGACAGAATCAGGTGGCTGACTGAGTAAAACACAAAGGATGGGTGCAAAAGCTCTTAGAAATGGAGTTGCCTTGGTAAGTCACTGAAGCCGGGAATTGGAGGGGTTGCAGGAGAGAGAGGAACAAGGAAGAATAGGTAAAGCAGACTTCAGAGTTAGGAAATTCCGAACCTGTGTAACTTGAAGGATTATGGAGCCTCAGTAGAAATGGGAGGAATGTGTTGAGTGGGAAATTATCAGTATAAGACGTGGACTCATTGACCATCACAGCTGGAATGAGACTACAGGATCACATAGTGAGTTTCCATTTGCAATGATGTGTCTAAGCAGAGATATGTAGCAGGCCAGTTGGAAATGTGGGCTAGAGAAACAATATCCAAAGGAGTAGGGACAAAGGAGGATTTTAACCAATAATTGCATTAATTTTATGTTTGTATAAGTATCTTTAGAAACTTAACAAGAAAACAAAGGGTTTTTCCTTTTGTACAGTTAATTGCCCTATTGTCCTGGGAGTAAGTCAACAGGTACATCTGCTAAGAACATACTGTGACGTGACGTGGAAAGTCCTGCTATAAATACAGATATTCCTCCCATTAAACAAATATCTAAAGTTTTCAACCAAAGGAGAAATCAAATAATGGAGCCCAGCCCAAGTCCCTGGGGCTTCAGAAGCATGATCAAGTTGTGTGCTTTGGTTTGACTCCCAGGTCCCACCTAGAGTAGTGGTGCTGTCCTCAGGATAAACCTGATAAGAAATGGGTCCAATGGGACTTAGCACCACCAGATGTCTTCAGAGCTACCTCCATTTTCTTCTGTTTTTTACTTGAAGCCTGGTCAGTTGAACAGCTCAATTCCCCTTTTTTGGTGAGTTGAGCAAAGCCCCCTCTAACTCCCTATTCTAGGTCCCCTTCTGACTCTAATTTATGACTTAGTCCCAATTCAGTCAGAGAAGGGGCCAAGCTGGCCCTCAAATGGGGCCTGCAATATGGGAGCCAGAGTGGACAAACAGATGTTCCCTCTAAAAGTGTCTAATAACCAGAGATAAATGTGCAGAAACAGACCCTACCTCTTAGCTCATCTCCTTGTATGCTGTTTCACATTAAGAGGTCAGCTGTAACTCCCTTCAGAGTGCTCCATTTGTTGGTGGGATGGTTGGGTGGTCACCAACAAATAACATTCCAGGGCCTCATAAAAGTTGGTGGAGTAGGTGCACATGTTTCCACAAGGAGAGGGCCCTGCCTTTATTCTGCTACATAGACTGGCTCATGCCTTCCCCAGATCTGAGCAGTGCTTCAAGTCAACAATGCCAGGGCACTAAGTGCTAACACTGACACTTGTGTCCATTTTACTCCCTGGACTGACACCACCAAAGCCCATTCTTGGGGTGAGAGGGATGACTCAGGCCTTGAAGGTGGACTCGTTCATGAACTGCAGACCTGTGTCCCCACCCTTGTTTTTAAACTGTGGCTTGGGCTGTCAGCTGTGCAGCGTGAACACCAAACCACAGTGAGCAGAGGCATCCAGAGTTTAGATTCTAACCCAGAAACAGTGCCTAAGGAAAGCACAGCTGGACCAACAGCCCAGCTCCACCAATTCCCTCTCCATTTCTCTGCTTTTCCATCAGGTGGGGCTCCTCCAGGCTGGTGCCAAGGTCTTTCTAGAGTAATGGAGCTCAGTATAGCTCCAGGAGACCTAAAGCCTTTGAACTGGGGTTGGAGCTAGGGTCATTAGAACATTTCTATAATCACACGGGATGTTGGATGATCCTGGAAAGAACAATAGAGAGGGCCAACTGCTGCCCCGTAGTCTGTTGAGCTGAGGTTGGGAATCAAGGCAGTCAATACTTCCCTCCTCTCAAAAGAAGTCCCCACTCTCGAATTCAAGCTTCATTATTCATGAGTTATTTAACTTCAGAAAAGTCACTTGAGTTTCCTAACCTTCAGTTTCATCATTAAAATGGAGATCAATGAGAAAAATAGGTTGAGCGACTCTGAGCAGGAGGAGAAAGTGGCCCCCTCTTATGTTAGAGTTGTTACAAAGATTAAATGAGGTAACATACATGGAGCCTGGCACACAGCGAATGAATGCATCGATGGTTTTCTATTGATGGAAGTCAAAATAAATGACGTACAATTACAATTATACTCAACTACATAGAGGAATCTGACCACAACATAATAGGGAATAAGAATGCAAGTCCTGGAAGATGAAATGCAGTGCCAGACTCTTTTGGGTTTTTTGGTTTTTGTTTGTTTTTATTTTTGTTTTAGTTTGTTTGTTTATTTGTTTGAGACAGAGTCTTGCTCTGTCACCAGGCTGGAGTGCAGTGGCACCATCTTGGCTCACTGCAACCTCCACCTCCTGGGTTCAAGCGATTCCCCTGCCTCAGCCTCCCGAGTAGCTGGGATTACTGGCATGTGCCACCACGCCCGGCTAGTTTTTGTATTTTAGTAGAGGTAGGGTTTCACCATGTTGGCCAGGATGGTCTCGATCTCCTGACCTCATGATCCATCCACCTCAGCCTCCCAAAGTGCTGGGATTACAGGCATGAGCCACTGAGCCCAGCCGCCATACTCTTTTAATATAGTTAAAATCAAGAACAAAATGCTTTGTTTTCTGGGATTATAGTTTTGAAGCCAGGGAATGCTAAACTCAACATTCTGGATAGGTTATGATCTGGTGGGGAGAGGCAGGGAAGGGAGGGTGAGGAATCATGGGTCAATGTGGGTGACCCTCATGTCCTCATTCTCATGCTGGAGGGTGAGTTTGTAGGTGCTTATGGCACTACTAATTGACTTAGCTATATTATTTATTTAATGAATTAAAACAAAGGAGAAAAAAGTAAAGCCTTTAAGTGCATGGCTTTTATGAAGCACTTAAATTATTTCATGCTTCCTTTTCCTCTTCACCTGAGATTTTTGGGCAGATCAACTCCTCCTTCTCAAGGCAAAATTATTGCTTCAGCAGCTATTTATTAAGCCCCTTCTCTAGGCCAGGCATTCTCCTAAGCATTCAGGGCAGAGAAATAAACAAGGCACTGATGTAGGAGGCTTGACATGGTGTTCAATCTGGGAGGGACCCAAATGAGGAGGACTTATAGGGATTCTGGGATCACGGAGACAGAAGAGGCAGGAGGTCACAGAGCACACTTGGAGAGAGATGTGGGTGTGAGTTCCAAGTGTGCCACTCACCAGCCATGGGGTCCTGGGACAGTCACATTGCCTCTCTGTTCATCAGTTACTTCATCTGTAAAATGGAAACTCAGAGAACAATAACATGCTCCAGATGAACTGAATGAGCCCGGCTCCTCCTATACCATCTAAGCTTTTCACCTCTGTGACTGTTTCTTTTTATTCTCTATACAAAAATCCTCCAAGGCCCAGCAAAGAATGTCTCTTAGTCCTTGAAGACCCCCCGATCCCTGCTGAAGCACACCCAGGCCACGTGCTTGCCTTGATCTAGTTGTCCTCGCCTGTGTCACTCCCTAGGCCAAACTGAAATCAACCAGGCCCTTCCAAGGGGTTTCCCCTGAGGTCTCATCAGTTTTCCTCCATATCTCACCCTGTGGCTGGGTAGTTGAAGGGCCTCCTCTTGGGGATTCGCTGAGTTTGCTGAAAACAATCATTCCCTTGCATGGATGCCTCTGAGACAACTCACTCAGCACTGGTGTGTGCTGCCGTCCTCTAACTGGCTAAGCACACACACTAAAGTGGCATTTCTAGGCTTGTTCTCTCAGAAAAAGGTTTGGATGGGAGATGGAAGGGGCTGCAGTTTCACGAGGCTGACTGAGGGTTGCTGTCATGCTCTATTGCATGGGTTGAGCCTCCACCTCTGCCTCCCCGTCCCGGGCACCCTGCCTCCCCACTCACAGGTCTAGCTGCCCATGCAGGGCTGACTCTTTCCTGTGACACGTACAGAGATAAGCCAGGGATGCAGGGTCTCCCCCTCAGCTCTGTGAATGGGGCAAAGCCACGATGCTGGCATGGAGTGCACATACAACCTCAACTCCCCAATAATACCAGAGGCAGAGAGTCATCCAAACATAGGACTCGCCCACCCCTAGACTCCCCTTTCCTTCTCCAGACTCCCTGGGGCAATAGGGGGCTGAGTCCTTGGGCGAGTGTAGGGGATAGAATTTAAAGACAATTTCTCTGCTGCAAAAAAGAGGCACTTGTTGTAAGCTGATTTCTGAACAAACATGGCCCTGTCTCACTGTACACACTCACCATATCCTGTAAAGTTTGGGCATTTCCTTGAATAAATCAAAGAATATTTGAAATTTACAATATAAGAGAACCTGATGGAGGATATTCATGTAAAACAAAGTTTCCTCTTACCCTGTGAACGATTTTACCTAAAATGAGTCTTCTTTGCAGATGTCAGGGTTTTTGATGGAATTTTCTTAAATCAGGTTGGTCCTGAGCCAAGTCCTACTGAGGTCACTGGAAGATGGTGTGGAACAAAGGCACCGGGTAGCAGGAAGGATTTGACTCTGCTGTTCCCGAAATCCTTCTAGCCTGGGAAATAATCAATCAGGAGAAATCAAGCCAGTTCCTTGGCTTGTGCGTGTGATGCGTTTTCCTCACACTCACCCAAGATGGGCAAGGGAGCAAGAGATGTTTCTGTCACCTCATCCTTACTGACACATGCAGAGGGCAACATTTCCCTGGAGAGTCAGTCCCTGAGCCAGGCTCCACTCTCGCCTCCAATGCAGGCTCCTCCTGCCACTTAGCATCACTCCATGCTCTGCTGCCCACTGTCAGGCGTGGCTTACTCCCTTTCCCCTCCTATGTAGGGGCACATCCTCCCCTGACTCTCTACAGAAACATTCAAGGTCCTCTCAAGTGCCACCTCCTCCAGGAAGTCCACTAGGCAAGCTACACACTCTGATCTGCAGGCCCTTTCCCTCAGTATGGGAATGGGTGTCTCTGTCCACTCTCAGTCCACTGTGAGGACAGGATTTGGTTGCACTGCCCCAGGAAGTTACAACGGCACACTCCAGCCAGAGAGGTGGCCTTGCATGGGGCCGGCCACAACTTAGCAGCCTGCGAACACAGTCGAGTTTCCTCTTCAGCACCTCTGCTAACTGAGCTGTGGTGTAAAGAGTAGGTCAGGTGGTAAAGAGCTTGAACTTGAAGATTCGCAGATCTGAGTTCCAGTCCCAGCTCTGCCTCAGTGGTACCCTGTTGCCTCACTTCCCTGAGCCCCCATTTCTTCATCTTGCAAAATAGCCCTCTCAGAGGAGCACCTGGTGAACGCTGAAGGCATTGTATACCCAGAGCCCAGCACACTGCCCAGCACACGGTAGGTGCTCAGGAAAAGCTTGTGGAATGCATGAATTATGGTCTGGAGTTCACGCATTCCTGAGCCAAGTAGTCACAGCCCCAGGGCTGTGTCCCGACTCTGCCTGGCTTTGACTCCAGGAACCAGCTTGCTCAGCCACTGGTCCAGCACAGGCCAGCTCTCTGCACTATCTTGTTTCTTGCAGAAACTTTCTCTTGCTGGACAGAACACACGCTTTCTGTCAGCTTTTATTTCTGTGATGGCTTGCTTATGAGCAGGGCATTCTGTTCTAGGAATTTCTTGTTAAAATACTTCATTTAATTAAGTTTTTACAACCAGCTCTGCTTTGTGTCTGTCAGAAGGTAGGGGCCAGTGCAGCCCTATCCTCAGCTCTCTGGGAGGCCAGGTCACAGAGACTCCGGGGAGAACAAACCCAGGCCTGAAGGCTGCATCCCTGGATCTCCAGGAATTCTCATCTACCCCAAAAGAGATGGGCTTGTCAGAAGATGCATCCCCACAACAGGCCCACTGGAGACTGAGGTACCACGAAGAATGTTGCCTGTCCCCACTCCATTGGGGTCTCTCAGCCTAGGGACTGCTCTGTGTCTGAGCCCAAAACACAGTCCAGAGCAAGTGTGCTGTGCATGATTACAGCCTCTGCTTCGCATCCCCCGAAACTCCACCCAAGACCCACACCTTGGCCCGTTCCTTCCCAGAACCCCTCCTCACCCTGTTTCTATGGCCTGTTTACACCCTGCTCAGGCCCTCCTTCCTGGGAGCCCTCCCCACCCCTCCATTACCTGCTCTCCTCCAGCCATGCTCCAAGCGGAGATTACACCTCCTTGCCCAACCCCATAGTCTTTCCACCTTCTCACCCCCAACCTTTGCACACTTCTGGGCCACAGCTGGGACACCTGTCTCCTCCACAGGCCAGGCTCCAGGCTTGGTAAGGAGGCCTCAGGAGGTGCTGAGCTCAACTGAGCATGTTGGTCCTTTTCCCACAGAGCCCAGCTGCCACCTGTCAGGAATTTGTGGTAATGGATGTGACAGAAAGTGTCCTTCTTCCCCACTTGTACCTTAAAAGGGTACAGACTATGTGTGCCTAGCAGGCAGAATATCAGGCCACTTGGAACAAGGTAGCACGAGAGGGCCTGGGTGAGCAGGTGAGAAGTGGGCCCTGTGCAGGGATGTAGCCACACTCAGTGCCCAGCACGGAGCCTTGGGAAATTTTCTTTGCACAGCAAACAAACTGCTTCCCTGTGAGTCTCCCAGTCTGGTGGAAAGCCCGGGGACCACCCTAAGGGGGCATAGGAGGTGGGCTCTCATGGCGCATCCAAGGGTGTCCCCTGACCTGTCACAGGGCGGCACTGGAGGCTGAGCGCTGCCTTCATATTTTCCTTCCTCCCAGCAGGAGGTCTCCTGACCCCGCCCTGTACCTGGCCTAAGGGAACCACCATGGCCCCTGGATAACTCCAGGCTCCTGGTGGCGTTGCTAAGAGGCCGGCTGCCACCTGTCAGGAATTTTTGGTCAGGGATGTGGCAGAATGTGCTGTTTTCCCACACTCGTATTTTAAAAGGTTACAGACCATGTGTGCATAATAGGCAGAACATTAGGTCACTTGTCTCACTTAGAACAATAATCCGTTTTGCTAGGGGTCAGGTTGACACAAAGAATCTGTCCAGACCAGGTCTCTTGATGGGACTTAGCCCTCCCCTCAAACTAATGAAATTTTCAACTCGTGGGTACTTGAGTTAATAAAGTGTGCCACACATCTGCTGGCAGAAGAAAGCCCTGGGGTTCAATTTTGAGATCACTGACATAATGTTTGAGTGGCTTCCTGCTGGCGCCCTGCAGGACACCAAATTAAGGAAAGCTGCACAATGAATGTGTGAGAAAAAACATTAGTGTATAAACACAGAGGCCAAGGAACCCTGAGGGGAGCATGAGCGAGGGGAGGCCGTGGAATTACGGAGGGAGGGTCGGTGGGGGCTGCCGCTGGGATTTCACGCCAGTGGTCCACAGGTAGAGAATTATTTTAAAGGAAATTGGCACCAACATGATCTTAGGTCAAAACGATGAAAAAACTAAAACCAGCATATTTTCAATGACTGTTGAATTAAGTGCTAAAGTATAATGTGAGTGGTTCAGAATGAAACAGAGAGTGGGAGGTGAGACTGTCAGACAGCCCCAGGAAAGGTTCAGTTCCAGATCTGGAAACCCCTGCGAATCCAGCCCCTTGGGCCTCTCCTCTGCCACTGCTCAGGCTAGGGTGAGACCAGGCCTCTCAGGGACAGGAGGAAGGAGCCCATTGCCCACTGAGATGGAAACTCTCCACTGGCTTTTCCAGCTGTTCACACAGAGAAAACCAAACTTCCAGTCCTTCAGCGTGTGCAAAGCCTGATGAGCTCTCCTTTCTCGTCACTTACAGACTCTGAAGAGGAAGGGGAAAGAGGGTGGCCCTGATTATCTGTGTCTTCCCTCAGGGAGCAGGTGGAGGCCTTCTTCCTGCCATGGCCTGCCTCCCTGCATGGCCTGCCTCCCAGGAAACTCCACTGTGTTGCTTTGAGGATCAGACGCTGAGGTCAGTGTAAACCAAGGCTGGACCAGGAGTGCCCTTCCCCAAAAGCTGAAGAGTGAAGGGTGCTGGTCAGGGCTCAGGCTTCCTCCTGACACATTCCTGCAGCACCACCAGAATAGTCCTGTGTCCCCCAGACACAGATCTAGAGATCTGTGGGGGCTGGTAAAGGCCACACCTAACTCCTCCAGGCATGGCCAGCCCTCTGCCCCAGGCAAGCTCTGCTGGGACAGTAAGGTCAGAGTAGGGAGACCCCTGGTCATTTTTCCTTAGTTTCTCTTGTTCCCTTAATACATCACCTCCAGTCCCTATCACGAACCCTGGGGACACACAGAGGAGCTGGGGGAGGTGAGTACATGAGGATAAGCAAACGAGCTCAGCACCGCTCTCTGCTCAGTGCCACACACAGGAAGGGGCTCTGTGGCCAGCCCCAGCTGGCAGGATCCCTGCCTCCTGAGCAGCAGCCAGACCTTCTGACATCTGGGGAAAAGGGCTCAGCAGATGTGCCTCCAGGTCTTTGGCAAAAGCCATACCCCTTCCCTTTCTTTTCTCAGTGAAATGCCACCCCTTCACTCACTTCCTTGCCCCAAAAAAGCTCCCAGAGGCCCCCTCCTCTGGGACCTCCAATCTCCCAACCTGCAGACCTCCCTCTTCTCTAAGCCAACTGCCCTCTTTCCTCCTGTTAGTTTGTCCTGTGCCCTCCCTTGGCTGGGCCTGGGTTTCACGGGTCTCATCCCTTCCATAGCCATGACTGGGGTCCCAAGCTCCTGGCAGGGGCTCAACATAACCCTGTTGATCAACTTCAGGGCAGAGTTGGTCCCAACCACACATCTTCATGGATGCCAGGAGCCTGTGCTTCAAGGGAAGGCTGTGCTCCCTTCCCGTCCCTTTCTCCGTGAGAACTCAGCAAGTGAGTGAGGAGAGGCAGGGTGAGGTGGGGCCAGTCCCCAGGAGGGGCCATGCTGTGATTGATGATGCCCTGGCGTTCTCCAGAGGCTCACCAGGCAACTGAGTGTGGCCGCTGGCTGAGGAATGCAGAGCGAGTGGCCCGGGCTGTCCTCGAAGCTCCAGGGCTGTTCTCTTTGCCTGGAGAAAATGTCCCTGCTCACAGTTGCCCAGCATTCAGCCCAAATCTCACCAAGGGAAAGAGGCTTTGTCCTTCTGTCCCAGCCTCCAACTGAGGACATGGAAAGAACAGACTCCAGGCCCAACTGCCTGAGTTCTAATTCCAGCTCTCTTGTGCACTTAGGGGTAACCTTGGACAGGTTAGAGAGCTATTCTGTGCCTCCACTTCTGCATATATAAAAGGGGAATAATCATTGCACTACCTCAGAGGGTTCTGGTGAACATTTAGAAGTTCATTGTGTAAACTCCTCAGACTAGTGTCTGATGCAATGTAAATGCTGTCTAAGTGCTTTTATCTGATCATCCATGAGTACCAATCAAACACCTCTACCTCTCTCACCATCTCCTAAAGTCGCAATAGGTTTCTGTCGTGTTTGGTACCTGATGCTGGGAGGCCTATGTCTCTGGTGAGTTTCTGCCTCTGCCATACATACTTAAGGGCAGCATGTATGCAGGCCTCAAAATGTGAGGAGGGGGTTTCTCAGGGGACCAGGCCAGCAGAGCCTGCCAACCTAGACAAGCCATGTCACTGTTCCATCCACCAGGGAAGAGGTCTGGTGATGCCCTCTTTTCTCCTCTCCCACCCTGAAGTCACTAGAAGCCCAGGTCCCTGGAGGGTGTCTGCTACAGCACACGTGTGATGAACAGGAGCAAGTTATCAGTCGTCAACAACAACTTACACATCTATTGAAAGTAATGAAATGCACATCATCTGGCACTGATGTCTCTCCAAGTCCCAAAGTCGGCTGTGCAGCCCAGGGCTCAGCAACGTGGGGAGGCCATTCCCAGCTGGAGGCTGCTAATGCCTCAGTGGGCCCTAAAGTCGCAGCCCCAGGGAGGCCTGAGGTCAGGCCCCCAACCACACCTCCGCAGACCACATCAGTCTCATCTGTCCAAATAAACAATAGGACCAAGTGATCTCTAAAGGCCTTCAGATTCTGGCAGACTTCCGAGGGGAGCCCCTATAGTATCACCATCACCATCACCATCATCATCAGGAGTAATTTAACAGAGCTCAGCTCTAGACCACTTCTTGCAAGGCCATGTTAACGGTGCTGCAACAAACGCATAGTAACATCCTGTGTCTTTATTTTACAGACGGGGAAACTGAGACTCAAAAAGGTTAAGTAGCTTCACTTTTAAAACTTACGAACAGCCAAGTAGGCATAAACTCCAGATCTGTGTGATCTCCAAAACCATACCTGGAAGCATTCACTGTGCCATTTTATAATAAAACAGATGACACCAATAATAGTAACAACTTCCGCATGCCAGGCACACCGTATGGGTGTAAGCTCATTTCACCCTTACACCAACCTTATACAAAGGTGGGTATGATCATCCCAATTTTTCAGGGGGGATTAAAGAACTTGTCTAGAGCCAACAGAGTACTCTAACTTGTCAAATTCAATTGTGTCATTCCTTTTGTTGAAAATCAAACACTAACCGGAACACATCTTCCTAATCACTTACCCAGGTTTATTTCTGAGGACAGAAGAACTGATATTCTTCCAATTAGCACAAGGAAGGCCATGCCAGCCATTAAAGTATTGAAATACTTTTGGACCAATTGGTATATAGGGGCTGCCCCCCAAGCTCCCCAAACTCTCACACATACCCCAGTCATTCTGGCTTCTCCCACGGGACCCTCTGGCCTCCCAGGACTCCAGCCAATGCTGAGTTACTGACAGTGTTTATTCTCATTGGTCAGTGACTGTGGTAGGCTGGGTACTAAACATCCTGAGTAGGGCCCTTGGTAATGGTAATCAAAGCATATAGACACAGGCATGTAGGTGTACATATTACATTGACTCCTGGCCCAACACATGCACACGGAGGACACAGAAATGCAGAAACGCCTACATACAGACACAGGCTTGTGCACACACACACAAACACATGCACGTGCAGATACACATATCTGCATAAATGTATGCATGCATGCACACATACATGAACAGATGCACCCCCACACGTGCATACCCCCAGTGTCCTCCAAATTTCAACAGTTCGGTCCTATGACAGGAAGAGCCACCCCACGGACCTGCTCAGGAGACAGAGGGCTCCAAAGAGCTCAGCACACAAAAAGCACTGCACTAGAAGTCTAGCAACCAGACTCTAGCTTGTTACATGACCTTGCGCAAGTCAGAGCTATGGGACTGTAGGCTCAAAAAGACTTATAGCATGGCTTAACCTCTCCAAGGGTGAAACAGAATCATAGTCCCCATGTGCCAAGATCCTCGTGGTGTTTCTGTGAGATGCCAATGCTTTGTCATCCCCATGTTCTCCTCCCTGCCTTTCGTCCTCCCTGGGAAAAAAACAATAGAAAGGAGGGCTCCAGATGGATAGAGAAGGGTGAGCAGGGGAGCAGGGGACTCTTGCTCCACACTAGAGTGGGAAGCAGAAACTGAACCAGCACCTCCCTAATCCTCCACTTGGTCTCTTTTGCCCAAAGTGAGGTCCAGACCATGAGGATTCACGAATGTGCCTCACAGGCATCCCAGGATCCCAGCTCCTTATTAAATATTTCCATACTGATTTGGGCACAATCAGAATTTTTTAATCATCTCCTGAACATCAATTTATGGGGATAGATCATTTCCAGATGTGATTCAACATACCAAGAAAAAAACTGCACTCATTGATTAACAAATTATTTCTAGATGGAGAATACATGTGACCAGCAATTTGCAGTGGAAATTCTTGCATCCAATTTTTTTTTTGAGTGGTGGAGAAGCCAGGAATCTCCCTGGCCTAGCTTGTCTCTTTTATGCAGAGGTTTCTTCTGCAGGCTAAGTCCAAATGCATCTGCTTTTGACCAGATCAAACAGGAGCTGAGAAAGAACATTGGCCTTTACCAGATCCTCCCTCTTTCTTCTACCCTCCTTTTGTTGGCGATTTCTCACAGCCCCCATGCTTTGAGGTAAAAGTTAGAGCGAATCATACAAGGGAAAGAATTCTTAGCTGCCAATCCAAAGACGGCTGTCTAGCCTATACCTTCGACAAACTGCTCATGTGACCTGCAGCAATGTTGGCACTAAGAAAGCTTCACCTGTCTGTTTCTACTCATTATTCATTTATTTGATTTTTTGCTCTACAAACATTTCTAAATCACTTACCAGCCACTAGTTCCTGGCTAACCTATGCAGTGTGTGCCCCGATCCATGGAAGATATTGCTAATTGAGGATTGCACAACTTTCCCAGAGATCCTTCATTGGATGTGCTAGGCACCCACTAAAAATCTCCTGTCTCAAGGATTCAAGTCTGGGTGAGACTTGGTGTCCTTAGCCTGGGCTGACAATTCAGCGGAGGAGCTACTTCCAGGTGCACCTGCTACAGAAGACAGCATGAAAGCAAAGCCTTCCTGGGCAGAGTCTTGGGATTCCAGAAAGAGACGAATTAAGGTTGGCATTTGGGCTCTGATTTAGCAACTTAGCTGTTCAAAGAGGGATGTGCGCATCCTAGAACAAAAATAAGGAGAACTTGGGAGAATGATCCAGATTTTGTCAAAGCCACTAGAGTTTTAGTTCTGGCCACACTTCAGCAGCAGACTCCTGTCCACATAGGGATCATTTTGCTGCTTTTCTTGGCTTTTCCGAGCCCCTGCAGTTCCCCTAGATGCTCCACATTCCGTTAGTTAATTGGTTTGTTCCTTCTACTCTGTGCATAGCAGAGATCACATGACATTCACATTGTTCTCAACCCTCTTTCAAAGGGTATCAGTTCCTTCAACGACCATATGTGATTCTCAGGTCTTGGGTGTTTTACCGGGCCCCTGGAAGGGCGAAGGTGCCTATCAAACAGGAAAACATCTGTATCTTGGGATGCAACCAGCCACAACTTAATTTTCTCCTCTGGCTGTACTTTTGTTTTTTTTTTTTTTTTTTTGAGATAGAGTCTTGCTCTGTTGCCCAGGCACAGTGGTCCGATCTCGGCTCACTGAAAGCTCCACCTCCTGGGTTCATGCCATTCTCCTGCCTCAGCCTCCCGAGTAGCTGGGACTACAGGTGCTGCCACCACACCCGGCTAATTTTTTGTATTTTTAGCAGAGACGGGGTTTCTCTGTGTTAGCCAGGATGGTCTCGATCTCCTGACCTCGTGATCCTCCCACCTCAGCCTCCCAAAGTGCTGGGATTACAGGTGTGAGCCACCACACCCGGCCATACCTCTTGAGAAGTAACAAAAATGGGGCTGGGGTGTCCTTGTCTCTGATAAACAAGTCACACTCTGTAGCTGGATAAACAAAGTGCTTGGCTGAAAATAAGACAATTTTTGGCTGGCGTCTCCAAAACGTGACAGATTCTTCTTGGATGTTATTTAAAGCACTCAGCTAGCTCTCCCTGCCTCCATGCGCTGCCTATACCAGACGTTGAGAATCAAGCAGAGTGCAAATGTAGCACCAGCAATGTTGACACTAAGAAAGTTAATGCTTTTTGAGTACATTCTAGGAGCAGTATTTTGTCTGCATTTTTCCCTTTAATCTTTAGCGCAATCGTCTGATGTTGGTGTTATTATTCCCGTTTGACAAATGAGAAAACCAAGGCTAATAAGGTTCAGCAAATTGCCCAGACACACAGCTAGTAAATGGTGAAGCAGGGATTTGAACGCAACTCTAACTCCAGAACCTGTGGTCTTAATTGCTCCAGGCTACGTCTATGGACTCCCCATCCATCCCCTGCCATCCACCTCATGCGGAGTCACTCCTGGCTTGAGCTCGTCACCATGACAATAAGCATTTATTTGGGCCACAACACTCCTAAGATGCTCAATCAATCAGAACTGCTTTTCGTTCTTCTCCCAAAAAGTTTTGGGGCTGAGTTCCACAGGTGGAGCTTCTGCCTGACCAGGGAAGCAGAGGTGCACCAATCCAGGCCTCTGCCTCAACAGAACTGTCATGGTTCTGGCAGAGGGACAGGAATGTTTCTGATCAGCATGGAGCAGACTGAGAGGGGGTGCGTGGCTAGTTACTGCCTCACAGCAGGGCAGGAAATTCAATGTGAAGGTTGAAACACAGAAAATTGACAGTCTGTCGCTTTCACAGCCAAAAGCTACTTTCTCAACCAGAGCAGGAATTCTATATTGAGCACACCCCTTTGTCACAGCCCAGGATGATGACTTTCAAACGCAAATATAAGATAATAACATGCAGAAATTTGTCATAAGTTCTCAGTTAATGATTCACATTGACCCTCTAGCCAGATCAATTACCACCAACAGGCATTGCTAGCTAGAGTTTCCTTACAGCTTTCCCTACATGTCCAGGGCCCTGGGGAGTCACTCGAGCCAGGAAAGAGTCGGGGCTGGTGTCTGTGCAGGTGCTTCTGGGCTGGATGCCCAAGAACTTCCAGACTGGAGGAAGACCTGCACCCATTCTGCCCTCCTCATTATCGTCACCTGAACTGGATGGATTTTTCCAGGAGACAAACAGCTGCTCAATGTGCCATTGGTTTTCTTCCTGATACCAGTTCATTCCCTAAAATATTTTCTGAGTTAAACTGGCCTCCTCTGGTATAGGACAGAGTTCCTCCTGGACAGTGTTTGGAAGGTCGTGGGTTCAATCTTCCCTCTGAGTTACCTTGGTCTTCGACACCACTCCAGACCCTAGAGAACAATCCCAGTGACCTGTGACCCTGGGCTCCCATCCTGGAAAGTTACTGGATTCCAAGCCCCTAGGACCCTCCCCCCTCCTCCAGGGCCATGCAGCTCAGATGCTCTTCTTTATAGTCATAGAACTTGCCCCGCTCCTGTTTCCTAGAATATCTCTCTCTGCTTCTTGGACTTCTTCCTTGTCGTTACCCTCTTACCTCTGAATTGGCTTTGAAACTAGGCTTTTCCCAACTGTTAGCTGGGCTTCCAGCCACACTTCAGATGACCCCAATGAGTGGAGGTGTTTTGGGGGCTCCCAAAACAAACAGACTCTTTCCATTTCAACGGTCTCTTCTCTTAAGGAACTCGGAACACGTTTCCTGGGACCAGACTAGAGGAAACCATGTGGCCTGATTCTTTCCCCACTCACAGCGAGTGACTGTGGTTTAACCTTTTCAAATCTACATCTCTGCATCCCAGGGCACCCATCCCAGGTGTCGGTCCTGGGAACCCTGCCCTTATCCCAGCATCCCCTAGAGGGGAGTGTGCATGCAGCTTCTGCATCGCTATAAACTTCACTCAGTTAAATGAAGCGCCTATTTCAAGAACTTGACAAACTCAGTGAGTCCCAAACCGACTTTCGCATCATCCCCCAAACACTAATCCCTGAACCTAGTGAACTTCCCATTCTCCATACTCCCCATCTCATGGGTTTCACACCTCGGAGTCCTACCCCCATGTCACCGGTCAGCCAAAACTCCTGGGAATTCCCCTCCATCATTCAACATGCATTTGCAGTGTCTCTTGCATCTGTCTTTGATGAAATATCCCTACTGCCTATGTCCCTTTCATGTGAGTTTCAACACAGCCCCAGTTGTGGGCCTGCATGACTGGCATTGGTAGTGGAAGGGGAGGGATAGCATATGATCAAGGTAAGTCAGTCTAATTGATCTCTTTCCTTTTTCCTACTCACTTCAGAATTTGAACTAAAAGATACAGAAACTACAGTGCAAAAGGTTTAAGGCACTGGCACAGAAAGGTCATGTAGAGTTAGGGTCACACTAGGTGCCAGAGCAAACCCAAATCCTGGAAGAGCTGAAATTCTGAAATTCTAAGGGCACAGAAATGAAGTTCCTTGCAGAGGAAGCCCTAGAGAATGGTCCTGAGCTGAAAGAAGCAGAGAAGGGTAGCGATGCCATCCCAGAGGGAGACAGAGGGACAAAGATGGACAAGCACCACCTGATAGTTTGCCACATTCCAGGAGGCCTGGCAGCACTTTAGCAGCCCTCTGTTCTTACTCTTTATTCCTCTAATTTTTATTGCTTATCATCAAATAATCCTCAATGGAGCCAAAAGCTTAGTGTGGCTATTTAACTTTTTACATGCTCATGACCTGCAACTCTGCAACTAGGATGTACCTCCCATGCCCCACTCATCTCAGCCTCCTCCAACCAGGCCCAGGTCCAGGAACCCACAGAGGCATTTGCCAGCAGCAGCATCATTCTCCGAGAAGATTTTTACTTCTTCAAATCTGTTCACTGTCCCAACAATCCTGGAATATTGGCCATGGCCCAGCTTCGTCCTTGGCTCTTTTCCTGACACTCTTTCTCTTCCCATTTCAATCCTTCCTGTCACCCAGGGAAACCCCTGGGATAGGAGTTATCAGGAAAAGGAGATAAATATCATATACCCTGCAGGTGGCTAACAAGTGGCTTGCAGAGTTGTTCATTCTTTCATTACAGATCCATTCACCCATCCATCCATCCATCCATCCATCCACACTTCCGCTGATCCACCCATGCATCATCCATCCATCTATCCAAACTTATATAAAGCACCATTGCTGGACTCAATGGGCTTGGAGATACAAAGTGAAATAACACCGAGTCCCTACCTTGTACTCAAAGAGTTCACAATCTGAGCCCACATAACATTGCTCAGGGGCCAGTGTTCTCAAATCTCACCCAAGAGGTATAGCCAGAAACAGAGGAGGGATAAGCTACTGGGGTCTTTCCCAGGGGTCTTCTTTCTGACATTGACTCTCCCTAGAGTAGGAGAGGGTTTTCAGGCACCAAAGAGGAGGGCAGGTGTGGGAGCAGGGTGCTCTGCATCTACTGACACCATATGACAAGGTGACTCCTTTCCTTGTCCAGGTATAAGGCCAAGCCCAGGAAAAGGGAAACAGCCCTTTGCAACACCCAGTCCTTCACTGGGTCTGTGTGGCTAAGAAGAAGGGCACAGCAGGGGCTGCATTGTCCTGGCCAAGTCTAGGATATCTGCCATGGGGTATGTGTTCTGCCAGGCTCTGAGATCTGGGGCTACAGGGTGCACAGCTGGTATTTATTCATGCATGCAGACCCCAAATCCCCAAGTCTCCTCCCACACACCTCCTACTCTCAAAAATAGCCAGCTTCTGGGTGTGTAGTGCCAGAAGCCATCTCTTCCAGCCACTTGACTTTTTGATGAGAAGAAAGCTCTCCTTGAGGCTAACTCCCCAGGCATCAGTCAGAGTCCAGGCCCTCATTTGATAAAGACCTCACTGGTAGCTGATTACACTCATGCCCTCTTAATGCCCCAGAGAGACCAGACCCAGGTCCCTTCCAGCTGCCCTTCAGGCACTTATAAAAACAGGGTTCTGTCGTAACTTCATTATTTGCCTGGCTTCTTTCTATGTAAATTCCTTCCCATTTTCAAAGCTGGCTGTCAAATTATGTTGTTCCAGGGCCTTGGCGGTGGGGAAGCCAGTACTGCCTCAGTCTCCCTCCCCTGGTTTTACTTTTTGGGGCTGGATAGTTTCCCATTGTCCTGTCCATTCTAGACTGTTTAGCAGCATCCCCAGCCTCTGAGGCTGGCATCATCTCTTTGCCAATAGTGAAAACTAAAAATGTCTCTAGGCATTGCCAAATGTTTCCTGGGGAACAAAATCCCTTGATTGAGAACTACTGCTTCAGAGGGACACAATCTCACCATCTCCCTGGGCAGGCCTCTGTCTCTATGAGCTGAACAGCTTTTTTTATTATTATTATTATACTTTAAGTTTTAGGGTACATGTGCACAACGTGCAGGTTTGTTACATATGTATACATGTGCCATCCTGGTGTGCTGCACCCATTAACTCATCATTTACATTAGGTATATCTCCTAATGCTATCCCTCTCCCCTCCCCCTACCCCACAACAGGCCCCGGGGTGTGATGTTCCCCTTCCTGTGTCCAAGTGTTCTCATTGTTCAATTCCCACCTATGAGTGAGAACATGCGGTGTTTGGTTTTTTATCCTTGCGATAGTTTGCTGAGAATGATGGTTTCCAGCTTCATCCATGTCCCTACAAAGGACATGAACTCATCCTTTTTTATGGCTGCATAGTATTCCATGGTATATATGTGCCACATTTTCTTAATCCAGTCTATCATTGTTGGACAAATATCATACTGAATGGGCAAAAACTGGAAGCATTCCCTTTGAAAACTGGCACAAGATAGGGATGCCCTCTCTCACCACTCCTATCTAACATAGTGTTAGAAGTTCTGGCCAGGGCAATCAGGCAAGAGAAGGAAATAAAGGGTATTCAATTAGGAAAAGAGGAAGTCAAACTGTCCCTGTTTGCAGATGACATGATTGTATATCTAGAAAACCCCATCGTTTCAGCCCAAAATCTCCTTAAGCTGATAAGGAACTTCAGCAAAGTCTCAGGATACAAAATCAATGTGCAAAAATTACAAGCATTCTTATACACCAATAACAGACAAACAGAGAGCCAAATCATGAGTGAACTCCCATTCACAATTGCTTCAAAGAGAATAAAATACCTAGGAATCCAACTTACAGGGGATGTGAAGGACCTCTTCAAGGAGAACTACAAACCACTGCTCAATGAAATAAAAGAGGATACAAACAAATGGAAGAACATTCCATGCTCATGGATAGGAAGAATCAATATCATGAAAATGGCCATACTGCCCAAGGTAATTTATAGATTCAATGCCATCCCCATCAAGCTACCAATGACTTTCTTCACAGAATTGGAAAAAACTACTTTAAAGTTCACATGGAACCAAAAAAGAGCCCACATTGCCAAGTCAATCTTAAGCCAAAAGAACAAAGCTGGAGAAATCATGCTACCTGACTTCAAACTATACTACAAGGCTACAGTAACGAAAACAGCATGGTACTGGTACCAAAACAGAGATACAGACCAATGGAACAGAACAGGGCCCTCAGAAATAATGCCACACATCTACAATCATCTGATCTTTGACAAACCTGATAAAAATAAGAAATGGGGAAAGGATTCCCTGTTTAATAAATGGTGCTGGGAAAACTGGCTAGCCATATGTAGAAAGCTGAAACTGGACCCCTTCCTTACACCTTATACAAAAATTAATTCAAGACGGATTAAATACTTAAATGTTAGACCTAAAACCATAAAAACCCTAGAAGAAAACCTAGGCAATACCATTCAGGACATAGGCATGGGCAAGGACTTCATGTCTAAAACACCAAGAGCTGAACAGCTTTATTTCCAACAGGAAATAGGAAGTCAGCCAGGTGCCTCCTCTGAATAGTTTCTAGAGGGTCTGCCACCAGTAACTTACCCAGATCCAAAAGCTGAGAAGTCACACGTAGGCCTGCAACCACCATGGTCTTCTTGGGGGCAGAACTCACTCTACTTGGCCCTCTCCTCAATATCCTAACATCCTGGATTTTCCAAGAAAGCTGAAATTTAAACACCCTGTCCTATTGGCCCCATCGATGAACATGTGTCACTCCATTTTTGATCCAGGAAACATGGATTCAGTACTCATGACTCCCAACCAACAAGAAGCTGCTGCATTCAAGGATTTATAGTGCTGGTCAGCCTCTATTTGCAAGGTGGGCCATGCAGCTTCTTAACCTGTATCCCCTTCCCAGGGGGACAGGATCTGGAAGCTCATTCTATATGGTACCCCAGGGAGTTTCTAGACCCACCTCTGCTGCTTCTGTTTCTGCAGGAGAATGAGGAGGAGAGGAAGGATGCAGACCTGCAGATGGTGTGTCCTTCTTGTTAATTAGCTTTCCATGATGGGGCAGGTCACAGAGGGAGGACTGCAGAGTCCATGGTGGTGATGATCCTGATGTGATGGTGGGAATGGTGCCACAGGCAGTGGTGGCAGTAGGAATAAAGGGTATACAGATGATAGCAGGAGGTAAGCATTCTATAGATGACCCCCCCTGACTTAAATGCACAAGGAAGAAGCCCTTTAGAGCAGAAATGCAGCAAAGAAGCCATTTAGAGCAGCTTTTTTTAGCTTGCTGGTTGTTGCTGGCATTATCTGATTCCCAGGCACTTCCTGGATTAAATCAAGCTTGAAATGAGGAGTCTTCATTCAGAGCAGGCTCTCGGGAGGAAATGTGAGCTCTGAAATGTATTTTTGGAGGAAATGTTAAAGCCTCTTTTAATATCCCAGTTGAAAGAGAAAAATGAAAGTTACAGGCTGCTCCATATTTTATGATAAACTGATGCTAACATGAGTTTGGCTGACAGAGGTGGCATTAGAAGTGGGACTCTCCGAGGGGGGCTGGAGGGGATTCATTTCTCAGGTCTTCATAACAGCCTCATACTTTGGAAGTGTGGTTGCTCACCTGGGGAGACACACTCTGCAGCCTCCAGAGCTTGTCCCACTGCTGCCCTAAACATCTGACAACATGCTGGCCAAGTCACATGGTTGGATGATGACAGTGTCCCAACATAGGAACATTTTTACCATTTTTCATTTTTGTTTCCAAACATTTGTCTTTGCTTATAGAGCGAGGGATATCTGTGAGTGGTGGAGGTGAGGCGGCAAAGGTGGAAACCATTTATGAAAGATTCCTGTTTCTACCTTGCTTTGATTCCAAAATCTTTTTGTTCAATATTGAGAACAGTTGGCAGGAATGTTTTAAAGGGTGCTATTATATAAATTGGTGATGGTCTTTTGTCAGTTCAGATAAGAACACTGTTCAATTGTATGCCTTTGCTGAAAATATGGGAAATGAAATTACACCTGTTCCAATCTCTGTAATTCAGCAGTCACGAGCCAAGAGCAAGATCGGGAAGGTTCTCTGAGCAGCTCTGGATCACCTAGCTCTGCCGACCTGGCCTCAGCTTCCCAACACCTTCACTTGCGTTCATCTACGCCAGGGCAATACCCAACCTCCATACCCATCAGTTCTGAGAACTGCTGTTTCCCAGCTCCTTGTTTGTGATCTTACTGCTTCTGTTGAGCTCCTGGTGACCCATCAAACCCAGCTGTCTGACTCCTCCTTTCCTGTCTACGTGCTTTCTTCTCTTCATTAATCCATGACTCCCATATGCCACACTTTCACACTACACTGTAATTATCTGTTCATGTGTTGGCCTCCTGTACCAGACTTTATTTCAGGAGAGCAGAGGCCATGGCTTCAACGTCGCAGCTGCCAAAGCCTGGCACGCACAAATGTCAAATGAATATGTCTTAATTTGTTAAGTTAATGTGTTCTGATCAAGATTGCCAGGAAAACAACAACAACAAGAACGCCACTCAAACTGACCCTAAGTCAAAAGGGAGATGATTTGGACAGTAACAAAGTATTTCATGGCATCAAAGAGCAGAAGCGTAGCTTGGCCGCCAAGACACACAGCTGAGAAGGGGAATGCCCATAGAAACAGGGACCTCAGCTCTTTCCTGCTCTCTTGTCGGCTACTTTCCTGTCATCTCTTGCCTCTGCTTCGCCCTGCATATCTGAGGAGGCTGTGCCACAGGGTGACTAGGCCCTAGGCACTCACTAGAATGCTCTGTCCTGGAGTTGCATGTTCCTAGTGCATTAAACCTCCTGTCACATCCCCAAATGTGAAGCAGCAATGTGCCAGCCAAGGTTTTTCAAGGGATGTGACTCTCAGGGTCAATGTTTTTCCAACTGAGGAGGTGGCTATACCACTGCCAGGAGATTAGGGAGGGGCAGAGCAATAAGATCAAATAGAAAGATGAAGGAGAAAGAGACAACTAGTTTTTATTTGTGCCTGGCCTGGAAAACACATCTCTTTATTGCCACTCATTTCAGCCTTGATCTTCCTAAAAGGGCCTTTTCAATTCTCATTTCTTTGCAAGGAAACAGAAGCCGAGTTGGGGAGAGGATTTCCAGTCTTCCACCACTGTTCAGTGGCCAAGTAGAGCTGCTTCCACCTTCCTATTCTAGTGAGGGGTTGCAGAGTAAACCACCAGTAGTGGCCACACACTGTGCCCTTGCACCCCCAGGAGAATTGCATCTTAACCCTGGAAATTGTAAACTTGAGATGTGACTTTTCCATAGTGGAATGTCAGACCTCACTGGTTGGTTTGATGGAAAGATGGTTTGGGAGTCAAGAGAGTGGATATAAAGGACCCAGGGCAGTTTCTAGTGCACAAATGGAAAGTACATGTAAGTGTCCATGGCCCAAGGGGACAAGGATGCATAAAATTCAATGACATTAGGTCAGTTCTTCATTTGGTTTAGAACAGTGGTTCCCACCCTATGAGCTCTGGATCTTATATCTCAGAGCTATTATTAATACAAAGGGCCCATGAGGCTATTTGCACATTAATCTATGCCTGTAGCCTTATATATCTTATTTCATATAAATGTTAACTACTACTTTTAATGCATACTGATGATGTTATGATTAAAAGATACAAATTTATTTCAAAACTTCCTCAAATGTATAGGAACTTTTAGTTTTTAAGTAATTTTTCAAACTCTAGGAGTATGGTTCTAGGGTTCAGGTAGAAATCCGTGAACTATTCTAAGGGTCTTGGAAATTTTTGACATTAGAAACGAATTCTTATAATCTCTCAAACACTGGGGTTCTTCTCAGATTTTCCTTTCATGAATGATTCGATGGACTTCAAAAGGCTGGAAGTAAATCCTTAAAGCTAACAAAAGCACAGAGGACACCTGTGATCGATTGCAAAAAAATTGCCACAATTCATTGCAGCCCCTCCCATCAAGAAGTATTTCTTGACTTCGTGGTTTGATTTGGATAATAGAATGCAGAGAGTGTGACGTTATCCAAGTTCCAAGCCTGGGCTTCAAGAGTCTTTGCACGTTTCCACATGCTCTCTTGGGATTCTACCACCACTGTCATTTATAATAAAGTCTAGATTTGCCTGATGGAGGATGAGAGACCACATGGAACAGAGTCGAGCCATCCCACAGAGCCATTTTAGACAACCAGCTCAGTCTCTGATCATAGATGCATGGGAGCCCCCAACCAGAATCTACCAAGCAGAGCTCTGCCTAGATAATCCCAGCCCAAATTGCTGATCCACAGAATCATGAGGTAAACAAATAGTTGTTGTTTTGAGTCACATTTAAAATTTAAATTTTGAGAACCTCTGGCACAACTTAGCCTGTACTTCTCCCCCAGGCATTTGTGACCACTCCTCACTGTATACATATCTTGCTGCCACCATGGGAAACTACTCAAGCAGGATCATTGTCAATCACAAAATGCCACAGATATCCAACCATACCAACAAGAGCCCGACAACACTCTGGAGAGCAGCTTGTAGGGCCCTGTCACAGCCAGGAACACTATATTCTTTTCTTTTCTTCCTCTTCTTTTTTTTTTTTTCGGAGACAGAGTCTCACTCTGTAGCCCTGGCTGGAGTGCAGTGGTGCCATTTCAGCTCACTCCAACCTCCACCTCCCAAGTTCCAGGGATTCTCATGCCTCAGCCTCCCAAGTAACTGGAATTACAGGCACGCACCACCACACCTAGCTAATTTCTATATTTTTAGTGGAGATGTGATTTTGCCATGTTGGCCAGGCTGGTCTTGAACTCCCGATCTTGGGTGATCCACCTGCCTCGGCCTCCATAATGCTGGAATTAAAGGCGTGAGCCACTGCGCCCAGCCAGAAACTGTGTTCTTAAGGTTGGCTCACATTGACCCCTTAGGACAGAGCCTCCACAATTGCCAAGAAAGGGCCCCCTGGATTTTAAAATGAAGTTATGTGATTCATTGCACTTAATGTTGGATGTCCCCTGCCTGTTCACTGTCTATGGAATCAAAGCTGCATTCAACTAGCCAGACCAGAGACTCTGCTTCAGAAAAGTCAGCATTGATCTCCTCCTCCCTCCGGTCCCATACATTTCACCTGGCCTTTCCTGTGAATGTGAGATTTTTTTTTTAATTCTCTCATCCCTCTTTCTGGGATTTCCTTTGTGACCCATTTTGTCTAAGGTTGAGATTACACCCAGCCATTCCCAGGAACATACCTCAGATCTTCCCTCCATAGAAGACCTTAACTCCATAGAAGTTAAAGTCCCTAATGGAATTCTGAGCAAAGTAGCTGGGGTCACTGGACCATAGCAGGGGTGTTGGGTCCCCGGAGAGAGCTAACTCAACACAATACACATAAATTCTCTAGATCAGTGTTAGTTAGAAATCTGTGTCCCCCCCAAGATTGTTCACAGGCCAGATCCTCTCTACAGTCAACTGCTGTGGGGCTAAGAACCAGAACACAGCCTTCCTGGGGAAAGGCCACTGTAGTTCTCAGCCTCAGGCCTGGGTCTTACTCTAGCGTCTTCTTGCCTAGATGCTCCAAATGCTTTCTTTTCTCCCACAAGGTCGCCAGCCACCCAGCAAATCCTTGAGTCAAAAATCCACAACATTTAGGAAAAGTCTGTTGAAGCAGAAAATAAGAATTTAGATTAAGCTTGCTTTAATTCAAGACCAAAAAAGTGTTCTGGGGGGCTCCAACCTCCCTCCGTGGGCCCCCTGCTTATTTCCTCCCACCCTGTCCACCCCCAGCAGGGCCCAGTCCCCTTCTGACACAGGAATGGAGCGCCTTTTTGTAATTTTTAAACTTTCCCCCACCAAGGAAACCTGGCAAGCTAGCTCTGACCACTGTTCTCAGGACACAGAGCCTGGCAGTAGGACATAACCATTCTTGCCCAGCCCTTTGACCGTCCTGGTCAACAACTTCCAAATATTTGGATTGAGAGATATTTTAGTTATTCTCACAATAACATAGGCAGCCTACTCCCAGGAAGGAATGAGAGTTCATAGCCAAATGGAAAGAGTCCCTTGTGTTGTTGGGAATTTTACCACGTGAATCAGTTCAGCATTACATGGGCCTCCCAGTGGTCCTCCTAGGCTTTGCATATCTTTTCAGAACAGCTCTGTGCCCAGGCCTGTGCTAAATGCTGCCAGGCACAAGAGAAGAGAATTATCTTCATCTTCCTCATTACATTGCCATCATCACCCCCGCAAACCCTTACATAGCAATCACTACATGCCAGGCAGAATTAAATATTAACTCATTTAAGCTCATAGCATCTTTATGAGGCAGAGATAATCAATATTCCCATTTCAAAGATGAGTAAGTTGAGGCATAAAGAAGATTCAGTAACTGGCTCAGGGTGACCAGCTGCCGACTGGTGGAACTGGGGTTCAACTCTAGGCATTCATTTCTCTGCATCTCAAAACAACCTTGAGAACTTAGTCTTAGATTCATGAGCAGCTGTGAGCCAACAGGACCTGGGGTGAGAGATGCTGAGGGAAAATCTACACCAGAAAAAACAGTCACTAAATAAGTGGCGAACAGAAAATGTTAAATAAATAAAGAACAGTGTGCACTCTTAAGACTCAAGTTGGTCTTTTGAGAAACAACACAGGGATTAGCATCCTAATTGTAGCATTGTACAATAAAAATTGTCATTTTATTTGGTGATTAATGTTTACCAGACCCTTAGCAAAAGATTTACACACAAAATAGCACTTAATCCATATATAACCCTCACGACAACAGCACAAATTAGTTCTAACTTGAATAAAGTCTGGTTTTCTGAGGTGTCTCGTAAAAAGCCTCAGAAAAGAAAGCTTGGTCTGGCTGCCAAAGTGATAGGAGAACAATATTAATCAGCACTGCAGTCCCTCGAGGAAATACCTAAGTGGTGTCACCATCCTAACACATAGAACATCTTTTAGAAATCATCTTCTTCTACTTCCCTCTATTATAGTGTCTCACATCTTGGCAGATGCCCCCAAATCCTCTCTTGCCTCATCCCTAGTGGCAAGAAGAGTGACCCCAACTAAGCCTGCCTTGGCTCCTTCTCCCATTCACCTTCCCCCTCTGGCTTTGTCCTCATTCTTCAGCCATTTGTAATAGAAATCCTCTGAGCCTCCACGTTTTGCCCTCACCCACACGCCCCAATCTGGATAATAAAGACCCCAGAACTATCAGCAAAACACAGACGCTTCTCAGCCAGGAAGGGCAGGACATGGGGAGGCATCTGATGGTGGTATGCACAAGGCTTTTGATAGTTCTGGGACCATTATAAATAAATTCTCAATGATAATTTTCAGATCAGGAAACTGAGGCTCAGAAAAACTCATTAGCTCTTCTAAAACAAACAAAAAAATGGAATTGAACCTAGGTCGTAGCAAATAAATTATAAAAAGCTGCAAATAACTGTGGCCTATCCCCACGATATTAGTTCACGTGACCAACACTAGATTTGTGAAATGAGCTCCTCCCACTGCCCTTCCCTGGATGATCCACAAAATGACCTTTCCCATTTTCAATCTTTGGCCTCTGGGGTATATTCGTAGACACAGATATACACCCGAGGTACACATACAGACCTGTACACACACACTCACTGTGATACACACTCATGCACAAAAAGCACACTCACCCAGCCTCACCTAGTTGTGCGGGTGAAACCTCGGGATGCTTCTACACTGGCAAAGGAGAGCCTGTTCATTGAAATGGTTCCTGAGAATCCGGCACTTCTGCATTTAGTCTTCTCAGCTAACTTGCAAGAAAATAAATCCTGTTCACCAGTACAAAGATAACCTTAGGTAGTGTCTGCGCCACAGGGAAGCAGGCAGCTGACTATCTTTCAGTTACCAGGGCCAGTGCAAACAGGCCAAGCAGCTAAGGCAGGTCCTGTCACCCGCTGGGAGAAGAGAAGGGAGAGTGGGTTTGCCTCTTGGAGGAAGTGATGTTTTCTTTACATTTCATAATAAATGAACACTTTGTATGTTTCCACTTGTATCAGAGCACTATTTTGAAAAACAACAACTTAAAACTGTTTTTATTCTTTTGCATTTTCCTGTACGTGATCTATTTCTTAGCCAGCTAAGGCATGTATTTGTTGGGTGGGATGGGGTTGGGGTGCCTAGCATTGCTAGAAAAGGCATGCATAGAGGATTAATATTCAGCTGATATTATTGAAATAAGATTTCATAGTAAAATAATCAGCCTGAAAGCAAGACATCGACAAGAGAGAAAGGATGTGCTAAATCACTTTAGCTTCTATTCAGGATACTAACAACCAATCAGTCAAGCAGCCAGCAATATTCATTAAGCTCCTTCTCTGTACTATTCCAAAAGAAGAGTCTCATTCTCAAAAAACTTAAGGGAGAAAGACAAACCACAAACAATCAAAAGTAAGATAATCTTAGCTATTGACAAATGCTATGAGGAAGATAAAACTGGGTCATGTGGTAGGTGTGTATATTTCAGAGAAACAGGCAGAAGGGGCTGATTAATATAGGAAGGTCAGAAAGACTCATTGAGAGGGCGATGTTTGACCTGGGACCAGAGTTACAAGACAGAAACTAGGCAAAGGCCTGGAGGACAGTGTTCCAGGCAGAAGTAGAAGCAAGTGCAAAGGCCTGGAGACAAGAAGAAGTTTGGGCAATTAGAGAGGAGAAGAAGGATCGGTGTTGCTGGAATATTGTAAATGAGCAGAATGGAGAAGTAGAAAATAGAAGTTGATGGGGGTAGGTCCTGTAAGGCCTTGTAACCAGCAAATAATTTCAATTGTATTAGCATTGCAATAGAAAGCTTTATTCCTTCAAGCATGGGAATGACACAATCTAATTTACACTTCAGAAGACCAGGAGTTTGAGACCAGCCTGGGCAACATAGTGAGACCCCATTTCAACAGAAACATTAAAATAAAAATTAGCTGGGCATGGTGGGGCATGCCTGTAGTCCCAGCTACTTGGGACGCTGAGGTGGGAAGATCACTTGAGCCCAGGAGTTCCAGGCTGCAGTGAGCTATTATCACCCCACTGCACTCCAGCCTGGGTGACAGAGCGAGACCTGGTCATTAAAAAAAAAAAATTAGAAAGAAAAATCACCCTGGCTACTGTGTTGGGAAAGTAAGTTCCATGGTAGTTGCTTGGTACTATTGACCTTTTGGGCCAGTTAATTATTTGTTGTGATGGGCTGTCCCTGTCCTGTCCATTGCAGAATTTTTAGCAGAATCCCTGGCTTTCATCCATTAGATGCCAATTGCCTTTCTCCCCCTTTTCTTCAGTAGTGACAGCCAAAAATGTTTTGAGACATTACCAAATCATTCCTGGGGGGCAAAATGGCTTCTAGATGAGAACCTCTGCTCTATGGGGACAAAGGAAGAAGTAGGAATCCCAGTTAAAAGGCCATAGCTGTGGTCCAAGTGACAGAGGTGGTAGCTTGGAATAAGATGCTAACTGAGTATGGTGAGAAGTGTTCTGGATTCACAATATGTTTGGAAGTTAGAGCCAGTGGGATGTGCTGATGAACTGGACGTGAGATGTGAAAGAAAGAGAGTAGTTAAGGATGATTGTTCAATTTTTGGCCTGAGCAACTAAGTAGATGACAATGCCATTCACCAAAGTTGAAAAATGCCTGCAGCAGAGGTAGGCTATGTGTTTGCAGGGAGAGCAAAGCAAAGCAACATCGCCAGATGTTGAGGTTGAAATTCCTATTAGACATCAAGTGGAAAGGTTGAGAAGGCAATTACATGTTCAAATTTGGATTTCTGAGTAGAGATTTAGGCAGGGGATAAGTATAAATGTAAAAGAGTGATCCACACATCCACTGAAAAAACAGATCATGCAACTTTTTTTGTAATATAAATTGGCTGTGAGACTTGCTGCCCAGTTCAGGGGGAGAATTTATGTGGAGAAAAATAAATGCCAGAAATCCATCCATCTTGTCCAGAAGGACTAGGGACAGAAGGAGGAGTATGCAGAAAAATCTGGGGCTGAGATGAGCGGGTTCTAATATGTTGGAAATTTGGAGAGAAAGGCCAAAAAGAAGAGGCTTTTGCCTTATTTCCCATTGCAAATTCTGGATTAAGTTCCTTGCAGTCTACTGGTGCACCAATATGGTGGCACCTGTACCAAAGTCAATCTAATTGTGCTGTGTGCTAGCGCTAAGGGAAGCCCAGAAATGTGGGTTACCTTCTCTGAGCCTCCATGTTTCCTTGTGGCATGTCTGGGATCAAGACTTTCCCACAGGCCCTCCAAGAGGGAATGTACAGCAACCAAGTTGGGAGCCAGAGAGTCTGTGTGGGCCACATGGCAGGTGGCACAGTGACCCTGCAGCAGTAACCACACAGGTGGACCTCTTAGGTTGGAGCTGGATGAGGAAGGCAGCAGACCCTGAGTCAGACAGGGAAGACAACCAGGAAAAGAGAGGTAAAAATTGCAAGCTTTGCCAACTGCTGGCCTCGGCCACCAAAGCCAGCAAGGCAAGCAGTGGCCAGGCTAAGGGACACTGCCTTGGAAACCGAAGCTCACCAATGCCTCATGTTCCTCCCTCCTCACACACCCAAATGCCATGTGGGGTAAGATAAAGGGCAAGGGAGGAGGGCTGAAGGACAGGGCATTTACCTAAAGAAACTCTTCAAATAAAGGAATCGATTTGTAATTGTTGAACTGAACCAAACTTTAGTTTTGTTTTGCCCCATTACCCAGTGAGTAGGAGCTCATGTGGAATATCAGATCAGTTTTAGGAAAATAAAGAACCATGCCTTTTGTCAGTGTGGTTAGCATGGATTAATTTATTGTTGCCTGACGTATTGTCAAATGTCCAATCTAGTGCTGTTTAGCAAAAAACAATTTTTTTTTTGAGACACAATCTCACTCTGACACCCAGGCTGGAGTGCAGTGGCGTGATCTCGGCTCACTGCAACCTCTGCCTCCCAGGTTCAAGCGACTCTCATATCTCATCCACCCAAGTAGCTGGGACTACAGGCACAAGTCACCACGCCCGGCTAAATTTTCTATTTTTAGTAGAGACGGGATTTCACCATGTTGGCCAGACTGGTCTCGAACTCCTGACCTCAGGTGATCCACCCACCTCAGCCTCCCAAAGTGCTTGGATTACAGGCATGAGCCACTGCACCTGGCCAACGAACAATTTTTGAGTGCCGCCATGGCAACTCTTGTGTTCGCTGAGGAATTAATGGGCTTCCCATCATTTAGCAGGGGTCCCATCATTCAGAAGCATGCAAGACACCCACCTTGGTATTAGAGTGTTGTTCAGGACTGTCCAGGGAGGAGTGCCAGGCTGTGGGGCACGCCTGTTGTTGAGTGTCCCTGAACCCCAAAGCTCTCTGAAAGGGGCAATGCACATGAAGAACTTCACGTCCCCAAAATATGAGGTTCAAGTGGAAAAAATTGTCACCATGAGCCTGTATCACTTTTTAAATAAGAAAAACAAATACACAAAATGATAGAGCCACAGATTCTAAGAGTGATGAAACTGGAAGAGATTTTGGAACTTTCTGCTCTTGTCCCTCATTTAACTGACGGGGGCACTGAAGCACAGCAAAGAAACCAGATGCCTTCTTGTTCACACAGCAAACCACAGGTGGAGCTGGGACTTGAAACAGTGCACCGCTCCTCAGCAATGGGCAGAAATAAGTCAATTTTAAGGAGATACTGCAAAACTAACTGAAGCACGCAGATGTTAAGGAGATAAACTTTAAATAGAACCACCTCTTCTTGGTTCTCTGGGGCTGGGACTAGGTTGAAGACAGATGGTCTAGGAAGATGTGCTCAGAGGGGCTGAGCACCCCGCTGCCACTCAGAATTATGGGACCATTCACAGAGGCGTTCTGCCCCCATAGAGGCAGAAGTGCCTTCTGTGCCCTCGTGGCTCTTTCCCCAGCAGCATTAGCCTGGCTGGATTCGCTGGAGGAGGGCAGGGTATAAATGGAACTAATACTTGGAATGCTAGCTCCCTTAAGCTGCATCCTACAAAATGTGTACTACCTAATTATTTTGATTTATGACTTTCTGTTCTTATTCTGCTGAGATACCTTCTCTGTTCATAATATGGGACCAACTTGCAGTTACATGTCAACAGTTACAATCTTGCAAAGAATCAAAAAACCAGAGCCCTGGTTGCTTCCTTGACTCTAACACTAACTTGCTCTAGATCCTTTGCAGTGTTCTTTAACCTACCTGGATCTTTCTTTCTAGGCAATGAAGGTATTAAACCTCACACTCTCCACTAGGCTTCCAGCTCTGCAAACCTGGGCTTTGATGAATGATGCAGGAGCTGGCATCCTACCTACCCTGTCTTAACTGTAGAGACAGCACACAGGACAACAAAACCAGCTGCCCCCACTCTTGGACTTAATTCTTTGGCCTTCAGGAAATCTTGGCTCTCGCTTCTCTCCTCAATGTCATTCATAGCCCTTCAGTGTTGGCCTTGGGGGCTGGGAGCGGTAAGGAGTGGTAAGCCAGGAAGACTTGAGAACATTTTCCCTGGCGGTAAGGAAAGCACATCAAAAAGGATGCTGTTTTCCTTCTTCTCTTTCCTCTGTGCTTCCTTAAAACTGAAGTGAATGACATCACAACAACACAAAGTTGCCAAGACATACTCTACAAAAATGTCCTCACATGGTTACATTTTCTGCAAATTACAGCATTTGGAGTATAAATCAGAGTAATTGTTTAAATCAGAGTGACTGTTGAAACAGATTTCCAGTGATCAAATCAAAAACGCAATCATTCTTGCGGTTCCTCCAGTGCTTGGAGCCCCACGTACTTCTGAAACTGTCGGTTGTCAGTTACACGGAGTGTTTACATTAACATACTGCCCGAACAGAGAAAATATATATTTTAAGAAGAAAATGTGAATCCAGGGTTACAAGAATGTTTCTGAAACAGCTAAGTCATCTTGTTTCAAGTAAAACCAGATGTTTGCATCAAGAGAAAGCCAATCATTTCTTTTAATTATGCTCAATGGCCAGGCCACCAAGAATACCCACATGTGTACACATAAGCCGGTGGAAATCAAAGGCTTTGTGACAGAGAAAGCAATCAGCAACTTCCAGACCACCAAATGGCATCCCAGCACCAGCTCTGGGCACTGTTTGAGCTCCTTCTCTAGGAGAGCACTCAGTGAGATGAGACCTCCACTTGCTTCCCCCAGCGCCAACATCTCATGTCCCACCTCTGTCCCTAAAGAGTCCAGCACAAGGCCAGGGGTGAATTCCCTAGTCAAGATTCAAGATTCGGGATGAGGGTCAATAGAAAAGGAACCTGGACAGTTAAGCTGTCTTCTTAAATGCCTTCCCAGGGCATTTCTCTATCGGGAAAGCCTCAGAAACGTTTTTATGCTGAAAGAGGTGCAGTGGGGGCTCATGCTCTAGCCTGCATGCCCAGAATGTAGAGGAGCCTGAGTTCACGGGAAACTTGCCTGCTAGCTTGGCCTACACTCTGAAGCACTGTGGGGGTTTGATGGCACTGGTGGGAAGTCACACTCCGGCAGGTGGGCAGAGGGGTCGGCTTTGAGGATGTCCACTTCCCTCTGAGGACTGCTGGGCTCAAGTCGGGGAAAAAGCCCACTTTCCAGTGTGGAGGTTCCAAGCACAGTCATCATTGCCTGTTGGGGTCTTCACTAGTGGAGCACAGAGACTTGGCACTAGAAAGACTCTGTTGTCAAAACGTCCCCTATGAAAAGAAGAGAGTGGCCATGGCCCCAAGGCTTCCTCCCTGTACAACCACAGTACCTGAGCCTTCCCAAGGTGTCAGTTTTGAATATTTGCTCCAAAAGTCACTGCAGAATCATACTGCAGAGTTGATCCTAATAGTATTGCAAAAACTTAACACGCCCTTTGAGTCTGTTCCCCGAACCACCTTGTTTAAGCACCAGCTTCACAGTTTTTACTATCTACTATTATTGGTTTTAAGTTAAAATGCCTTCTTTTCTTGTCTTTTCTATTTTGTTTTGTATTATTTTTACTTAGATTATTTAGTCTTTTCCTAAGCAAAATTATTCAGAAAATCAGAGGTAAGGTATGCTAATTGTATATATTTGTAATATGTGTTAAATACATAAGCATTAAAATAAAAATATTTATCTACGTTTTGGCTAAAATCATTTCACAAACCACTATCAGTACTTGTCCATGGTTTTGGGACATGCCACTTGAAGATATTTTGTAGAATTATAGTGTTTCTTTCAAACCTTTAATCAGATTCCTTTAAATGACACAGCAATAAGCGATTTTCAAGGCAGTAACACTGATCCATGGCTCTGTGAGCACTGGAGCCAGCTCTCAGCATATTGATTGGCATCAGGGAGGAAGTAAGCCCCTGCTTTGTTCTGCCTCATTATAAACAGTGGCCATTTCCTATCAAGAGAATAAAGAAGGGACATCTTCTCCAGGATGCATTGTGAGGGTTGTGGACAAGTACTCAGATACGCACATAATGTTTCCTCCCCGTCTTCATTTGTGCCCTCAAACTTCCATGATTATTTCTGTTTTTCTCAAAATGGTTCCAGCATAGGAAGTTTTCAGGGAAAGCGAATCCTGTATCATTATTAAACTAAGAGCTCTGCTTTGAACTCAGCCCAGAAGTCAGACCCACGTCTGTGGAGCAGGCATTTACTAATCACTTCTTGGCTGCAGTTGACTGGTAATGTCCTCAAAACCAAACCATCATAGGGATTCTTGAAGTCAGAAGGGAAGCAAGTTGTTTAAAAATAAAACACTCCCTACTTTGGGCCCCCAACTCTATAAGATAGCAGCTTAACAGTCTAAATGATTGTTTTGAAATGTGCTTTGACTCCAGTTTTGCTAAATGTTTACTTGGGTCTTTCAACCTCATTGATTAAATATCCTGACTTGATTCCAGGCCAACCAATCCTACCACGTAACAGTGGAGTTCCCTTGCCCAATATGCTTCATGCATGGTGCACTGTACACTGTTACTTCATAGCTCAGAAACTTCATCTGAAGGGCCATTTCTGAGAC
This sequence comes from Hylobates moloch, assembly GCF_009828535.3. Lineage (NCBI taxonomy): Eukaryota > Metazoa > Chordata > Mammalia > Primates > Hylobatidae > Hylobates > Hylobates moloch. The sequence continues at coordinate 20,586,885 of NW_026652288.1, read as the reverse complement.
TCTACTCATTCATTCATCCATTCAACCTTTTAACACACAATTATTAAGCACCTATTAAATGCAATGGTCTAAGATACTTGCTATGGGGGATTTGAAGATGCATTGACCATGAATATGAAACCTCTAACCTTGGAGAGACTTCAGATCCATATTTCTGCAGACAATTGACCTTTATCAATCCCAGGACAATGCTACGGGACATTCAGTCCTCCTTTGATTTACTAGAAATAAATCTCAACAATGCAGCATGCTGTTTAAGTAAGAGTTTTTTTTTTTAAAACCACTTATCTTGCCTCTTGCTAGAGGTTGAGTCAAAAACTGAAGGGAATTTAACTAGAGTCTTAATTGGAAATGCAAAGAGTTGCTGATACCATCAAAAAAGGAAGAAGCTGAGGGAAGTGACAAGACAAGCTCTTCTTTCTAAACATCTGGTCCCACTCTCTCAACAGCTTCATAAAACACTGTTCAGAGCTGGCAGATGCATCAACAGTACCTGGCATACAGCTACGTACCCTGAAGCAGGTGGACCTCATCAAACTTTGACTACGAAGTAGTTCCCTATTAGCTTGCGCTTTGATTTACGTTCTCGCATGAGAGTATCTCCAGGCAAGGCATTTGAACAGCAGGGACCTTTGCAGAAAACTCACAACACACATGTGGGATGCTACTCCACCTAGGAGTAAGGCTCACCTTGTGAGAACAAGAAGACGGGAAAATCTGGACAGCCACAAGCCAATCAACAAACCCAAATTGGATGCCGTGGCTGCAGTGAAGTATAGAGCTCACCACCAGAGGGCAGCAGTGCACACAGACATAATATAACCTCCACATTGGAGGAGAAAACAGGTGGAAGAGGGATTAGCAACGTGCCCAAGGCTCACAGTAAGTACACACAGATGGAGGCTCACAGCCCTGGCCTCTTACTCCCAGCCAGTCCTCCTCCACTTGCCCCCAAGGTCTCAGGAAGAGGTCATTGTGGATGGTTGGGCATCTTTATTTTACAATTGAAGTTGCCTGGTCAGACCTCAGCATCTCCTCCCAGGGAGCATGGGAGCCCTCAGCAATTCTGAGATGCTGGATGCTCTAGCTTTTTTGACCTTGACCCATGGTAAGAAATACATTTAACATTGCAAGCCATTTTTAGTATACTATCTATCATGTGCAAAACAGCAGAACATTTTTACAAAGCAATACCCTTATTTCTCAATTCTTTTTTTTTTTAATGCTAGACAGGTCTTCATCCACTACTCATATCACACTCTATTAATTGGACACCAGTGCTGATTCAAAGGGTGGCATGGAGAGTGGCCCTTCAAAGAAAGTAGGCTGCCCCAGCACTCTGCTCTGTTCTCCCTGGACGCTAGAAGCCCTGCAAGAGCTTAGGAGGGGTCTAGGGAGCTGAGCTCCTCCCATCTAAGAGGGAGAGTCATGGCCCAGGGAAAGTACCACAGATAACCTCAACGGATAATTTAGCTTCATTTTGCCTATGTCATCCCTTCATTCATTCCCTCAGCAAACATTAACTCACCACTGAGAGTTTAGTCCTGTCCTTAGCCAGCCCCTGCCAGGAGGTGGTGACATGTGGTTTTAAACATCCACAGCCTTCTCCCGCAGCCTGCAGGTCCCAAGACCTCTGTGGTTCCTGATCCTGAAGCTCGTGTGAAGGAGAAGATGGGAAGAGCGAACGGGGAACAATCTGAGGCAAGAGGACCAGAAGATGCTCACGGCTCAGGGCCTGGACCAGGCAGAAGCTGTAAGGGGAATTTTCTGACTAGAGGCTGGAATCTCAACACATGGGCTCAGAAACAGAGGCCCCATGACGCTTCCTCCTGCCGCCAACCCATGCACCTCCCGACTCAGGAGAAACCCCCCGGCCATGGGGCACAGCTCATAGATCTATTCTTAACGTCTTTCCTGAGACTCTGCCAAGTATTTCACTTGATCAATTTCATTCCCTTGCTCCCTGCATGTTATTTTATGAAGAAACTCAAACGAGGAGACATCTATCAATGATCAACCCCCAAGTGATCCTAAAGCTCTGCTTAAACGCAAGGGTGAGATTTTAAATCTAATTCCCTGATGTCTGGGGTGAATTCCTGGTGAGGTCCCACAACTAAACAGAGAGCTTCCTGCCTCAATTCTGGAATTCATCTCTGCTAAGGGAAGAAAATGTATGACAATAAAAATCTGCCAAGCCCTAAAGCTAGGGCTCTGCCCTAAGGATGCTAGCTCAGCCCTCTAGCTTGGCATTGTTCTCTCATCTCCCATCTGCAACTGTAGCCCAGAAGACAAAAATGACTCAGATAGAAGAGAACTGGTTCATTGCAAGTGATATTTATTGGGTGTCTACAGGTTGCAAAGCAGTGAATTTAGCATCAAGGAAAATAAGAAGATGAGTTACACCCAATTACTTCTTCAAGTTTTTCCACAGTCTGGTAGAGGAGGTAAGACAAGCCTTGGCTTGAGTAGCAGCCCTCTGAGAACCCATCCCTGTCTCACCCAGGGTACTGGGCCCTTTTTTGACCATGCTTCTTCCCTGAACCTGTTCTTCGCTTACCACATGAGATTGTATTTATTGGCTCACCTGTCTGCTACTCAAGTAGAATGCCATTTCCTTATGAGCAGGTTAGAGTGATGCTCAGCTACTGGCTTCAAAAACGAAGAAAGGGGCCGAGGCCCCAGGCATACAGGTGCTTGAAGGTGAAAAAGGGAAGGGAATGAATTCGTCCCTGTATTAGCTTGTTCTCGCATTACTGTAAAGAACTACCTGAGACTGGGTGATTTATAAAGAAAAGAGCTTTAATTGACTCACAGTTCCTCAGGCTGCACAGGAATCGTGGCTGGGGAGGCCTCAGGAAGCTTACAATCATGGCAGAAAGTGAAGGGGAAACAGGCACATCTTACACAGCCAGAGAAGCAGCAAGAGAGATCGAGGTGCGAGGTGCCTACACACTTTTAAACAACCAGATCTTGTAAGAACTCACTCACTATCATAAGAAGAGCAAAGGGGAAGTCTGCCCCCATGGCCCAATCACCTCGCACCAGGCCCCTCCTGCAACATTGAGAATTACAGTTCAATGTGAGATTTGGGTGGGGACACAGACAGTTCAATGTGAGATTTGGGTGGGGACACAGAGTCGAACTACATCAGTCCTAGAAAGGAATACAGCCTTGCCAACACCTTACTTTTAGCCCAGTGAAGCCCGTGTCAAACTTCTACAGAACTGTAAGATCCATGTGTGTTTTTTGAAGCCAGCAAGTTGTGGTGACTTGTTACAGCAGCGATGGGAAGCTAAGACAGATTTTGGTCATTTTCTTTGAAACAAGTACTTGTGATTCTCTTCTGTGCTTCAGGGGAGTCATCACCAGGTGAGACAAAGGTGACCTTCTCTTGGAAAACCAAGGCCACAAGAAGAATTGTCTGGTTCTGTCATAACTGGGAAGGAATTGGAAGCTGATTCTTTAAGGAACAAAGAGAAGAGGTCCGCCTCCAGGCAGTGGGATCCTGAGGCTGGAGGGTGGAAGGGGTCCCTATCCCACTTGCACACAGAGTCAGGGAGCAGCTGGACCTGCCAGAGGTGCCATGGAGATGTGGCTAGGAGCATCAGGGCTGAGCCTACCCTGGAAGTACCCCTTGCAGAGCTTGGCAGAGTAGGAACGAGGCTGACAGTGGAGCCAGCTGTCTTCTAATGAACCACATGTCCTGGGCAAGAAACCACAGCTGTGCACCATTCACATCTGCGGCTGTGGGCTCTTCCAGACTTCTCCTGAAACACAAAGCCCTGAGGTTCTCATATGACAGTGAGGGACAGGGAGCCGCGAAAAACAACAGATATTAGTCATCAACTGTGGTAAAGGGTCCTTCTACTAGATTTAGTAGTGCTGTAGAAAAGCAAAGAATTACTACCTTTTTGTAGGGGGATGGGGAATGTACACCTGATACATAGTCCCCTCTGATCATCACAGGTGTGAAGTCCTGGCTGAGCAGAGCCAAGCTGAGCCCAGGAGTGATGGTAGGTACAGGGGTGCTGTGCCTCTGGGGTGTCCAGAACCTGCAATGCTGCTGCTCACACCCACCCTTGCCTTTCTCCGAAACCGGCCCAGGGCACATCATCGAAGGACTCTGAGTAAATAAAGCAGAGCAGAGAGTGGAACTCAGTTCTGACTCTGAGCCCTGATTGAGCTTCCATCGTTCTAGAGCTGTGCCTTCTCCAGGGTTGTAAGCAGCATCAGGGTGCCAGGGAGGCCTATCGGTCACCAGCTCTAGCTGGCCCTGCCCACACGCCCATCACACCAGGCCATTCTGCTGCTCTGGTGCCACTGTCACCCTTGGGGAAGCCCAGTGCATGGTCCCCACCTCCTCTGCATGTTGGCTACCTTCTCAGGATGCTGTCTCATGGGTATGTGGGCATCTTCTTCTGCTCACAGAACCCTCGGACCTTCCTCCTGCCCCACCCACTGCCAGAAATCTTTTTTTGGATTAAAGGAGAAGGAAGATGGGAAGTCCCTCTTTCTTCATGTTTCTTCCAAAATCTCTCTCCTTCTCTCTCGTTTTCTTTCTCTCATCAAACCTTCCAGACAACCAGCACCATCTTTTCAATAGTTTCACACTCTTTGGGAATAAAATCCAGGAAGGAAAGTGTATCTTGCAGCAACTTTTGTTTTTAAGCTGGCCACAAACACCCCCTGAGATAAGAATGCCCAGGGTCTCTAACTGCTTGAAAAGGGATGGAAAACTGGGAAAATACAGGGAATGGTAAAAACACCAAATCATATGTTTAAAAAGTTACCCTGACACAATAAAAATAATAGCTGTCATTTCTGCACCCACTTTTTAAATAAATCTTTCTCGAGTGCCCTCTCTCTGCCAGCATCATTGGGCACCCCAATGCAGTGTTCCTGCTCTGGCAGTCTTTCCTGCTAGGACCAGGAGCCAGACAGCACGCATAGCCAGACAGCACACATAAACAAAGAAACAAGAAAACAACCCACCATGGAAAGGGAAGAGAGGGCGCTCTGATGGACCAGAACTGGCCACTGCATTTAGATGGGGCATCACACCCCTCTGGCGTTTAAGCTGAAACCTGAATGGGAGGAAGGACACACAGACAGACCCTGCGCTGAACACCTGCGATTTTCTTGCTCATCCTCCCAGCCTACCTGCAGAATCTACATCCTTATCTCCATTTTGCAGATGACGAAACTAAGGTTCGTAGAGATGAAGTTTCTTACCTTAGATAACACAGCTGACCACAAAAGAGCAAGAACCGGACCTGCGGTCTGTCTGGCTCTGAAGCCACAATCCCTTTGAAAATACTACGAGGCGGGGGGGATCAGTCGCATCCCTCTTGGAATTTTCCCGAATGTTCTAGGCAGACATTGTTTTTTTCCCACCAGGTGCTGACATTTCAATCTTTCCTCCCTAGTCCACTGGCAAAGGCAGCCGTCCCCCACGTGAGAGGATAAAGTTGTCCAACAGCCCCCGGCTGGGCCTGCTCTGGCTCTGGCTGGCCACCGGCCCACCCTCCGCAGCTCTGCCCTGTGGGCTGGCAGGGTGGGGAGAGAACTCCGCAGGCCAGATGGGCTGAGCGGAGCCCAGGGTGGCTGGCTGTGGGTATTCAAGCCTATTTTTATTCACAAAAATCTGTTCTGGATTTTATTCCGCTTTGGGACAAGGAGAGGTCACCTCTCTTCACCTTTGCTGTAAGATGAGAATACGGCAGGAAATGAAGTGACAGGGAAGCCAACCGGGGAGAGAGAGAAAGGGCAAATTACTGGGAAATTAGAAACCTGTGTTCAGATCAGAGGGGAGGGTGTCAACGCTCCCCCTCCCACCGGGGCCCTTCTTCCCGAGGCCGGGGATGCAGAGACGCTTGACAAACCCCACGTGAGGGGTCGGGTGCCGCTCAGGTGCTGGTGGCACGACACACAACGGACCCAGCCCAGGCCTCCAGAAGGAGGTTCCAGCTTCGACCTGGTGCTCAGTGGCCTCCGCCTCCCAGCTCCAGTGGGGTGGCTGGGAGAAACTTCCCTAGAGAACAGAGCCAGGAGCCCCAGATTGCTGGCGGACTGCCTGGCTCCATGTGCAAGGCCCAGAGTTCCTGTGTGTTCAGGTCAAACACACATGCAGTTACATGGAAACTCAGATACGGAAGCTCTCTGCTCCTCGCTGTCACCGAGGCATGACTTCACCTCTTCTGTACCCTTCAAGGCCCATCTCAAAAGCTCCCCACTCCACAGCTCCCTGAGCCAGTGTGGAGACTGCACGCTGGGTCCTGGCATCACAAAAGCTGGAAGATACCAGGCAGGCACGAGGCACTGCAGAGGCATAGTTTTAATTGCGTCCAGAACATAATTATTGAGCACCTCTTAAGTGGCAGGCACCGTGCTAGGAACTGAGACATAGATGAGTTCTGCCTCAAGAAATCCAACAGTGTGGTGGCAGGAGTCACTGCGCACAGCTCCGCATAACAGAGGGCAGTGGGCAACGCGTGAGCTGACCTTCCTCAGGCACAGAGAGGGACTCCCTTCAGCTGAACAGACCAGGGAGAGCTCACTGGATGAGGAGGCATTTGAGTGAGGCCTTAAAAGACAGGCGGAATTCTATTTTATTTTATGTTGGTTTTGCCTGGCTTTTGCAGAGAGAAATGTGGTGGCATAGCACAGCATCCGAGGAGGAAGGGAGCATAAGCATATTATGGGATGGAACACTTTGGGTACTAGAGTAACCTTGTGGGGCCGTCGGTGGCACAGGGGATCGATCAGCACTGGCTGCCATCACAGAGTACTGCAGACTGGGGGGTTTAAACAGCAGAAACTTCCAGTTTTGAAGTCTGGAAGCCCAAAGTCAAGGTGTTGCAGGGCTGGTTCCTCTGTCCTTGGCTTGCAGATTGCCACCTTCTCCTGCGTCCTCCCATGGTCTTTCCTCAGTGTACATGCATATCTCTTGCTTCTGTTTTTGTCCTAACTGGCTCTTCTTATAAGGACACCTGTCATATTGGATTAGAGCCCACCCTAACGGCCTCATTTTCACTTAATCACCTCTTTAAAGGCCCTGTCTCCAAATACAGTCACATTCTGATGGACTAGGGGCTTCAACATGTGAATTTGGGAGGACACCATTCAGTCCATGACACACAGCATGCCCAAGGAGGGGGATCCATGGGGCATAGGAAGGAGGAGCAATGCAGGGGGTGAGATGGGGAGAACCTTAGATTGAGACCAGATTTTATAATCTATTGAATGCAAGACCACTTTGGCTTTTATGCTATGGGTTACTGTTACCAAACTATGCCCCATACTCTGCCATATGCAATAGGAGTTAAGAGAACAAAAGACAGGGTGCTAGTGTCCCATGGTCAAGCTTGGGAAACCCATTCCGCCCCTGCAGGCTCCACAGAGCCCTTGGGTTGCATCCTCAAGAGGGAATCACGCCCACCGAAGCCAACTGTTAAGGAATATCTCATGGGACAAAAACATCCCTTAGCACGTACTCCAGGAAACACTGTTGAAGCTAACAGGGACCCTGCAACGATTTTTGAATGAGGAGGAATACAATCAAATCTTTCTGTGTCAGCTTATGGCACTGGAGTTGGTGCCCTGACAGAGAAGGTTAGACAGCAGCTTCTGGGCAAGCGTACGTTTCAGCAGGCCAGGCCTCCAGACACATGGTAGCCCTGGTGCCTGAGCAGAGCTCGCTGGAATCCAGGAAAGCCCCTCTGCTGCCTCACCAACTCTCTTCCATTCAGCAGCTATGAATGAGGCCCCTATTGCACACAGGCACTCTGGCCTGCCCAGCCTGCCAGTCCCCCAGCCTGGACAGCTCTGGCTGGTACCTACCTCCTCATTCCTCAATGTGTCTCTGGGAAGGTTTATGGTTCCAGTGAATGAGGGAGCTCCCAGGAGTGGAACAGCAGCAGCAGTCCGGGTTTGATGCCCAGGACGCCCTCTCCAGCTCTTTAAGCGTATGCCAAGTCCAAAGCAAAGACCTAGGATGCTTAGGAGGGGGACTAAGGCACTCCCAGTGCCTCAAGGCTGATCTGAGGCCCCGTTGCTCTGGCTCAATCACTTTACCCAAATGCAGTCCTTCCTGAGATAAAGATCTCTGTTGTCCAGTTCCAGGGGCCCAAGCCCAGCCAGGCCATGTGGACGCATCCCTAGAGGCAGTCATTCTCAGGCGTCTGCAAGATTCAGAATCAGCTGAAGGCCCAGGACATATCACTAGCGCTGATTTTGGAGAAATGGAACCCAAAGATCAGAACTGTGTGGCCCTACAGCCAGCAGAGGAAGGGTTAACCGCCACAGTAGCCTCAGACACCCAGGCTGACCTGCCTGTCCAAAGTCTTCCCCACAACTGCCTTTCCAACTCGCAGCCTCCCTTGAAGCCCCAGTGAAAAACCAATCAGAAGATGGAGTCCTGTGGTAAAGGAACAAGGGCCTAATGGGGATGAGTGGGGTGCAGAGGTCTGAGCAGGGAGGTGAGAGCCCTGCCGCTGGGCACCTGCCTGTTGGTAACAGGCCCAGGAGGGCTGTTGGGCTGCAGCTTCTCAGCTGGACTTCCCCAGAGCTGCCGGCAAGCTGAGGCCTGAAGCTAGAGATTTAGATGCAGCAGTTTGCGACTGCCGACTTTTGGATGGAGTCCCTTCCAACATATCAAAACTCTGTTTTTCTATTGTCTTTTTTGTTTTGTTTTTATCAATTAACATATGTGACTAACCCCCCTGTTTATTACCTAGGCCCCCAAGCCTCACCTCACCTGTGTCTGAGCAAGGGTGCCAATGAGCACTGTTACACACATTAAAAAAAGAAAAAGAAAAAGAAAGAAAAGAAAGGCTATGCATTTCATGGTGTTTTCTTAATGCCACTGCCACATGTCTGTATGTCAAAATGGCCCCATCAAAATGTCCTGTGCCCTCCATTGCCAAGGGAAGTCTTCTTGCCCTGTACCAACACACCCCACACACATCACACACATATATACACACACACCACACTACACACATGCATACATATACACACATACACACACATGCACCACATATACCACACACACCACACCACACACACATATACACCCCACACAAATACATACACAAACATCCACACATACACACAAACACACCACACCACACACATACAAACATGCCACACATGCATCACACACACACACTGATAAGGTTTGGCTCTGTGTCCCCACCCAAATCTCATCTTGAATTGCACTCCCATAATTCCCGCATGTTGGGGGAGGGACCCAGTGGGAGATACTTGAATCATGGGGGCAGTTTCCCCCATACTGTTCTTGTGGTGGTGAGTAAGTCCCACGAGATCTGATGGGTTTATCAGCGGTTTCCACTTTTTTGTCTTCCTCATTCTCTCTTTGCCTGCTGCCATCCATGTAAGATGGGACTTTCTCCTCCTTGCCTTCCACCACGATTGTGAAGCTTCCCCAGCCACGTGGAACTATAAGTCCAATTAAACCTCTTACTTTTGTAAATTGCCCAGTTTCTGGTATGTGTTTATCAGCAGCATGAAAAAGGACTAATACACACCCCACACCCATACACCCCTCCCAACACACATATCTCACACACACACACAATCACATGCCACACACCACATACACATACACAGACACACCACACATACACAAACACACCACACACCACACACAAATACACCACACACACAAAGATACCATGCAGACACAAAACGCATATGAACACACCACACCACACACACATCACACACACACACACCACACATGCCACACACACACCACACACCATACACACATACATACACAGCATACCCGTACATTACACACACATATACACACACCACATACACACACTACACACGTCATATACCACATGCACACATACACACCCCAAATATTACAAACACACACACACACACACACACAGCACACACGCTGCTGGGAACTGGCTGATGCTCTGGGGACAAGCCTGGCCCCGAGGCACCTGAGTAGAGGAGAGCCACTCCCGCTTCCCTCACGGGGCTTTCCTCCTTCTGGCCTTTCTCGGTCATTTCTGGGCAGCTTCCCGGTTGGCAGGAACAGCCTACTGCCTCCTCAGCTGCTTCACAACCACATGCCCTTTCCTTGCCCAATGGGCATTGCCATTTGCTGGGGTTCATCCGCAAAGGTTCAAATGTCAGAAATATACAGAGCTTTTGCTTCCTAGTGGGACCCATCTTCTCTCTTGTTCTTTGAAAAACTACAACTAAAAAAGTACCCTGCTTGTCAGCACAAGCTTTTCTCTACCGTGATCAAGCCAGTGGCTGAGTGCCCCAAGTAGCCCAGAAATCTAAGGAAACAGCAAATCCTTGGGCCCTCATTACCCCCTGGCAGTCTGTGACCAAACCACTTGCAGCGTTCAAACAGAAGACAGCAACCGCCTGGACAATTTCATATGTGAGCCCTCCTCAAACACAGCAAGACGGCCCCAGAAGGGCCTGGTGCCCTGGGGGCGCCAGATCATGAGTTTGCATTTTGGCTACAGCCAAACAGCGCCCCTCCTTAGGCCTCAGTTTCCTCATCTATAAAATAAACTCAAAGATTGCTTCCAGTCCCCAGATTCTCTCATTCTGTACTCTTACTGTGGAGTATATGTCATGCTTATCTGTGGGGGAAGGGGATTATTTTTTCAGGCCCTAAACGTTGTAAGCTCAAACTCATAGTAATTTTGAATGATGTCACATTAATTCATGTAAGTAAATAGCTATACCACTGCTTTAGTGTGCTTTTATAGGGAAAAGTGAATGATTTGGGAAATTTCCTGTACCCAAAAATGTGTGTCTTGAGCACATACCTTTCTTTCTCAGCTTTATAGCTAAAATGGAATTTTGCCCATTTCTTTCCAGACTAAGGAGCCAGGCTAGGGGATCCCCCTCCATTTTCTCTTGAAATGCAGAAGCCCACAGTCCTCAGCAAATGGGCCAGGGGGAAGCAGGTGGTGAAACAGAAAGCAAGGGCATCTGTGGGTCAGAGATCTGGCTTCTCCCTAGGCAACAGTGCCCGGGGGCACGGGGGGAGCTTTGGGCATGGAGGGATCCTAACCTGCAAGCCTCATGCACTGTTTGGGGCCATCACAGATGATGACAGCTGGCCTTTAACCCTTAGTGTCACCTCAACCTTTCAGCTTTAAGTTCTGATAGCTATGGGGGTGGAAGGAGTAAACTGGGTGAAGAGTGCCAAAAACACCTGGAGGTATCAGTAAATAGGAGCTAAACTAGTATTTTTGGGGGGAAAGAGTTGATATAAAATAGAGTTTGAGATTAGTGTGGTTCATTTTGGGTCGGTGCAAAAGTAATTGTAGTTTTTGCCATCACTTTTAACAGCAAAATCCGCAATTACTTTGCACAAGCCTAATAAATGTAAAAGTTGCTACTGAAGGCCTCCATTTCTACCCAGTGTTTTAGGGTTTGATGTTGAATGACTGCTTTTGAGAGGCATATTTTAGGGTTTGATGTTGAATGACTGCTTTTGAGAGGCATGTTTTAGGGTTTGATGTTGAATGACTGCTTTTGAGAGGCAAAGAACAGACTGGGCATTTAAAGAGTGGACTTGCATGTCCCAGGTGGGGTGGGTGATATCTCCTAGGGCTTTGGAGTTTCACCCTCAGCCCTGAGTACAGGCTGTTTGATGGGCTGGTTGGGAACCCACAGCACATAAAGCATCGGGTGCTTCAGACTTCCAAGTAGGGCACCTTTGCTGGTGTGTGCAGAACGGGGGTTCTTGAAGGCCAACGAGCTGTTTACGGGGTTTTTCTGATGTGAGTCCAAGAAACTATTCCACGTCCCCTTTGTTTCTCTCCGCAACCGACCAACACATTAAGTCCCAGGAACAAACCTAAACCCAAATTGTGAATTTCTAGGTCACAAGAGGACGGGGCTTAGTCAGACTATTTACAAAGCCCTGGCAACACCCACGAGAGGGAGAAGGCCAGCCAATGCCAGTGACATTTTGTGGATTTCTTGTAGAATGTTTGGTCCATTCTTTTCCTATTAAGCATTCAAATCCTCTTCATATTCTCTAAAGCAGGATTCTGTCATCTGCTCACCCACTGAGGCTCAGTAATCCAAGACACATGCCTGGAGCCACACTAGGTTGGATGTCCCCAGGGCCTGGTTCCACCACATCATACACTACACACAGACACACGCACCAGGCATGCCTCACGCAGAGGCACCAAGCGTGCGAGCTAGGAGCTCCCAAGCCTCCATCCCTCAGTCTCAGCCCAGAAGTCCTGAGCTCTCTTTGCAGGGCTGGCTGGCTCACTGTGACCTCAGCACAAAATGCCTGGTTCTTAAAAGGGCTCTCTGATGTTAGCATGGCAGGTGTCACCCCATTTTTCTGGGTGGAAAAACTGAGGCATAAGCCGAAGAAGCAGCTAGCCCAAAGTTACAGAATCCCATTTAATAGACAGTTAAAGTTCAGGGCAGAAGCAAAGACAAAGTTCCTCCCTACCTGTACAGGAAAGAGGCTCTTTCTAGTGCAAAGGGTCGTCACCCAGCAGCCTGGACCTTACCTCAGCTCTAACGCCCAGTTCACGGCCTGACTGCTGCTCACTGCTACCCTCCTTGCTCTCTGTATTAGTCTGTTCCCATACTGACATTTTGCTCTTCTCCCCTTGATTCAACTCAACTGAGAGAGCAGGAGTAACTCTTAATCACACGCATTAGTGGGAGAGTCAAGCGTGGATAATACAGAACAGCAGGTAACCCCAAAAATACTTCCATGTGGCTCTGGGATATAACCTATGAGTCATTAATTATACAAAGGAATTAGAATTGCCTATGTAAATTGTGACCACACGATGGATGGAAGGAAGCAGGGCTGCCATAATCCTCAACTCCAAAGATACCTTTCAGCCCATAGATTATAAAATCAATGGTACTCCCTGGAGTTGTGCAGTGCACAGCCTGTGCAACTGCATATAGAGACCTTGGTGGAGACTGGTCAAGGCTATCTGAGCAGAAAAGGAAGGTAGCAAGGAAGAAAGAATGACCAGAGGTCACACAGAATTGATCACAGTACTTGGAAAAGAAAATATAAAGATTTCATACGTAAAATTTAAATGTATTAAACATTTTAAATACAAGTTAATACACACAGCTCGTGAACACCTGTAATAAGGCATTATCCCATTCGTGCAGACTCACACTAATTTACATAAAAAGCTTCAGAGAGCAACCAAAGAACTCAGTGTTAAATTATGCTTAGGGAAAAAAAGGTTAGGGACTATTTTCTTATTCAGGGACAGGCGGGTGGGAAGAGAAGGGCCTGCTAGTAGACAGGTGAGAAGCCACCCACCAAGCTGCTTATCACCTTTCTTCAGCCTATTGAGTATCGAGGGCTGAAGGGAGAGAGGCGCACAGTCCACTCTGCTCCCCTGAAGGTGTGTTCCTTTATAACATGTGAAAGAAACTTAGAGTAACAAGTACCCAACACAGGAAGACTTTGGACTCTAAATGATCCCACATTTGCAGCCCGTTGTAGATTTTAGTCAGAAGAGAGGAGGTACGTCACCCCTTTCCTTTTAGACGCCACGGGTCGCAGCATGGCCTTGATTTTCTGGTTGTCACAGCAGAAGTCTGAGGCATCCATAGCAGGAGTCTGAGGTCAACCAGGCCCAGGCCATACAGCAGGGCTCTCCAGGGCATGGAACAGGGCCCCTCAACCTCAGAGCTGGGCATGTTGTCCCCTGAGCATTCTGGCTCAACTGGAACCAAGCTGGGTTTAGACTCCAGTGAGACCGGAAAACAAACCCTGGGCCTGTTGCTAGGAGACCTAGGCTTTAGTCCTGCTAGCACCCCGACTCACAGAGTGGGTTCAGAGAGTCCCTTCCCTTTCTGGGCCCCCGAGGGAGGCTACTCGGGCTTTGCATTTGCTCCTTCCCGACCAAGGTCACCCGCGAAAGTGCCCAGGCAACTCTGGAAGCTGCACCTGGACATATAACTGCACATCACCAACCAGCACTGACCCAAAAGACACGTGGCTCTGTGTTCCCATGTCTTTCCTTCTTTTGCCACCTCCCAAGTCCCCTTCCCCTAGGATCAGTCCGGGTTTCCCATATCATGCCATTCCGGGAAGGGACTCACAAGAATTTAAACATGAAAAATGGAGCCATGCACTTACCTGAAGAAAACACAGGAAAATATATTTTATAATCTAGCAGTGAGAAAGGTGTTTTTAAGCATGACGCAAAACCTCAATATCTTCAAATCTAGTGAAACCTGATCAGTTTCACTAGATTTCCATTTAAAGGAGAACACCACCAAAAAACAAAGAACACCACCAAAAAAACAAATGAACAGATAAATGAAAAGCTGGAAACATAGTTGCAATTTATATCACAGGTTAAAGATTAATTCCCTTGATACTTAGAAAGCCCATCAGGGTATGAGGGGTGTAATAAATAGCATCCCCTTTTTCTGCCAAAATTCCCTACCAACGAAGCAGTAGGCAAGTCAGAACCCAAAACTCAGCTTTATTACTGGGGGATCCGCCTGAGAATGTGATTTAGGTGTGTAAAGAACAGGTTCTCTCATACTGGATCCCAGGATGAAGCAGATCTGCTCACCAGGACACAAGCAGCTCTAGATGCCTGCAGGCCAGAGCATAAGCCAAGGGCCACCAAGAGCACAGATTCTCCGCAGGCAGGTCCCAAAGGGCAGGGAGGGAGAGTGAAGGGCCAAGGTAGGCATACACGCTTCCTCCTCTCAAACTTGCAATCAGATCATTTACCTCTCCTTCTCACAGTTGGAGTGAGGGAAGGGAAGGGGACCAGATAAGGACAAGACCCACATTCACTGATGCCCTTTCATTAGGAACTATAAAACATCAAGAAGGGGAATTCTCCTCTCTCAGTAAGTTCCAACAAGTCAGTGGGAAAATGAGCAAAAATACATTAGAAAAATGGTAGGAGAATATGAACAGACAGTACATGGAAAAGGAAATTCAGATACACAAATATACATAAAGAATACAAACCTCCTTTATTATATGAAAATCCAAACTAAAACCACAGTGAACTATCATTATGTACCCATCAGATTGGCAAAAGTTAAAAAGCCCTGTCTCCACACTGCATTGGCAAAGGTGTGGGAAAATTAGCATTTTCATGCATTGCTGAGAAGATGGCTCAAGTTTTACAGAGGATGGTTGGTCAATAGGTGTCAAAATAGGTGTCAAAATCCCGAAGGCAGTAACTTTGACCCAGCAAATCCACATCAAGGTGTTTATCCTAAAGATATGTGATATGTGATAATCATTGCACCACTTTTCTAACAAAGGCAAAAGACTGGAATCAACCCAAATGTACACCCATAGAGAACTAATTCAATAAATTAAAATATGTCAATACAGTGAAATATTATAGAACTATAATTATATTTAGGCAGCAGTTCTGTGTGTCCTAACATGGAATGAACTGCAAGTTGTGTAACATGAAACACAGACAGAATTTTTGTATAGAATGCTATCATTTGTTTAAAAAATAGAATATATATGCTTGGATATGCATAGAGGCCTTCTAGAAGTTTATATGAAAAACTGGTAATACAGGTTGCCTTTGGAAAAATAAGCCGGGGGAATGGGGGTGAGAGCGAGACTTGCTTTTCACCTCGTATGCTTTTATGTCCTTTGAGTTTTATGCCATGTACATTCATTATCAGAAATAAGTAAATGGACTATGTTAGATGCTGGTTTAGTCACGTCGTAGTGAGAATCCTGAGGGCAGAATTAAAACTCATCCCAGGTAAGCCCAAGATCATCTCCAACTCCCTCCCTCAGCCTAGTTAGATTAAATCTGGCTGCCAGGCCCCCAAATTGAATGAGAACATCTTTGCTCTCACTAGACCTGGCTTGCCCCAGCTGGGCGACGGAAGTGGGAGAAGGGTCCTGCGTGACCGGGAAACCAGGGTGTTTGCCTCAGGATACTGTGTCTTCCTGGTGGCACAACAATCACGCCAAAGTGAAGCTTCCAAGGGACAGCCAGTTTCCTCTCCTGAAGCCAGTCCAGGCTGGGCCAAAGGCGCCGTAAGTGCAGAGGGAAGATGAGCAAAGTTTGGCCACAGTGTGCGTGGCCTTTGAGTTTTAGAAGGTTCTAGAAAGTTCCAGCAACTCAAGACCAGCTGTGATTACAGGCCCACCCAACCCCTCCATCCCACCACCCCACATCTATTCTGCCCACACTTCTTCCTTTCACAGTTGACCCATGAACAACATGGGTTTGAACTGCATGAATTTTTTTCAACAAATACACTAGAAAATTTTTTGGAGATTTGCAACAATTTGAACAAAATGTCCAGACAAACCACATAGCCTAGAAATCTTGAAAAAATTAAGAAAAAGTTAGGTATATCATGAATGCATATATATATGTAGTTACAAGTCTCTTTTATAATTTACTACCATAAAATAGACACAAATCTATTATAAAAAATTGAAATTTATCAAAACTTATGCCCACAAACTCTTACTGACAGTATATGACCCCATTTGCAGTGGAGAGAAATGTAAACAAATGTAAAGATGCAGTATTGAATCATAACTGCATAAAATTAACTGTAGTGCATATTGTACCACTGTTGTAATTTCACAGACACCGCCTGTTGCTATTGCGGTGAGCTCAAGTGTTGCAAGAATCTGCTTAAAATGCCACGTGACGCTATTCAGCTCCACATGAGAAGGTTATCTCTCCAGTAAACTGTATATTGCAATAACAAGTGATCTCTTGCAGTTCCCGTGTATTTTTCATCATGGTTAGTGCAATACCATAAACCTTGAATAACACCATGGAACCCATACGGAGTGCCACTGGTGATGCTGGAAGGGCTCCCAAGAAGCAGAGACAAATCATGACATGACAAGAAAAAGTTGAATTGCTTGAGGTCTGCAGCTGTGTTGTCCGCTTTTCAGATAGACAATTCATCTTGTAAACAGGAGACACCAATTACAGTATCAATAACTACAGTACAGTACTGTAAGTATATTTTCTCTTCCTTATGATTTGCTTAATAACATTTTCTTTTCTCTAGCTTACTTTGTTGTAAGAATACATTACATAATACGTATAACATACAAAATATGTGTTAATTGACTGTTTATGTTATTGGTAGGTTTCTGGTCACAGTAGGCTATCAGCAGCTAAGATTTGGGGCAGTCAAAAATCATATGCGGATTTTTGACTGTGCCGAAGTCAGTGCCTCTAACTCCCCACACTGTTCAAGGGTCAACTGGACTTGGTTCTGCCACCAAAAACCTCCTAATTAGGATCTGTTCCATTGATCGATCTCTAACAAGGACCCTTAGGATGAGTAAAGTAGGCCATCTTTCCTTCTCTGCTTAGTGAAAGTTTTATCCGATGCCTACCTGGGATCTGTTGCCATCAAGGAAGGGAAGAAGTGCAGGTTGTTTGGAGAAGAAGCTTTTGGAACTGAGGGGCTTGGGGGAAGAGGGCAGGCCTTGTGGACCATCAAGATGGTGGGTTTTGAGCAGCCAGGGGCCAAAAATAAGCATATGGGAGAGAAAAGTGCAAAAAAATAAAAAACAAAAAATAAAGATTAGAAACAAGGACAAACCTTGCAAACTAAAAGGTGAGGCCTTTTATGAAATTCTTATGGAAGAGACAGACACGTCTGAGGAAAGGGCCGTGCATATGCTGCTTCCCAGAGCATATAATTCAAAGCTAGCAATGAAGACAAAGGGCCTTTAAGCCCACTGCCTCCTGACAGTTCACTTCCCAGCTACTGTGGCAAGTGTTGAAATAGCCTGTCCATCCTACTGGAATCTGGAAAAAATCACCCTCAGAGGAAACCACAGCAAAGAGAAATTACTCATGGTGGGCCATTCATCAGTGGGAAGCTCCATCCCCAGAGCTCCATGCCTGGAGCTGATGACTGCCCAAAAGAGAGAGCACCTCGATGTGGGAGCAGGACTATCCATCACCACCAAGGGATCAGACGGGGGCACTGAAGAAGTCACACAGCAGCATGCAGCACCCTGGGCTGGGGGTGCCATTGTGTGGGCAAGGGAGCATCTGTGTGCATGTGGGTGCACACGTGTGTTTCCGCACCCAGGCAGCCACTGCTTGCGGACTCTTCTGGCTCCCGTCATTTCCACCATGGGCATCGGGTGCAGCAGCAGCAGAAGAGGAAAGAGATATGGCCTCACTCCTACCATGGTGCACAACAAAAATGGCTTCACTGACTTTACTCATCACTTCCCTTACCAGAGATCTTGCACCCATGAATGCTATGTCCTCTTTGGTCCAATTTAACTCCCTAATAGGCCAGAAGTTACAAACCTACAAAAGAAGGGCCCACTGAGAGCCTGGCTGGTAACATAAGTGTCAAGGAACTATGGCAAACCAGAGAGTGTGTGTCTCATAAAACACATTCAAATTCAGATTTGTGTTAAACCCCATGCTGACAAAGTAAAACAAACATATGAACCCTCTGCAGCCTATAAGCTCTCCAATGCTGGTTACAATGAACAGTAAAGTTCAGATAAATAAAATGGCAAATAACACTGCAATTAATAACCAGGACTCTAAGACAGGTAGAGATAGAAAGAGAAAGAGAGAGGGTAGGATAAAATCCTCATGACAATCTCATAAGGTAAGTACTTCCATTATTCATTTTATAGGTGAATAAATGAATAATCAGTGAGGAAACAGAGACACAGAGATGTTAAGTAGCTTGCCAAAGGTCACACAGCTAGTAGTACCAGAGTCAGAACTTGAATTTAAGCAGGCTGTCTACAGAGCTGAAATCAGGTTTCTTGTGAATTAAAAAGCTACAAGGGAATTGAGCTCTGCTACATAACGGCATGATTATTTATGTCTCTGGCTGTGTCTCTACTAAGTAGCCTGGAATCCCAAGCACACACTCAGGGCTTTCCAATCTCTATAGAAAGCAAAACCCTACCAAGAAATTCCCTCTTTCCTTTATGGGGTTTGCTTGGTGGATTTGCTGGGTAATTTTCTCTGTTCTCTCCTTTTCTCTTCTAGGTGGACTTGGTGACCAGTGAAAGCCAATGACTTTCTGATTTAAGAACTAAGGTCTTTCCGTGCAGTCCACATACACTGTGGAGAGAGTTCTGTCACCTACCAGCTGTTTGACCTTGGGCACATCCCCAAGCCATAGGGATTGTCAGCTGTAAGAGGGGCAGGCTGGAGGAGATGATAACTTAGCTTCCTCCAGGCCTACGAGACAAAGTAAAAGTAGGGTCTTAGGGCTTTTCTTAGCTTAGGCTGCTATAGCAAAATATATAAACTGGGTAGCTTAAACTAGGGGTCCCCAATCCCCGGGCCATGGACCGGTGCCAGTCGGTGGCCTGTTAGGAACCCAGCTGCACAGCAGGAGGTGAGCGGTGGGTGAGTGAGCAAAGCTTCATCTGTATTCACAGCCACTCCCCATCACTCTCATTACCACCTGAGCTCCGCCTCCTGTCAGATCAGCGGTGACATTAGATTCATAGGAGCATAAACCCTATTGTGAACTGCATGCAAGGGATCTAGGTTGCACACTACTTATGAGAATCTAATGCCTAATGACCTGTCACTGTCTCCCATCACCCCCAGATGGGACCATCTAGTTGCAGGAAAACAAGCTCAGGGCTCCCACTGAGTCCACATTATGATGAGTTGTATAATTATTTCATTGTATATTACAATGTAATAATAATAGAAATAAAGTGTACAATAAATGTAATGCATTTGAATCATCCCAAAACCATTCCTCCACCCTCTGTCCATAGAAAACTTGTCCCTGGTAATTTGGGAACCACTGGCTTAAATGGCACACATGTACTTACCGCAGTTATGGAGGGTGGGAAGTCCAAGGTCAAGGTGCTGGCAGATTCAGTGCGTGGTGAGGTGATGAGGCCTCTCTTCCTGGTTTGCAGGTGGCTGTCTTTGTGTTATATCCTCCCATGGCCAAGAGAAGGCATGCTCTGCTCTCTTCCTATTCTTACAAAGGTGCTAATCCTATCATGGAGGCTCCATTCTTATGACCTCATCTAAACCTAATTACTTCCCAAAGGTCCCACCACAAAATGCCATAATATTGAGGATTAGGACATCAACATACGAATTTGGGGAAGACACAGACATTCAGCCCATAGCAGGGCTGATAGATACACACAGCCCAACAGCTGCTGCACAACGCATCTTGAAAGAGCATACCATGCTTATCACACAGCCTCATTACAGCCCCCTCTCCCTTCCTTTCTGTCTGACCACCTGCTTGCTGGCTGAAGGCATGTATTGTAATTCTGAAGAACCTCAGTCCTCTCTTCCAAGTCTCCATTCCCAGACCATTGCGTAGCCTGAGCCTTCACACCCATTCTTCAGGGAGAGTGAGGACTTTGAGCACAAGCCAGAGGGTAACTGGAAACCCCTTTACTCTTGTGATTCCCAGATTCACCGCCTGAGGACCTGCATTTTCTAACTTGTTATTGTACTCATTCGCTAAAAGCCAAAGAAAGAACTTGCACCTGAAAAACACTGAACCTTGTATGGTACTTGGAGTTCCAGGGTGTGAAACTGGAGGTTAATCCTATACTCCTGCACTGGGGAGAGAGCTGAGGAACCGAGGAGCAGCCTTCCAAAGCACGCAGCTGGCCCTGGATGTCTTCCCAGCCCTGCTGGAGAAGGAAGGGTGGGTCACCCCACAAGGGCCAGGCAGCCAACGCCTCCCCAGGCCAGGGGTCTGGCCAGAGGAATCCCACAGCCCAAGGTCCCTGTCAGTCCTGAGGCCTGGCACACAGTCAAGACAGGGGTACTACTGCCACCTGGAGCCACCACCCATCACCAGCTGGTAGTGGCACTTTAAGCCACTCCAGGGAGCATAACTTGTGACTTTGGTGACTATGCCAATAGCCAAAGAGCTGTTTAAGTGATCAGTGATCCAGGTATTTATTGCTGCTCAACAAGCCACCCCAGCCTGATAGTACTTAATGATGATAATTTGTTATCATTATTTCTCATGTTTCTAGGGGTCGGCTGGGCTCAGCTAGCAGGTTCTCATTGAGGTCCCTCATGCAGTTGGTCAGGCAATGGCTGGAGCAAGAGGCATCCTGGAGGCTCCCTTACTCACAGGTCTAGCAGTAGAGGAGACAGAGAGCCCCCACTGTGGCTGCTGGCCTGAGCACCTCCAACATGCCCTCTCTTCATGGCCTGGGCTTCCTCGCTTTGGTCTTTATTAAGGTTCTTCTCTGTGATGGGAGATACAAGAGGAACAAAGAGGTTTAGGCCGTGGAATCCATTCCCCACTAATTCAGTCTCACTCCGGAGATGGTGGCCCCCAAATCAAGAGAAACTGAAGAACGATAGGAGCTAGCACAAGGCAGGCAATGTGGACAAAGAGGCCAAGATGAGTCGATGTCAGCACAGTGGAAGGTGATCCACCAAGACAGTGCATTGGGAATGGATCATAAGTGTCACACCACTGGTGCTGGCTTCAGTGCCATCGTTCTTCCCTTGGCTGTTAGCAAGTGTGTTTGTTTTGTTTGTGTTTTTTTTCTTCTGTCTTGATGTCAGACTGCAGTGAGTAGAGCAGGCGATGAAAGTAGTGTTTGGGCCCCAGAATAGGAGTTGGGGGGGAAAGATATAGGATGAACTTCTCTCTCTCTACCTTTAATCATTTATTCTTCCCATCAGGGCTTGAAGTCGATCCTACCCTCGTCTCTGAGGGCAGCTGAGCAGACCTGAGCTCGTATCTGGGGTGCAGGGGATGGAGCTAGCAAGGAAGACCCTGTCTAAGGTATAGGAGATGGATACAGCCTGGGGGATCCAAGCCAAACCCTTAGATGGTGTTGAGTCGCTCAAACATGGTGAACCCAGCTTGTAGGCAGAGCCCAACGCATGTGAGCTGACCAGGAAGTGAGAAACAAGCCCAGGGTTAGAGACGGGCTGGAACTGGAATTAAACAAGGGCTTCATCATGAGCAAGGTGAAGAGGGTATGGAGGCTTGGCTTTGCCTTTATTGGGCTTTAGCTCACGTGGTGCTTGGGTGAGTCAGACTACAAAACAGCCTGATCTCTGCTTAAATAATAGCAAGGAGAGTAAAGTTTCATTGAGCTCCTACTGTGAGGCAGGCACTCCACAGACATTTTCTATACATATTTCCTTTCGTCCTCTTAACAGCCCTGTGAGCGGTTATTATTCTTATTCTATAGATGAGGAAACTGAGGCTCAGGGAGGGGAGAGTGTCTGTTCAGAGATCAAGGATTAAGTGGTAGACCCAGGACTATGAACCTCAGCAGTCTGGCCCTGCCTGAGCAGTGGCTGCCACCTGGGCCAGTTTATGGAATGCCAACATTGAGCTCGTGAGGTTGGCGTCTTTCCCCCTTTTCTCCCACTGAGAGCATGGAAGACAAATGACTTGTTTGGTGAGCTGGTAAGCAGCAGAGTAGGGATTTGAGCCCATTTTAACTCCCCAGTCCAAGTCTTTTTCACTGCTCCAAAGGCTCTTATTTGGGGTTGGGGGTGGGGCATTGAGATATGAAGTTAAGGAAGAAAAGAATGTCAAACAGAGCTCAGTATCACCCCAGAAGAAGGAAGAAAGCAGATTGTTAACAGAGGTGAAGGCCAGGACAGGGAGCAAGGCTAACCATATGCCATCTCCTATTTTGCACTTAAAAAAAGAAAATCGCCTATCATTTAAAAAAAAATTATCTGTCCTGAATGGCTGAAGGAGCAGGTACTCGAAGCTAGACACCTGCTTCCCTCACAGTCTGTTTCCAAACTATTGGAAACAATCTGGCCTGGCACATGTCTCCTGGTCCCGGGGACATCTGAAAGGGGCCTTCCTAGCTAGGTCCAAAGAAAACATTCATTTTTTGATTACAGAAAGAGGAGCATCTGCTAGCCTGGATTTGTGGGAGAGCCTGTAATCCCTGCATTTTCCCTCCTATTAGCCTTCTTCTCCAGGAAAGAAATGTCCTGCTCTTTAAAGTCGAGGCCATAAAATTCTGACAGCTCGCTTGCAAACAGAGCCGATTCTGGAACATGAAACAGCCCTTCAGATAAAATATACAACTCAGGTGTGGGAGTGAGAGGGCCGGGGTCTTAAAACTGAATCAGTTGTTAGTTACATTCTGTTTTATGGATCTATCTGGGCAGTTCCCTACTGTAGAGCATCACTAATTCCAAATTTTGGACATATTTCCCATTAGACCTTTATTTGAAATTTTATGCTTCCCCTCATAAAAACCTTCAGCAGATTAATGTGCTTGGGATGTTTATTTATAAGTACAGCTGGTCTCCCTTCGAGTTGTTTTTATTATTGGGTTGCCTGAGCATGCCCTTTGAGGGGGAGCAAAAGGGTGGGACTGTAACCCAGGAGCCAGCATTATCTCAAAGAGATGCAGAAACACATGATGGGGTTGGGGTGGGGACGAAGGAGGACATGAAATAGCCATTGAGGTCTACCATGCAATGAGGCACTTGGTGGCTCCCTTCTGCTGGTTGCCATCATACGCGTCTGGAGCAGGCATGTGTGGGTGTCAGGTACACGGGGGACCTCAGCCAGCTTTCCTGGTCTCCCAGAGGGACCTGGCTTATAAACCCTTCCTTTCAGGAGCCATCAGGACTGGCTTGACTCTGTTCCAAGAGGAGCTCTTCTCCTTTAAGCTGAGAAAGAGGATCAAGTTCTGACCAAGATTGCCAGGATTACTCTAATCTTGGATGAAAAATCATTGCTTCTTTAACAAGATACATGATAACCAAATGTCTTGTAAATTTCTAAATTTGTATCATTCTTTCCTCTATCCTCCTGCTTCATTATTTTTGCACTAAAAATGAACAATACCATTAAAATGTTTAAAACCAGGTGTGTGTGTGTGTGTGTTTGTGTGTGTGTGTGTGTGTGTGTGTTATTTTACTCAGAGTCAACAGATTGCAGGTTTTTATTGTACATTTGGCTTTTTAGGTCTCTTGCCTTATAGGAAAACTCTTTTGAAACATCAGTGATGAATATTCCCCCAGCCTCTGTTGTCTTTCCCCAGGACTGGAGGTATCACTGCCCTTTGATTATTGGGAAGTTCTGCTTTCTATTGGCAATAGATCAGCCTCTCTTCAAGTCTATCAGTCCTACCCCTGCCCTCTGGGGCCACATATTCTCCTTCCTCTCCTTCTTCCCCATGAGAAATCCAAGGACCTTGACTAGTTCCCCCAAAATCATCCTTTCCCCAGGCAATATGTCCTGGTACCTTCCCATCCTCTGAGTGAGAACCCAAATGAATATTTGCCAAATTAAATCTTTTTCATCTTCCTAGGACTAATGGGTTCCTCTGTCAGTAAGACCACTAAGCACTTGTCACCCATGCCAGCCATTAAGCAGTTATGTCTTGGCAAAGACGATTTTGAACTCATGATCCTGGGCTCCAGGGAGAAATGTTTTATTAGTCAGATGTCCTTCAGTTACACAGACATTATCCAAAGCAGAAGATTTTGAACCCAAAGAAAGAAGGCGAGAAATCTTCATAACAAATGGCAAGAGATTAATATTTATCTTGCTCTTGCTTTCAAAGATGTTTGGTGATGTCCAATAGCATAAGAAAATACAATTTGGGGATTAAATATTAAATGTATGAGGTCTTTGGAAGGACAAATGATCCAGCCCCCCATTGCCTCATATTCGCTGTGAGCCCTTTGCTCCTAGCTAGTCATCAGTGCTCAACAGCCCTCTGAGTGTCTGGAAACTCTGGCCAGCCCCTAAAATCCCAGAGGCCACAGGAAAGCAGGGATAAAAGCAAGTGTGGTCATGGTGTCCGGTCATTTAGGGGAAAAGCTGAACAGTTGCTACAAATAACCTCTTGAAAATACTAATGATGTTAACAAAGATGTAGCCCTGGGACCTAAAACTTTCTGTCATACCCATGGCAAGACAGAAGGCCCTGGGAGACTGGGAATAACCCATCCGTCAAGCAGCTGAGACCTAGCTTGTGCCACACTTTTGAATTAAGCTGGTCAAGTCAGTGCTGCATTCCAGAAGAGGTGTTCTGATTTATACACAGCCTCACTTCTATTGGCCCCCACCTATCTGGGTAACCTCTTGGGTCCAAGTCCTTTGTTTCCACCAAACTGACCAAGCTTACAGATGACAGTTGCTTAGGAGAGAGGAAGCCTTCGGTAAGAAAAGTCTGAGAGCAAAGCTGGGCTATTTCCTATGCCCATCACCAAGATGGGCACTCAGACAGGTGAGAGCTCACACCAATGAGGGCTTGGGATGGACAGGGAAGACTTCCAGAAGAAGCAAAGTCCTGAGAATGGAGGGAAGCTGAAGAGGCAGTGCTTGGGGAGTGGAAAAATGGGAAGGCTCTACTCATCAGTTCACAGCATATTTGCAGAGGGAGAAAAGCATGGATCCATGTGTAAAACCGTCTGACTCAGAAAAAGATTTGGAACATGCAAACATCTGTGCTTTTCATGGCTATGTTAATCTCCATGACAGGACTCCAGTCTGTGCCATCCCCACTGAAGGACCGAAGTCTGTTTTGATCTTTCCCACCCTGCACAAGGGTTCATACCTGGCCCTCCCTGCACAGGATGGCACCCTTGGAATTCTTGGCTTTGATTTTAAGGTGAAATGAATCCTTAGAGTCTCCTTCTAGCTGATACAACCCAAAGACTGGGTCCATCCCTTACAAAAAGGAACAGAACTTCAATCCTGTCTCTTGGACTCTAGAGACTGCAGCTCTGGTGCTGTGGAGCCCTGGCCAAAGTGGCCTCCACCAAAACCAGATGATTCATCCAACTCACAGGAAGAGAGATGCATAAGGAGGAGAAATTAAGATCCTTATCAACTGCTGGCCCTGCATGGACAAGTCTTCCTTCCAGAATTGCTTCTGATTGGCGGTATAGACCTGAGACAGACAACTTAGGACAGAATTTGATTTCTTCTGATAAAGATTTCATAACTTGAATGTAAGGAACTTTTATTATCTTCTACCTGTCCCTGAACCACAAACTGGTGAGCAAGAACAGGCTTTTACAGCCCATCAAATCCTTCCCCTGCCACTAGGCAAGGCAGGAGCCCAACAAACATTCCCAAATAAATGAGAGCCTTTCCCAAAGCTGGGACTCAGAGAATGAGAGATGGCTGCAGGGAGAGGTGTGAGGGTTCTCACTCTCTCCCAGGCCTCAAACCCTGCCTCATTTCAACTGCAATGTTTCATCCTGCTTTCTGCATGCAAGTCTGACCAGTGAAGGCAGAGAAGGAAGTCACATGCATGCACACACACACACTCATACACTCACACTCAGCTCAGTGTATCCTAAGATCAATGACACTCCCGCAGCTTACTTTGGGGGAATTCGTTCATTTGCTGAGCAAGGCTAGGTGATGTGTCTCAGTTACGAGGAAGATGCCCAATGAAAAAGAGCCAACCATCCTTCCACAAAAGATTCCTGTAGCCAATACAGAGTCTCCGTGAGTAATGTGGATTTGTATGGAGTGGGGAGGGGTGAAGATATGGGAGGCAAGGTGGCAACATGGCATGAAGTCCTGCAGAAAGCAGGCTCCAGACAGACCTTGGTACTGTGTATGTTCTGCATAACACACCCAGGCCAAGTTCTAGCGCTCCCACAACCTTGTGGACAACAGGCTGGTGCCACAAGAACAGGAGGAAGGGAAAGGGCAAACCTGTCTTCTTGGGGTCTGGTGAGAGTGGCTGCAGCCCTTGGAAGTGTCCTAGAAATACCTTGTGGGGTCCAGATGCTGCCCATCTTGATGTCTCTCTCCTCCAAGGAGGGGCAACTAACAGCTTTGGGCTTTTGTCCCATGTGATGCAGCCCCCTGTGGCACTATTTTCTAAGAAGAGCCTTCTCATCCCTGATTCAAGCTCCCCCAAACCTCAGACTCCTAGATCTGTCCTCATGACCTTGTCTATACCCAGCACATTTCTGTTCTGATTTCTCATAGTCAACTTTTTAAAAATAGGTTATGGCATTAATGAGACTGGAGGTTTCGTTTTTTTGCTTGTCTTTTTCCCATTATATTGTCCCTTTAACATGTACAGACCATTAGATTTATCATCCTCTTCCATCCAGATAGACATATTTGAAATTATCTGTAAACTATATACAACAACTAATGGAATATGAGGAAGCGGTGTCAGCCTCAGAGGATATTGGGGGTACCCAATGAGATTACATGTGTTGGGCATGCTTAAAGTGTAGACACCATTATTCCCACCAGGCCCCTACTCCCTGCGACCTGGACCACCATGAAATCTCTTTACTTCCAAAAAGCTCTGCCTGGACTCCAAGTCCTGCCCACAGATGGTTGACCAGAGGAGGTACCACCAAGTTCTGTAAGGCCCTGGGAAAGCTGCTATACCTCACTAGGGCTGACTCCTATCTGAACCCAAGGAGGGATTCCAGAGCTTCCAAAACACAGGACAACTCTGAGTTCCTTTCCAGGTGCGTGTTCTACAAAGCAATGCTCCTGTTTGGTCCATTGATTCCTTGGGGAGGACAAGGGATCCTGGAGTTTTTGAGTATAGCTGGCCGGACCTTTCAGGTGGGTGCAACTAGATCTGAGTAGGACATATGATGTTTACACATGTGAAAACAGTCACTGGGCAGCAATAAGGACCAATAGCACCTCCCTTGCAGGTTCTGGGTTGCAAAAGGTGAAGGGAACTCCATGAATTCACTAGTTCACATTTCACTTTAGATTAGAAGAAAAACCGCAGAAAAATAAACCGTGTCAATCAGCCCTGCTGTGTAAACAAGTGGTTGACGATAAGTCATGAGACAGTTCACATTTCTTTATGAAGTGGCCAGCAACAAAGATCCAAAAACAAACCTTCTCTTTTACGGTTATTTGGAAAAGGAACAAGGAAAGCATTTGTTTTACCTCTGGGAGTGGCAGAAACCAGCCCCTGGCTCCCCGAACAGCCTCTCTGAGCAGTAGGCCTGTGGCTCTTCTACTGCCTGGAACCAGCTCCAGAGTCCAGCAATAGCTTGCAGTGGGCTGGGGTGAGCCCATGAAAGCTGCCCTGGCTCCCCCGAGGCTTCCACCCTGTCAGGGACATGCCTGGGATCTCCTCCTTAAGGCCTTGTTAACCCATAATGCACCTTTGTGCAAATTAGAAAAAGACAGCCCTATCTTTAAGATCCAACTCTGAATTGGCAGTAATTGGCAGGAATAGAGTGCCTTTTGCAAATTAGAAAAAGATACCCCTACCTGTAGATCAGTTATCTGCAAACATTTTCTGTTAAAGGTCAGATAGTAAATACTTTAGACCTTGGGGACTATAAGGTCTCTTTCACAACTACTCAGCTGTGCCACTGTAGTGCAAAAGCTGCCATAGATAACACATCAATAAATGGGCCTGAGTTCCAAAATATTATTTATTTACAAAACCAGGTGGTGGACCTGATTTGGCTCATGGGTCACAGTTTGCCAAGCCCAGCTCTGGATAGATGCAGCCTAGCCCCAGGGCTTAGCAAATGGAACATAGGCGAAAACTTGTCCACAGCTCATACCTTTGACTGGGTGCACTTGTGTATAACCTACACAATCCTATATGGCGGTCCTATTCCTGGGCCCCCAAGAAGATGGGGGCTTAAGAAGATAAACTCCTTCCACCTGAAATGGACCACCCCTGTGAGTCTCAGCATTCTTCATCTCCACAATTCTCCCTTGCTTCTTGCTTCAACAGCCTCTAGATCTTAGGATCGGGTCAATCAGAATGCCAACTACTGTAAACCCCACGTCCTTTCATCATTCCACTGAGTAGCCCCAATACAGTGAATTGCACTGAGCTCAGCTTTAAAAACCAGACTCATTCTATTACTTGAAGAGATAGAGACAAGATCTGCAAAGACAGGATGTCCAACAGAGCCAAATCACTGGGATTCTCAGAGGAGCAAAGCCGCCTGTCTCCTGAAGCCTATTCTTTGGCAAAATGCCGATTCACCAATGAATAATTGGTTAGAGTAGAAGATTAAAACCATTGGCAGAAATGAGTTATTTCTGGACATTTTCCAGCTTGTTTTCCCAAACCAGTCATCCAGTTATAATTAAAATATGGTGGTTCTTTCATGCAAACCATAAACAGCCCACAAACTTACACTACAAGCAAAGCCTACAGAAAACCCATTTCTTACAGCACCAAAGAGCAGCAGCAGCAATGTTCCCCAGGAACACTGATCTGACTTTAAACGGAATACTCTATTATATTACTCACCCTTGATTTGACCTTCATAAATACCAAAACCTTGCTATCCTGCATCGTGACATTTAATTCTTCCTGTCATCTAATGAGGCCACATTTTGTTAGAAGGTTGCTTGTCATTTACAACTCTGAGAAAGACATATCATTTTAATGAAGCTCCTAACTCAGACTGAGCAATGAAATTGTGGACAAGATTACAACACGTACTGGCCTGGAGACAATGGAGGCCCTTGGACTTAGCCAGGCCTTTGTGAGACTGTACTAAAAGAATGAAAAACAAGAGAGGGAGACCGGCATTCCTGCAGAAGCAGCAGATTCTGGCTGGTGTCACCCTAAATTCAATTATCCAGAAGAAAGTGTGGATTCATGTTAATATATTTTACAAGGTCATATAATTTATCATCCTTTGTTTTTCTTTATGAATAACAGATTTTCCCTCAGTTACAAAGCACATTGGGGGTTGGTTGAATGGAGAGAGTCAAAAAGTCACTTCGTTTTTCCTGCATTGAACAGAAGGGCATGCAAATTCTTTTCCCTAAGACAGCTTGGCAAGAGTTCGACAAGCAGAGGTGCTAGGGAGTGCATGGCAGGGACATGGATTGCAGATGCATCCATACTTTACACTGGAAGGGGAGAATAAGGCCAGTGCAATAGCTATAGATACTAATGATGGTTGACGATGACCCTAATCCCTGCACTGGCTCATGGAACATGAGGGTACAGCCTTTCTGAGCAGCAATAGGAGCTGGCTAATCACCTCTCAGAATGCAACTTAGGTGGGCAGGAACCTGCACGTAGGAGTGAGGATTTAATTACAAAGATATGGAGCTTTGACTTGCTTAGGGAATGCGAAGTCCTTTCAGGTAACTATGTCATGACACACTGTATTCCATCATCATCTCAGACCCGTTTCTCTGGCAGGGACCAAAGTTGGACCAAAATTTGCCCAAAAACCTCTGACAGCAATGCTTCCTGCCACACACCCCTTCTCCCCAACATACATACAGGAAAGGAAATTCCACACTGGTCTCCTTCACACCTCTGAGGTTCATGTCACCCTCTGTTCTGGCCAGGAAATGGCATGCCATGTGGTAGTTGATGCAAATCTGGCCAAAGTGTCTGTGGAGGCCTTTGGTAGAAAAGTGTGAAAAACTGCTGGCAGCTCTTTCCTTGGATAGTGAGGTAAAAAGGAAGGATAGGGAGCTTCAAGGAAGGAAGGAGACTCTCATACCCTAGCTGATGAAGACCTGCCTGAGAAGGAAAGGGAGGGGATTTCAGAGCCTGATTTCCAGCCTGGTGAGGTTTTCCAGCAGTGACAGATTATCCAAAAATGAATATCTCCCACCTGATATGCTCTTCTACAATGTGACCTTGACACTCTCCCACGCCCTTGAATCTAGGAGGGCTCTTGACCACTTTGACAAGTAGAGCACAGTGGAAATAACACAGGACCAGCTCTGCTTCCTGCCTTTGGCATGCTGGTTCTTGGGATGCTCTCTCTCTCTCTCTGGAAAATCAGGCACCCCTGCTGTGAGAAGCCAAAGCTACTTGGAGAGACCAAGCATAGATGTTCAAGTTGACAGCCCCACTGAGCTCCCACTGACAGCCACCACCAACAGCCAGCCACATAAACAAGCTCTCAGATGTCCAGCTCAGTTGAGCCTTCAGATAACTTCGGTTCCAATCACCATCTGACTGCAATCACATGAGGGATCCCTATGGAGAGCCAGCCAGGTGGGCCTGGTCAACCCACAGACCTTTGAAAGATAATCACAAATAATAAATAATAAGTTTCAGTGCAGTTTATTGCATAAAGAGATAACCAAAACAAGGATATCCAAAATATATTATATGATGGTGCACTGACCATCCTGAGGGGCAATGGGCCTGGAGCACGGTCCTTAGAGACCTCCTGCTATCTCAGATATTTCTCTTTTAATTTCTGGACTGTGAGAAGATCCAACAATTTCTGGGGGAGGGGCCAAGGTGGCAGAAGGGCACTCAGAGAGTTTGGAACAGCAAGTGTTGCAGTTTTTAACAACTGTTACAGACATAATCCTGAGCACCAGCTGGGCATCAACCCTGGCATCCCCAAACCTGCAATTCACACCCAGGGATCAAACATGGGACAGCAACCTACAGCTGCTCCCAGGTCAGGACTTGTAAGTAGGTGCCACTAAGGCTCCAAGAGGCCACTGATAACCCAGCATTGTCACCTTTTGAGAACTTGTATGATTGCATTTGATTTTTACAGGGGTCCTTAGAGGGAGATATTACTGGCCCTCATTTGACAGTGGAAAAAATCTGAAGTCTAGAGAAATTAAGGCGGAATGGAGGCAATGATTGGGAAATATATAGGTTGGGATAGTTTACTTTTAGTTTTGCCTCTGACGCCACCTCACTCTGAGACCTTATGTCAGTCCTGTGGAGTCCTGGAGGTTCCCTAATTCTAAAGTAGGAGAAGTAGAAAGATTCCCATGGGGATATCTGGCAATCACTATTCTCTGACTGCGTGACTTGCCTGAGGTCATCAGGAAGGGAACTGCAGAATCAGCACACGGTCTCAAGGCACTTGACTTCACATCCAGAGCTCACATGACTATCCCCACAGCTGCCTGCCTGGGACACCTCCATCTCAATGTGCAAACCCTATCTCCAGTTGCTGGGCAGGAGGATGTTTCCAAGTCCAAGCCCAGAGACGATTTTCTCTGCTTGTGCTTCTGGCCCTGAGGCTTCTGTCCAGATTTCTAAAGACTGAATCCTCACCCTCTGTGAGCAACTCTCAGCCATGCATATGTAGGAGCTAACTATGAGATGAGGAAAGAGGGATGGGGATAGAGGAGATAAGGTGGGGAGTTCACTCTGAATTTCAGCCAGATCTGCCCAGGCTAGGTCTGAATAACTCGTGCAGCCACCACACAGGAAGCCACTAATCAGGGCAGACACTGTCTCATTCAGGGGTTCAGGGCCCCTGTCCTGACCTAGTCCAAAGGCAGCACCGAGAGGTGATGAATCTCTCCTGAGATTGTGTGGTTTCCAGTAAAGCATTCCAGAATCTGAAACAGGCTTCAAAGGAATGTGTGTCTGCTCACTCCCTCCCTGGCTGGGAACCAGCCCAGGGCACCTTATTCTTATTAGGCTGGAGATGTCTGGGGCACTAAGCTTGAAAAATGCACTGAGGATTCTGACACAGATGGGGAACAGTGTGGCTATGCAAAAAACCCCACTGTTGGCAGCACAAGACTTGCTTTGAAAGATTTTGGAGGCAAGTAATATAATTCCTTTCCATTGGAAACTTTCCAACTTCAAAATGGAAATGAGAATTTTTCTGTATCATAACTTTCCTATACCTATGAAGGACAGTGTGGGAGCTGAGGAATCCATTATCTGCTGAGAGGAGCAATGTGTTCCACACCAGCATCAAATGTGAGGGAGAATTCCCAGGGAGAGAATGAAGAGTGTCCAAAATGCACTGTCAGGGGAAAGGGGTTTGAAGTGAGATTTGGACGGGAGAATCTGGAAGGAACAGCTTGGAAGGAGCAAATATAATTGGATAGGAATGTGGGCAAATTCCTGAGAAGAGCACCAACATTCCCTGTTCTTCCATCCCCGAGTGCATGTCTGTGGTGAGCAGATTGAGAAGGAGGGACACCTTGGCCCTTAGAGAACCTGGGAAGTTATTTACCCCCAGCTGACATGGGTGTGAACAGGCTCACAGCAGGTGTCCCACCTGTGGATGGTTAATTTTATGTGTCAACTTGGCTGGGCCATAGTATACAGATATTTGGTCAAGCACTAGTCTAGATGTGATTATGAAGAGTTTTTTAGATGTGATTAACTTGTAAATCAGTAGGCCAGGCACAGTGGCCCACATCTATAATCCTAGCACTTTGGAAGGCAGAGGTGGGTAGATTGCTTGAGTTCAGGAGTTGGAGACCACCCTGGGAAATATAGCAAGATCCCCATCTCTACAAAAAACACAAAACCTAGCCAGGCACGGCGGCACACACCTGTGATCTCAGCTATTCAGGAGGCTCAAGTGGGAGGATTGCTTGAGCTTGGGAGGCAGAGGTTACAGTAAGCCAAGATCATGCCTCTGCACTTCACCTGGGTGACAGCAAGACCCTGTTTTGAAAGAAAACAAACACTTAAATCAATAGACTTTGAGTAAAGCAAATTACCCTCCATAATGTAGAGGAAGGACCAAAAGGCAGTAGACTACAATGCCCAATCCAAAGCCCAAGTCCTGCAATGGTCCTGCTCAGACACAGCAAGGGATGAGGAGCTCACTGACTCCAGAGGCAGCACTTTCCATTTTGGGGCAGCTCTTATCATGTGATATGCTTTGCCTGTGGCCCCACCCAAATTTCGTCTTGAATTATAATCCCCATAATCCCCAAATGTTGTGGGAGGGACCCTCTGGGAAGCAATGGAATCATGGAGGTGGTTTCCCACATGTTGTTCTTGTGATAACAAGTGAGTTCTCATGAGATCTGATGGATTTATAAGCATCTGGCATTTCCACTGCTGGCACTTTCTCTTTCCTGCCATCCTGTGAAGAGGTGCCCTCCACCATGATTGTCAGTTTCCTGAGGCCTCCCCAGCCATGCAGAACTGTGAGTCAATTAAACTTCTTTTCTTTATAAATTACCCAGTCTCAGATATTACTTCATAGCAGCATGAGAACAAACTAAAACAGTAAATTGATACCAGGAGTGGGGTGTTGCTATAAGGATACCCAAAAATGTGAAAGCAACTTTGGAACTGGGTAACAGGCAGAGGTTGGAACAGTTTGGAGGGCTCAGAAGAAGACAGGAAAATGTAGGAAAGTTTGGAACTTCCTAGAGACTTGTTGAATGGCTTTTACCAAAATGCTGATAGTGATACGGACAATGAAGTTCAGGCTGAAGTGGTCTCAGATGGAGATGAGAAACTTGTTGGAAACTGGAGTAAAGATTACTCTTGCTATGCTTTAGCAAAGAAACTGGTGGCATTTTGCCCCTTCCCTAGAGATCTGTGGAACTTTGAACTTGAGAGAGATTATTTAGGGTATCTGGTGGAAGAAATTTCTAAGCAGCAAAGCATTCAAGAGGTGACAGAGCATAAAAGTTTAGAAAATTTGCAGTCTGAGGATGCAGTAGAAAAGAAAAATCCATTTTCTGGGGAGAAATTCAAGCCTGCCACAGAAATTTGCATAAGTAATGAGGAGCCAAATGCTAATCACCAAGAAAATGGGGAAAACATTTCCAGGGCATGTCAGAGACCTTCACGGCAGCAACTCCCATCACAGGCCCAGAGGTGTAGGAGGGAAAAATGGTTTCCTGGGCCAGTCCAGGGCCCCAACTGTATGCAACCTCGAGACTTGGTACCCTGTGCCCCAGATGCTACAGCCATGGCTAAAAGGGGCCAAAGTACAGCTCAGGCTGTTGCTTTAGAGGCTGCAAGCCCCAAGCATCGGCAGCTTCCACTTGGTGTTGGTCCTGCAGATGCACAGAAGACAAAAATTGAGGTTTGGGAATCTCTGCCTAGATTTCAGAGGATGTATGGAAATGTCTGGATGTCCAGGCAGAAGTCTGCTGCAGGGGTGGAGCCCTCTTGGAGAACCTCTGCTAGGGCAGAGCAAAAGGGAAATGTGGGGTTGGAGCCCCCAGACAGAGTCCCCTCAGGGGTACTGCCTAGTGGAGCTGTGAGAAGAAGACCACCAACCTCCAGACCCCAGAATGGTAGATCCACTGACAGCTTGCACTGTATGCCTGGAAAAGCCACAGACACTGAATGCCAGCCTTGAGAGCAGCCAGGAGGGGTTCTGTATCCTGCAAAGCCACAGAGGTGGAGCTGCCCAAAGCCATGGGAACCATCCTCTTGCATCATGTGAGACTTGTATTATGTGAGACATGGAATCAAAGGAGATCATTTTGGAACTTTAAGGTTTAATGACTACCCTATTGGATTTCAGACTTACATGGGGCCTGTATCCCCTTCATCTTAGCCAATTTCTTCCATTTGGAATGGATGTGTTTACCCAATGTCTGTACCCCCATTGTATCTAGGAAGCAACTAACTTGCTTTGATTTTACAGGCTCACAGGCAGAAGGGACTTGCTTTGTCTCAGATAAGACTTCGGATTTTGACTTTTGGGATAATGCTGGAATGAGTTAAAACTTTGGGAGAATGTTGAGAAGGCATGACTGTGTTTTGAAATTTGAGGACATGAGATTTGGGAGGGGCCAGGGGTGGAATGATATGGTTTGGCTGTGTCCCCGCGCAAATCTCATCTTGAATTGTAATCCCCATAATCCCCATGTGTTGAGAGAGAGAGACCTGGTGGGTGGTAATTAAATCATGGGGGTGGTTTCTCCCATGCTGTTCTTATGATAATCAGTGCATTCACATGAGGTCTGGTGGCTTTATAAGTGTCTGGCATTTCCTCTGCTGGCACTCTCTCCTGCCACCCTATGAAGAGGTGCCTTCAACCATGATTGTAAGTTTCCTGAAGCCTCCCAAGCCATGCAAAACTGTGAGTCAATTAAACCTCTTTTCTTTATGAATTACCCAGTCCTGGGTATTCCTTCATATCAGCACAAGAATGGACTAATATACCATGGATGTTCTTTGTTCTGTTGAGCCAAAATCTGAGTTCCTCTGACTGGCCCTGGAATTCATGGAAAAATGGGTGTTGAGGTGACTTTCATGCCCACAGAATCCTGACTACCAGGTGAGAACCACATCGACATTT
This sequence comes from Hylobates moloch, assembly GCF_009828535.3. Classification (NCBI taxonomy): domain Eukaryota; kingdom Metazoa; phylum Chordata; class Mammalia; order Primates; family Hylobatidae; genus Hylobates; species Hylobates moloch. The sequence continues at coordinate 20,550,934 of NW_026652288.1, read as the reverse complement.
TCGTCTTCATACATATCTACAAATGTATCAATATTTACCTTGATTTTAATCTTCATCTCTTTAATCACCAAGGAAAATGGCTCCCTCCTCCTTTTCAAAGATATCACAGTACTCTTGACTCATCCTCTTTTCATCTTCTCCAAAACTTCCCTCACTTGATTTTTCTCTATTACCCCTTTATACCTGTCCACCTGGCTAACTCTGGCTCTTCACCCAAGGCTCAGCTTCCTACAGGAAGCCTTCCGTGACCTCCAGGTTCTAAAAAGTACCTCTTTTCTGAATTCCCATAGCTTCTGGCATTTATTTCTCTAGTAGAATGTCTCTTTTCCAAAGTATGCATTCATATTTCTATCTCCCCCTTGGGATTATAAATTCCAAAGTTACAGAGATCATGGTTATTTATTTGTGCCTCTGTCATGTACTCCAATTCATGACACAGAATATGTGCTCTATAAGTATTTATTGAACTGAATCTCACAGTTTTCTGGTTTTAATTTCCCCTATAATACAATTCTTCCATTCATTCAGCAACTATTTATTAAGTAGCTATGATGTAGCCGGCACTGTTCAAGAAGGTGAGGATATAATAGTAAATAAGACAAATGAGATCCTTACCCTCCAGAGGCGTATACCTGTGTTGGGGAAAACTGATGGTAAGAAGTACACAATTATAGAATATAATCTTCCAATAATAATAGGTGCTACAGAGTAAATAAAGCAGGGTTGCTGAGGTAGAGAGGGACTTGGTAGAACGAATACTACATAAATAAGTTTTTCAGGGAGGTTTTATTTGGGCTGATACACGAATAATGAGAAAGATCCAGCTATGGGAAGCAGTGCAGTAAAAGCTTTCCTGGCAGAGGAAATAACAAATTCAAAGGCCCTGAGGTAGGAATAAGCTTGGTGTGTTGGGAAAGAAAGGTCCCTGTGGCCAGAGGAGAGTGAAAAGGAAGTGACTGGAATGGTGTGAGGTTGGCAAAGTGGTCAGTGAGCAGATGATGACAGCCCTGTGACAGTCTCAGAACCTTATGACACCCAGCAAATAGAGACATCCCATCACAATCCTGTTCTCCACCCTCATCTACTTTCACTCAACAGATTTTACCTGCTTGATGTCTCCCCTATCACTTAAACCATATCCTCTTTGCTGATGATTCCCAAGTATATAACACTAGCCCAGGCCTCTCTGCTGAGCTCCATAACTGAACACTCAACTCCTATTGGACAATCCATCTGGAAGTACTACTGGCACCTCACACTCAACAGTTGTAAATTGCATTTATCATTCCACTCCCAAACACGCTACTTCTCCTGCTAAATGGTAATATCAACTGTCCAGTTTCCCAAGCCATTAACTTGAGAGTAAAAGATCACTTCTCTCTCTCCCTCCCACTGCCACATCCCATGATCACTAAGCCCTGCTAGGATGGGCTCTTAGGATTCTGCAAGTGATAAGGTCACTGTCCCTAATTCAGTGCTCATCTGTGGCTTGAACTGCTCAAACAACCTCCAGCTGGTTTCACTGGTCATGTCTATAGTCTATCGAGAGGATGCCCCAAGTACCTACCATCCTCTGCCTGGGTTTAGAGTCTTGCTTCAAAAGCATCATTTTTCTACTTCTCACAGGTGATGAGGATGTTCCTCTGTGGACACAGCTGGCCACAGGGTAGCTACTTCCAAGGCTTTTCCCAAGCCAGGCTCCTCCAGGCATCATTTCAGGGCATGATCCTTACATTCTCAGGTCTGCTCAGAAGCTTTGGTCAGTCTTCTTATACCAACCTGTAATGCCTAAATAGCCTCTTCTTTCACTCAAGCCTATCAGAGTGTCCTCTTTGTCACAAGAAGGGAGGCAAAGAAAGGTCCCCAGGTAGCCTGGGTGGGCTTCAAGGCATAATTGCATTGTAATGTGCCCTCTGGGGGAGTTGGCCTGGCCATCAGCACCTTGGAGAGCTCCAGCTCTGACCTCTGTTGGGGAGCTGACTGGACCAGAATCCTGGATTCTTCTAGGAGTGGTGGGGGATGGGAAAAAGAAAAGGGTTGAGGCTGAGCACCTCCATTAACCAGATACTCAGCTCAGTGATTTTAGGGGTCTCAAAAATACTAATGGTCCCAACTTGGGTTTCAGAGGCTCCACAGCCTCTGTTTAAGCGGTCCACGAGTGGCTGGTGGTTATGATCCTGAGTCCTGGCTAAGCCAGTTTAACACTAAAGACTAGGATTCTGGGCCCAGCCTGCCCAGGAGCCATCAGCTTTTATGATTTCATTTCAGGGTAAGTGCCCATGGAAAGGCTAGCCACCTTCAATGTTACCCATCTTTCCCTTTCTGTGCTCCATATAGTAGATCCCACTTCTGCTGCTCTCACTGTGGATGCACCAGCAACCGCTGTTCCAGTACCACAGAATAAACTGGACAGCAGGAACTTCAGGGATGTGGAGGCTTTAGCTGACCTCTGGGTCAATGCAGCAGGGCCTTACCCATTTTTGGATGTTTCCTCTGGTCACGTCCTCAGAGAATTCTAAGGAGATTAATACACTGGGTCGTCTCAGCAGTGACCTTTTATCCTACTGGACTAGAATCCTCTGAGATGGAATAGAAGCAGGGCTCAGGTCTCCAAGTGAAGATCGTGGATCTCTGTGGAGACTGAGAAAATGTCTCTCTCTCTAATTAATTCATGTGTTCCTCTACTCCTCTTCTCTCTTCCCTCAGATCTCACCCTGCATGGCTGCATCCCCTCCACCCTATCCTGCTCCTGCAATTGCAGCCTTCTATTTGATTACGAAGCATTTCACGTTTCTCCAGCAGCCCATCCAATCTTCACAACAGCTCAGGGGTGTATGTAGAGGTTTTTCATTATCCCGACTTACAAATGAGAAAACCATGGATGACACTTGGGTGACTTGCCTGACAAACAGAGCTTCTGCCTCCAGGTGACTGCTTTTTATAATGTTTCAAAAACTGCCAACGAACCAGGACCCCACCATAGTGCCATGAAACTCTTTATCCCAGGGTTGTAATGCTGCCAAAGAGGAAACATTGCCTAAAAGTAGGAAACCTACGTTTTTAGGATTATGCTCATATGTCTGGAGTACGTCAAAGTCCATCTGCTATTCTCTGCCTGCAGAACACAAACAAAAACCCAGTTCTCTGGAAGTCTGTCAACAGCTTCCTCTGAGGTTTTTAAGATTTCCTGGGGACACTTCTACCCCCTCACACATAAAGGTCAACCAAGGCTCCACAGGAAAGAGCAATTAAAAAAAACTCATTGGCAACTTTTTGATCCTTATTTTGTCAGGTCTTCCTTTAACGCTTCAGTGTACAACTTCCTCAGAAATAAGATTCTGAATTCAGTAAAGGCAGAGGCATTCAGCTGTGCCCTTGTGTCCAAATTCCTGAGAGAGGTGGCCATCCAGGGAAGATGTTCCTAATTAGCCAAGGAAATTGTGGGGGGGTGGGGGAGGGGTCTATCTTCTGCAGCTGCAGTCAGGAGCAGCTGTGCTGATGCACGTGCTGGTCTCAAAGGATACGGTTTTCCTCCAAATTTAGTTACAGTATGTCACTCCACATTGTAGTTTTAGCCATAGTAGACCACCTGAAACTCAAGGCCACATGGAGTGCCTCAAGTTGAAGACCAACAAACATACATGTCTCTCTCTTTCCCCTTTCTCTATAGCAACACCCTTCAGAATTAGCAAACATTATTTGTACGGCAGGGACACCTTATTCTCTAACAGGAAAAAAACACTCTTTATTTTTGTTTGATTACTTTTGAAGCCCAATTACACTTTCGCTTTGCATAACAGACGTGTTCTTGAAGGTATGAGGGTAAATCACTTTCTGTGTAGGTGAATCAAATCCTATTTGAAATTTGTTCTATAAGAAAACTCAGCTCTCAACCCTTTTACAAAGAAAGGATCTCTGTTGCAAGTTGAAGAATCACTCATCACCTTTAACAGGGCTGGTCAGACAAAGAGCTTTCCTTTTCCCAAGAGGTACGAGACAGCCCCACCTCAAAATGTCCCACCTGATTGACTCTTTCTGTACTTTCCTTCTCCTAGCGTAAAAGAGGTCAGACAGCCCAGCCCATCCAAGCACCTCAAACTCCCCCCATTTCCTCTCCTCTCTTCTCAGGGGTCCTATCCTACAACTGCAGCCTCCCAGAGCCCTCATGCTTTCTGTACCCTGCAGAAATGTCTGCTCTGAAAGACAAAGCAATGCTAGCCACTTACCCCAACAAGACAGTCAGTCTCCATCTTCTGGGATATTCATTCTTACCCTGAATTCTAGCCAGGACAGGAAGGGTTGTCCTCTGAGAAGGGATTTCCAGGTTCATAGGAAGATCAAGTGGAGGAAGAATGTCTGGGGATGGAGGAGTCTGCTGGGAGTCCATTAGTCTATTCTCCCTACAGGTAAGAACCCCAGAAAGGGCTGCCTTAATGCAAGAGGAGTCACCCTTAAAGTGTTGTCTGGAATTGGTTGCTGAGCACTCGCCAGATAGAATCAGCAGTCAGGAGGGAGAGGTGAAGAGAAGACTGCAGCAGCCATGAGTGAGCATCCGACACACCCAAGAGCAAGGCCTCTTCTTGCCTCCTCAGGTGAAAAGTGGGCAGGGTGGGCCCCTCTGTGACATTCTATCCCAGGTCGTGGCTCACTGGGTAGATGCCATCTGTGGGCTGAGAATTCATGGAGGCCACTTCTGCAGCCTGCAGGAGGCACAATATGAGATGGCTCAGCCAGGAAAAGCAGGAGTTTGAGAAAGGAAGCTGCACAGCTCTTGATATTCAAGTTGAACACTTAGAAAATGACCTGTCGTGTTCGGCTTAAACTTTTCCATACGCTCAACATTATTAGAATTTCTTCTTAATGACACAAATCATCCTCAGGATCCGGGACAGCTGGATGAAAAAATTTTCTGTTCCCCACCCTTTCCCTTGAGTTCTTATAATGAAGGTGCTAAGTTAACACAAATTACCAGCTTTGCTTTCTACTTTTCTGACAGATGAACAAACATAAAATCATCATTTTATATAGGCCCTGCTGGCCAAATCCATTTCAATTATCTATCACCAGGGCAGAATTCTCCTGGTGAGATGGAAAGACACTGATGGAGGTTTCCGGGTTGTACTATGAACTCTGGTAAGCAGCCTGTTTCACACTCCATGCTGGAATGTAAGAAGACCTCAGCTATAAACCAAACTACAGAGTTGGGATGTCTAACTTATTTTTAAAAATAACGAAACACTTTTTTACTAACATAAGTTAGGAGAAAGAGATAGAGAATACAGTTGAAGGAGGCCTAGGTGAGATGCATGAGGCCTAAGTTCTCATTCCAGCCCAGCAACAATTCTCTGTGGGGCCTGGATGTGTCCTTGGCACATTCCGGGCCTCAGTTTATTCATCTGTAGTGTACAGGGGTAGACTCATTCAGTGTTTTCATATCATGTGCTTTGGATCCCAAAGACCCATGAAGTTACTTTATGGATTTCAGAAATGTTTCATTTCAAAACTTAATATACAAAAAAAAATTTTTTTGTCATTGATAACACTGTGATTTAATACAATCAACAAGATAGCCAGTCCTAACACTGTGCAGATGAACAACTAAAACACTGTGTGACCAGATGAACTCATTTTTTTTTGAAATCTCATCACAGAGCTCCTCCTGCCACTTGTCTGATTAATTGTAGGGCTCTGAGGTCACAAGACAGACTGTCACAGAACAATAATCATTTGCATCTACTCAGCACTGAAAAGTAGGATTTTCTCCAAACTGTGAAAACAAAATAAAATATGGAGGTAAATTGGATTCTGAAACTGAACTAAGACATGGATCCCCATAAATGCCCAATTTCTAATTTTGGTGCTGATTAAAACAGCTTCATTGTGCTTTTCTATTTGTCATAAGTTTGAGATAACAAAATATATTTGTTGACATGATAAATTAATTTATTATTAGTCAATGATTAATATAAATAATAATAAATAAATATGCATATCTTCATAAAATAATGCTCTGTCTGTTTTTGTAGCTTAAGGATTCCATATTAAATTTCATTTGAAAAAGTGGTTCCAGTCCTTTATGAAGTCTGAAAACCACTGAACTAATTACCTCCTATTTTCCTTCCCACAAGAGGATACTTTATTCAAATCTTTCTCTGGGGATAGAAGAATTGTATGACTTCAGGAAGTTTCTAGCTTAATCAGAACATTCGTAAGAAAAAACAAACAAACAAACTTGGTCCCCACAGCTACAGCTTGCCCTGCTCAGCGCTGCCCCTTCTCCTTTGAAGGGGTTCAAGGTGGCCCTGGTGTGGGCCCGTGCCCTGAGCCAGTCAGTTACTGTGCTAGATGCAGAAGGTGCCAGAAGACTCCCTCGATGGCTCACCCAGCCTAGTGGCAGAGACTTATCTGTCAGTGTGCACAGTGATACATGGAAAAATGTGCTCAGGAAGGGAGGCAGCCTAACCTTGTCTGAGCATCTCTTCCATGCCAGGCTTCGTAGTGGGCATATTACACATGCTATTTTAAAAATTCTATTTATTGCTACTCAAAATTCTTTGCAATATTGTTTGCCTCTTACAGGAGAAGTGATGGAGGAGGTTACACAGGCATTGGGTGGCAGAGGCAGATCTCAGTTCATCACTACCCGTACTCCCCACCAAAAGTAAGCTCCAGGTGGGTGGTAAACAGCATCGCACACTCCCCAGTGTGGAGTCCAGAGAGAGGGCCATTTTTGCAGACCCTGGCAGTCAGGGAAGACTGCAAGGATAAGTGGCATCTGAGCTCAATCTTGAAGGATGAGTAGAAATTCTCCAGGAGGGAAAGAGAGAAAAATTTTTCCAAGTTGTGGAAACAATGTGAGAAAAACAGAAAGGTTTTAGGAGAATGGCTGTTCAGCTGGCACACACACACACACACACACACACACACACACACACAAAGCATCTTATGTAGCAGGGATGAGAGGTGTGGGTGAGAACACAGGGACCAGCCAGGCAGGGTGGTGACAGCCAGGGTCTTCAGTGCTAGAGATTCAGCCCAGTATTCTGGGCCTCCACACTGCCCTGGTCTCCCACCCTCACTTTCCACTGCCCTGGCACAAAGACCCTGGCCACCAGTGACTCAGACTGTCCTCTATGCCTTTGTTCCCACTGCCCTGTCCACCTGGAGAGCCTTCCCTTGCCCACTTCTGCCTAGGAAAGTCTTTGCTGAGGTCCCAGCCCAGCCAAATCCCACCTCTTATCCGTAGCCTTCCACACCTGATTCCCTCAACCAGATGAGATCTCTTGCCTTTGAAGACCCAGAGTTCTAATATTAGATCAAAGTAAAGCCTCAGTGGATGATCACACAGTGAATGTGTTGTCTTGGCAAGAAAAATTATTGAGGAAAGATACTGAAATAGAGTCTGCAGCCTCAGCCTCAGGAGCATCTTCAGGCCATCTTCACAATCCAGTTAGCAGGCCAACAAGCTCCGCACCCAGACTCTCAGCCCCTTCCCCAGCTCTTATAGCTTCAGACACTGGAATCCCTATCCTTGAAGCCAGGCAGGACCCTCACGGAGCTGGGCGCAGCCCTGTGTATAGCGTGCTCCAACTCTCCTTTCTGCAATTTCAGGACATTTCCTTTCCCAATGGCAGAGGTCTAGCATCCAGGAGGTGCTCAGGAAATGTTTGAATGTTGAACCCAATTGAACTGGAGCTGGGGCCCAGAACTCCCCCACCCGCGCTGAGGGAAACATTCAGAGCAACCCTACAGAACAAAGCCTGGCCTTGGTGGCCAGCTCAGTGTGCCCAGAACATCACATGACTGGACATGAAAGGGCTGAGGAGGATGCTTGCTGGAGGGGCACTTAGCCTGGAAAACCTGAAACCATCCCCTTGACTGAGAGCCGCTAACCACAGCCTCAATGAATGATTAATGATTATGACCGGAGCTTATTGCAAACAGGCATGTGACAGCAGAGCCACTACCCACCCGCAGGACCTGCCCATGTGATTGATGAGCCACCGAGGTGTGCAGGGGGCTGCAGGGAAAAAGGGGCAGCTCAAGCAGCAGCTGCCGGTGGTCACCCATCCTTGGGTTGCGGGGGGGGGCTTGCAGAGTGATGCCGGTGCCTGTGTTCTGGGCTGCAGCTCATCTCACAAAAGCCATACCAGCCAACCTGCACAATCTACCCAGGCGACGAAAGGAGGGCATGGGGGCCTGGGTCAAACACTAATAAGGAGTGAGGTGCAGAAATAGGTGAGATGGCCCGGGAGGGGTCCCTATCTGGTGTGTGCATCGGATAGGATAACTGCAGTTTTGGAACTACAAGGAGGGTGCAAGGTGCTCTGAGAGAAAACTATGGGCTCTGCGTGGACAGAGCAGCTTCAAGAAATGTGTTATCTGGCCTAAGACATTCCCCCTAGCCCTCCACACAACCACTGCCAGCCAGAGACGGACTTTCCTAGGACCCCATATCGCCTTTCAACGGGATCTGCAAAGGAGAAGGGGGGTGGCTGAAGTCAAGTTTCCATTCTGATGCTTTCTCTCTCCTCCGCAGGGCCAGTCCACAGCCAGAGAGCTAAGTCAGTACAACATCCTCACCCTGCTGACCACTCCCAGCCAGAACCCTCTAGGATGCCCAAGCCGAGCTTTCTGTTTCCCCTTCCAAAGCCATGTCAAGCAGGAGACTGGGCTTGGCTCTCTGATGGATTCAGGACAGGGGACGAATCAGCCACATTCATGGAGCAGGGACTGTGGGAGATGAAGAAGGCACAGCCCCTGCCTTCAGGAGTTTGTGTTCTTGTTAGCAAGACAAGCTTCCCTCCTGCCAGACAAGCTCAGACTGAACAAAGCATCAGCCCCAAATGTGCTGCCGAGAAGGAATGAGAAAAGGGACAGCAACATTGGGTTGAGAGGCCTCCGGGAGAGACCAGGGAACCTGAGAAGGGCTGTTGAGGCCCCTGCTGGGCTGCAGGCTTCTACCCACGACAGGGCCACTGCCCAATCTGGGCCACCAAAGTATACAAGGCCACCATTCCCACCCAGGTCTCCAGAGGCACCTCTGAGTGGCCCCGAGGCAGTGGCAGCAGGCGAGTTCAGCAGGGAACCGAGACCTCTTTGAGACAATGCAGAGAGCCAGCCGGGATCCCAGGGACAACCCTTGTGGGGGCCGGGCTGCTCTGTGGATCTGGCTCCGTTTCATCTTAATACACTCCTGCATGTACCTGATATCTGATACTCGTCTTACAGCATGCAAATCTAATAAATTCTTGGCTCCTGCAAGTTTCTTCAAAAATATAAAAGAGGATCATATATAAAGAAGTTGATTAATATACACCCTGCTAAAACAGCCTGGAACATCTGTGTATTAAGTTCATTTATTAAATTACACCAATCTGTATTTTAATGAGTGAAAGATACAGTACTTATTCTGTCATCCATCAAAATAAACTCAGGAAATACTTAACATTATAATCATTTTTCTTGTTTGAACATGAGTTATGAAATATGAATCCCACACTAAGAATGCTGGGCTTGCCGTCATGATCAAATATGTTTTCACAGGTGCAGCAAATATTCAGTTTTCATTTCTTTCTCCAACTGTTGGAAATATAAACCATGTTTTCTATTCCTCCACTGGGTAACTCTGCCTTCCCTCCACATGGCACCCATTATTGCAGACTTATTACCCCACTGTCTTTTTCCCCCCAAACACACTCCTCCTAAAGTTGCTTCGTAATGAAAACACAGGCTTCTGTGGGGCCCCCACAGCACAAGCTCTTCCCTGGGGGGGCGGGGGGTGGTCTTTGGGCTCAGGCTGGGGCACTGTCCTTTACTTCCATCCTAATGGCAGCCACGTCCTCTTGGTTGGAGCCTGAGTTCTGGAAGCTGTTTGAAGCAAACAGTCCATCTGGTCAAAAACACAAAAGGCATGCATGGAGCCCTCCAGCCACAGTGAAGCCAACAGTGAAGCTGGAGCGTCTCCAGGTCCACTGGCTGCCTCTCAGAAATATCCCACTAAGACGAGGGGGCAACTTTAATAGGAGCTGAAGCCTCAGGAGTGAGTCTAGAGTTTACCTGGGTTCAGCTATCCTTGGACCAGAAGTCTCGGGACCCTTGGAACAAAACTACTCACAAAGCAGCAAGTTTCCAGGAGCTGAGGAAGGCCAGTGCCTGTGCCCAGTGTCAGTGGGAGCTCATCGTGTCGGAGGGTTCTAGGAAAAGCTCCAGCTATGTAATCTGCTGAGCAGGGCCAGCCCTATAGGAGGCACATGAACCCAGTGACAAGCTGGCCAGGCTTCTTCCTGCATAACTCACTCTGTGGCGCCCCATCACCAGCAGGGAAGTCACACTTCCACCACACGGCTTCTGCCTCTCTTGGATTTCATTTCTGGCTGCTCCTACCTGGTCCCCTAACACATCCACAACTCACACACTTTACCATTCAGACCTGCTGAGCACCTGCTGGGGCACAAATCTTCCATGTTCTCTCCTAACCCAGGTTTTGCTCTTGCTGTTCCCTCTTCCTAGAATACCCTTCTTTGTTCTTCTTTTTCTTCACCTGGTTAATTATTTAACTTTGATCCCAGGACTCACACCATGGGAAAGCCCTGTGGAGAAGGCCACTCATTTTGACCACTAGGAGTCAGAGAAACCTCACAGAGAAGGTGACGTGGACCCAAGAGCCAGAACTGTCCAGGAGGGAAGGATGGGGAGGCATTCAAGGCAGAAGGAAGCCTATCAGCAAAGGCACAGGGTGCAGAGCACTAGAGCTATTTGCAGATGGAGGAGAGGCAGGGAGAGATGGGTGGGGCACAGGAGATGGGACAGGGATGAGAGTTTTGGAGCCAGATTAGGGAGGATCTTGTGTGCTGGGCCAAGGGATCTTATGCTATAGATAAGGAGAAGTTTTGAAAGGCTTTAAAAATTCAAGGGATGTGTTCAGATTTGGATTTTAGAAATGACGGCTACTGGTGATTCACTGTAAATAAGGGCATTTGTGAGAGATCCTGGAGCTGGCAGAGAGGCTAGTGAGACCCTGCTAGAGTAATGGAGGTAGGTGTCTTGGGCCTGGGTGGAGGCCGTGCAGGGCACCTCCCCACGTGCCAGGAACATTGCACAGGAGGTGTGCAGGAGCAATTCTGAGGAATTGCACTGATCGCCCAGGCTCCCAGCCTCCCCAGGAGCAGGCTCTGGCTCTCCTGTGCCTGAGGAACCCAGTCTCCTCAGTCCAACCTTCTAGGCCTTGGATCTGTTTGGTCAGTGGCCAGAAGACCTGCTGATTCTCGTAGGATGCAAGCCTAGGGACCTTCCTCCCCAGCCCTCACTTCCCCTCCCTCCCCACTCCATACCCACCTTTAACAAGATCCAGAAACCTGAAACAGCGTCCTTCTGGGTGATTTGAGAGTGCACTTTTGACACCCCGTACAAAGATGGGAACAAGTCATAAATAGGCAATTCACAGAGAGGAAGCATCAGTAGCTAATACTCCCTGTGATTTTCTGAGTAGTTCACAGCAGATATGGCACAGACGCTGACCAATCCAAACAGGTTCAGGCTGCAGCACTGTTGCAGAGTCATGGGAGTGCCCCTCAGGGCCAGGCACCTGGCCCTGGAATCTGTGAATACTAGATTATGGGGAGGCCCAGGGCGGAGGTCCTAGTGGAGGGGCTGCGTTGGGGAAGCCAGTGCGGAGGAGCATTTGGGGGCTCAGACAGAGGCTATTTCAACAACTGGCTCCTGCTGGCTGAATATCAGCTTTACTAACGAGCACATAAAGAGATGTTGAAGCTCACCCATGATTGGGGAAATGCAAATGAAAATAACAATGAATTCCCACTTCACAGGTCAGATTGGCAGGGAGATATCCCCCAGATGCCCATTCAAAGAAGGGAGCACAAGGCATGCATTCAGCAAACAGCCTCGCTGCGGGTCAGCCCCAGCTGCAGAGGAAAGATGGACTATGACAGCCTGGCCATCTCAGCAGTACTCACGCCAGGGCTCCACAGGGTCAGCTAAGGCTTTGCCGTGCCCACTTCCTAGTTCAACTTCTTCCACTACTCAGTCTCACTTCCTCTCACTTTTGCTCGTAGGTGCTGATCCCTTATAATCAGCTTTTTGTTCACCAACCACCCTCTCAGTGTCTCTGGAGAACCCAGCCTGCGAACCAGAGGGAGTCAATGCTCACACATTGCTGGTGGGAGAATAAGCTGGTGCAGGCCCTTTAGAGAGAAGTCTGACAACACCTAGTGAGATGAAGTGTGCATACTCTCTAAACCCCAGCAATCCCACGCCTGGGTGTATGCCCCAGAGAGCCTAGCTCACCTCCCTCACCCACCCACAAGGAGAGGCGGCCAAGCATGGCTGACCCAGCATTATGTCTGATAGCAGACAGGCCATGGGCAATCTCAGCATCTGTTGCCAGGGATATGGGTGTGTTGTATGTAGTGATGAGCACATGTTGGGATTCCATGTGACAGTCAGACACACTGAAAATGTGTCTGCATAGAGCAACATGTGGAGTTCTCAAGTACGGGAGAACTCAAGATCAGAACGCAAGGCAAGGATTTGAGTGCAACTCATTTGCTCAGGCAGTGATCTCCGGAAGTGCTGGTGGAGAGCTGGGTATTCTCACCATGTTGATTGAGGGCCGCTCCAGGGCATTCATTGCCGTGCACTTCCAGCCTGCCTGTCTCTTACCACCAGAGAGAGCCCTCAAAGACTTCCAGGAGCACACAGTAAAAGCCACTGGCACATCCAGGAACAGTGGGTGACAAAGGAATATGGATGCAGCCCTGAGAGCAGCGCTCAGATAAGCGACAGTGAGATGTAGAGCACAGAACTTCATGCAAGGTGCAAGCACACGATGTATTTTAAATGTCTATGCAGATGTCTAAAGAAAGTATGGAAGATGGTCTGGAAGTGCATGCATTAGCACCCTAGAGTAGTGCTCTCATCACGTACTATTCAGGCCCTTGGTGAAGGAGGAATTCCCAACATCAGATAGGTGATACTGACAGCAGCTTAGTCACGTACACTCACAGCCAGGAGAAGAGGACTTGGCACACCATGCAGGGCCACATGGGGGTTGCATTCGGGAGCTGAGTGACCTAGAAGGGGCAGCTTTGTAGTAACAGGAGGCTGGGGTGCACCCTAGTTACCCAGAAGGATGTGGTTGGCTTGTTTGAATAATTTCCTGGGTTGGCAGGGAGGTGAAACCCCTTGGGCTGGGGATTGGGCGGGGCGCAGCTGGCACAGTTGATAGGGGATTTAGCTAGGCAGGGAGCCTTTCAAGCTGGGTGGGAGCATATCTGGCAAGAGCAAGGGAGCTCACAACTAAGCCTCAGGGGCCTGTGAGGCTCAAAGGTGTTGATGTAGGACCTTAGAAGTGGGTTCCTATGGAAAGAGAGAATGGGACAGACATGGGGACAAAATAAAGCAAAACAAAAGACAAGTCTTGATGTTAGTGTTACGGGGCCTCATTCTATAAACTTGAGGCCCTCAGAAGTAAGAATACTATTTTTTTAAATTACAGGAAGGGAGAATGAATGGGTTTCAGGTTGGGGGAAGGGATGGACTAGGCTCTCAGATACAACCAGGCTGCAGGCCAGGGGTCTGTGTTCTCATGGAACAGAAAATGCTCTTTGTTACAAAATGTCCTGGGAGCGATTGCCCATTGAGATAGCAAGAATAGAGGGGAATAAAACTTCAAACAGTTTAATGGATGAGCTAAGCCGATTGGGTGGTGAGACAGGCTGCTCTGAGTGAGAGCAGAGCGGGACAAGAGCCAGAGGCAGAGGCTGCCAGGGGATGCAGCGGGGCTAAGAGCTTGTTTTCTCTGTCACTCAGACACCTTCCCCTGGAAAAAATGGTAGAGTTACCTTCTGGTGTCCAGAGGGAGCAGTGTGAAGACCTGGAAACCTAATAAAATATAATGAGGCAAGTTATAATTACGAAGCTTCTAGACATTGGGACTTTTCTGAAACTTTGACAGGGACAAGGCTGAGATCAGCAACTACAGATACTTCACGCTGGCCTGTGTCACTAGGGTGGGAGGTGGGGTGGGGGGATAGCAGGAGGCCATGTGTCCTCTGAGCTGTCATATCACTCTTCTGAAATCCAGTAGGAAACACAGGTTAGACTGCTGCACCTATAGATAGCACTCCCAAATCAAAGCCTGCTTTTCTATCAAAGGAGCCCACTAGTCAGAGATTAGTAGCTCTCTGACTGCACCCTCTTCTTTCGGATATGGCAAGGAGTATCCTGGGCTAGAAAGCCCTCCAGAGCCCCAGAGAAAGTCTTTCTGTGCAGAACTGAAAGGGTAGCACTCTTCTGTCTCCTCTCTCTCTCTCACACACACACACACACACACACACACACACACACACACACACGCAATCCTGGCCTAAGGAACCCTGAGAGCACACACACCTGGTACAGTGGAGAGAGACTTTGGAGACCTGAAATCTGGAAGTGTCTACACTGCAGATCCACACCCACCGCTGTCTGTGTCCTTGGACAAATTACTACAAGACCCACGCTATGTGGCCTTGGGGAAAGGTTCTTCCCTTCCAAGCCTCTATTTCCTGGCAAACGAGAATAAAGTCTGTCTTGCTTAGCTTTCACAATTGGGTGAAAAATTCAACTGGATAACGAATGGGAAGTAACCTAGAAATACGAAGCCCTGGACAAATGCAGTCCAGGCAGCCACCACAATCTGCCCTGTGTGAGATTCTCATGGAAACTGAGGCTAGGACTCCAAGTGGCCAGAGGGAAGACAGGCTGGTTATGCTGTTGATCAGAAGGGACCTGGGTTCTCCCTTCACCCAGCTCTTAGACAAATGCAACCACCCTGCCCCAACCACGTGGCCACATTTCCCTCAGAGGACACCTCCCACTGACCCTCCAGCTATCGGCTGATCTCACTGGCAATAGCGCTGACAGACATTAGTCCTACTATCTGCTTTGATGTGGAAGCCTCAGCAATGTTCCTAATTGTTTCCTGAACCACTCGGCCAGCTCCGTGGTGTTTCCCCTCGATGGCATGTGCAGAGACGCCATAAAACAAACCCATTTTTGAAATCAACCCTGAGAGGCTGCTCTCTGGAAGTGGCCTGATTCATTTTTTTTTTCTACAAGGTCACAGACATAACTCAGACTTAGATGTGTCCAAAATGAATTAATGTGTACATTATTCTTGAAATATGCAGTTCCAGATTGTGTTTCATTCGCGTAGGCAGCAAAACACCAAAACCAAGATGCTAGAGTCTAATCCTACTGAATTCTAGCCCAGCAATTCCTAAAGTGTGGTCTATGGGGGCTCCAGGGTCCCCAAGACCCTTTCAGGAGATCCAGGAGGTCAAGACTGATTTTCATAGTAATACTAAGACAGTATTTACCTTTCTCTGTCCTGACATTTGTATCAGTGATGTACAGGACAGTTGAATTCTTCACCTCCACACATTCACAGGAATTTTTTTTTAAAAAAACATAGCTTGAATTAAAAATGTTCTTGAAAAGCCCTATTTTCTGGGCTATCTAATACAGTAATCCTATGTGGCTGTTCTTCACTTTTTCTAGTTTGAATTTAGGAGCTCTATGAGAGCAAAATGAATAACAGATTTCAAAGACAATACAAGAAAAGAATGTCGAATATCTCATTAATAATGACTATTGATTATATGTTGAAATAATATTTTGAATATACTGGGTTCAATAGAATATGTTATTTTAAAAAACAATGTTCTTGATGAAACCATAAAAGTTATCAATTTTATTGAAGCCAATCTTTTTAATATTCTATGTGATGGGGGTGGAGCCAAGATGGCCAAACAGGAACAGCTCCAGTCTACAGCTCCCACTGTGAGTGACACAGAAGACGGGTGATTTCTGCATTTCCAACTGAGGTACCGGGTTCATCTCACTGGGGAGTGCCAGACAGTGGGTGCAGGACAGTGGGTGCAGCGCACCGTGCATGAGCTGAAGCAGGGCGAGGCATCGCCTCACCCAGGAAGAGCAAGGGGTCAGGGAATTCCCTTTCCTAGTCAAAGAAAGGGGTGACAGACAGCACCTGGAAAATCGGGTCACTCCCACCCTAATACTGCACTTTTCCAACAGGCCTAACAAATGGCACACCAGGAGATTATATCCTGCACCTGGCTTGGAGGGTCCTACACCCACGGAGCCTCACTCATTGCTAACATAGCATTCTGAGATCAAACTGCAAGGCGGCAGCAAGGCTGGGGGAGGTGTACCCACCATTGCCCAGGATTGGGTAGGCAAACAGAGCGGCTGGGAAGCTCGAACTGGGTGGAGCCCACCGCAGCTCAAGGAGGCCTGCCTGCCTTTGTAGGCTCCACCTCTGGGGGGCAGGGTACAGACAAACAAAGGACAGCAATAACCTCTGCAGACTTAAATGTCCCTGTCTGACAGCTTTGAAGAGAGTAATGGTTCACCCAGCACGCAGCTTGAGATCTGAGAATGGACAGACTGCCTCCTCAAGGGGGTCCCTGACCCCCGAGTAGCCTAACTGGGAGGCACCCCCCAGTAGTGGAGGACTGACACCTCACATTGCCGGGTACTTCTCTGAGACAAAACTTCTAGAGGAACGATCAGGCAGCAGCATTTGTGGTTCACCAGTATCCGCTGTTCTGCAGCCACAGCTGCTGATACCCAGGCAAACGTGTTCTGGAGTGGACCTCCAGTAAACTCCAACAGACCTGCAGCTGAGGGTCCTGACTGTTAGAAGGAAAACTAACAAACAGAAAGGACATCCACACCAAAAACCCATCTGTACGTCACCATCATCAAAGACCAAAAGTAGATAAAACCACAAAGATGGAGAAACAACAGAGCAGAAAAACTGGAAACTCTAAAAATCAGAGAGCCTCTCCTCCTTCAAAGGAATGCAGCTCCTCACCAGCAATAGAATAAAGCTGGACGGAGAATGACTTTGATGAGTTGAGAGAAGAAGGCTTCAGAAGATCAAACTACTCCGAGCTAAAGGAGGAGGTTCGAACCAAAGGCAAAGAAGTTAAAAACTTTGAAAAAAAATTAGATAAATGGATAACTAGAATAACCAATGGAGAGAAGTCCTTAAAGGACCTGATGGAGCTGAAAACCATGGCACGATTACTAGGTGACGAATGCACAAGCCTCAGTAACCAATGTGATCAACTGGAAGAAATGGTATCAGCAATGGAAGATGAATGAAATGAAGCGTGAAGAGAAGTTTAGAGAAAAAAGAATAAAAAGAAACAAACAAACCCTCCAAGAAATATGGGACCATGTGAAAAGACCAAATCTACGTCTGATTGGTGTACCTGAAAGTGACAGGGAGAATGGAACCAAGTTGGAAAACATTCTGCAGGATATTATCCAGGAGAACTTCCCCAATCTAGCAAGGCAGGCCAACATTCAAATTCAGGAAATACAGAGAACGCCACAAAGATACTCCTTGAGAAGAGCAACTCCAAGACACATAATTGTCAGATTAACTAAAGTCGAAATGAAGGAAAAAATGTTAAGAGCAGCCAGAGAGAAAGGTCAGGTCACCCACAAAGGGAAGCCCATCAGACTAACAGCTGATCTCTCGGCAGAAACTCTACAAGCCAGAAGAGAGTGGGGGCCAATATTCAACATTCTTAAAGAAAAGAATTTTCAACCCAGAATTTCATATCCAGCCAAACTAAGCTTCATAAGTGAAGGAGAAATAAAATACTTTACAGACAAGCAAATTCTTAGAGATTTTGTCACCACCAGGCCTGCCCTAAGAGAGCTCCTGAAGGAAGCACTAAACATGGAAAGGAAAAACCAGTAACAGTCACTGCAAAAAACATGCCAAATTGTAAAGACCATTAAGGCTAGGAAGAAACTGCATCAACTAATGAGCAAAATAACCAGCTAACATCATAATGACAGGATCAAATTCACACATAACAATACTAACCTTAAATGTAAATGGGCTAAATGCTCCAATTAAAAGGCACAGACTGGCAAATTGGATAAAGAGTCAAGACCCATCAGTGTGCTGTATTCAGGAAACCCATCTCACGTGCAGAGACACACATAGACTCAAAATAAAGGGATGGAGGAAGATCTACCAAGCAAATGCAAAACAAAAAAAGGTAGAGGTTACAATCCTAGACTCTGATAAAACAGACTTTAAACCAACAAAGATCCAAAGAGACAAAGAAGGCCATTACATAACAGTAAAGGGAACAATTCAACAAGAAGAGCTAACTATCTTAAATACATATGGACCCAATACAGGAGCACTCAGATTCATAAAGGACGTCCTTAGTGACCTACAAAGAGACTTAGACTCCCACACAATAATAATGGGAGGTTTTAACACCCCACTGTGAACATTAGACAGATCAACGAGACAGAAAGTTAACAAGGATATCCAGGAATTAAACTCAGCTCTGCACCAAGCAGACCTAATAGACATCTACAGAACTCTCCACCCCAAATCAACAGAATATACATTCTTTTCAGCACCACACCACACCTACTACAAAATTGACCACATAGTTGGAAGTAAAGCATTCCTCACCAAATGTAAAAGAACAGAAATTATAACAAACCGTCTCTCAGACCACAGTGCAATCAAACTAGAATTCATGATTAAGAAACTCACTCAAAACTGCTCAACTACATGGAAACTGAACAACCTGCTCCTGAATGACTACTGGGTACATAACGAAATGAAGGCAGAAATAAAGATATTCTTTGAAATCAATGAGAAGAAAGACACAACATACCAGAATCTCTGGGACACATTCAAAACAGTGTGTAGAGGGAAATTTATAGCACTAAATGCCCACAAGAGAAAGCAGGAAAGATCCAAAATTGACACCCTAATATCACAATTAAAAGAACTAGAGAAGCAAGAGCAAACACATTCAAAAGCTAGCAGAAGGCAAGAAATAACTAAGATCAGAGCAGAACTGAAGGAGATAGAGACACAAAAAACCCTTCAAAAAATCAATGAATCCAGGAGCTGATTTTTTGAAAAGATCAACAAAATTGACAGACCGCTAGCAAGACTAATAAAGAAGAAAAGAGAGAAGAATCAAATAGATGCAATAAAAAATGACAAAGGGGATATCACCAACAATCCCACAGAAATACAAACTACCATCAGAGAATACTATAAACACCTCTATGCAAATAAACTAGAAAATCTAGAAGAAATGGATAAATTCCTGGACACATACACAGTCCCAAGACTAAACCAGGAAGAAGTTGAATCTCTGAATGGACCAATAACAGGCTCTGAAATTGAGGCAATAATTAATAGCTTACCAACCAAAAAAAGTCCAGGACCAGATGGACTCACAGCCAAATTCTACCAGAGGTACAAGGAGGAGCTGGTACCATTCCTTCTGAAACTGTTCCAATCAACAGAAAAAGAGGATATCCTCCCTAACTCATTTTATGAGGCCAGCATCATCCTGATACCAAAGCCTGGCAGAGACACAACAAAAAAAGAGAATTTTAGACCAATATCCTTGATGAACATCGATGCAAAAATTCTCAATAAAATACTGGCAAACCGAATCCAGCAGCACATCAAAAAGCTTATCCACCATGATCAAGTGGCTTCATCCCTGGGATGCAAGGCTGGTTCAACAAATGCAAATCAATAAATGTAATCCAGCATATAAACAGAACCAAAGACAAAAACCACATGATTATCTCAACAGATGCAGAAAAGGCCTTTGACAAAATTCAACAACCCTTCATGCTAAAAACTCTCAATAAATTAGGTATTGATGGGATGTATCTCAAAATAATAAGAGCTATTTATGACAAACCGATAGCCAATATCATACTGAATGGACAAAAACTGGAAGCATTCCCTTTGAAAACTGGCACAAGACAGGGATGCCCTTTCTCACCACTCCTATTCAACATAGTGTTGGAAGTTCTGGCCAGGACAATCAGGCAGGAGAAGGAAATAAAGGGCATTCAATTAGGAAAAGAGGAAGTCAAATTGTCCCTGTTTGCAGATGACATGATTGTATATCTAGAAAACCCCATTGTCTCAGCCCAAAATCTCCTTAAGCTGATAAGCAACTTCAGCAAAGTCTCAGGATACAAAATCAATGTGCAAAAATCACAAGCATTCTTATACATCAATAACAGACAAACAGAGAGCCAAATCATGAATGAACTCCCATTCACAATTGCTTCAAAGAGAATAAAATACCTAGGAATCCAACTTACAAGGGATGTGAAGGACCTCTTCAAGGAGAACTACAAACCACCGCTCAATGAAATAAAAGAGGATACAAACGAATGGAAGAACATTCCATGCTCATGGATAGGAAGAAACAATATTGTGAAAATGGCCATACTGCCCAAGGTAATTTATAGATTCAATGCCATCCCCATCAAGCTACGAAGGACTTTCTTCACAGAATTGGAAAAAACTACTTTAAAGTTCATATGGAACCAAAAAAGAGCCCGCATCGCCAAGTCAATCCTAAGCCAAAAGAACAAAGCTGGAGGCATCATGCTACCTGACTTCAAACTGTGGGTTCTTGGTCTCACTGACTTCAAGAATGAAGCCACGGACCCTTGCGGTGAGTGTTACAGCTCTTAAGGTGGTGCGTCTGGAGTTTTTTCCTTCTGATGTTCGGATGTGTTCGGAGTTTCTTCCTTCTGGTGGGTTCGTGGTCTCGCTGGCTCAGGAGTGAAGCTGCAGACCTTCGCGGTGAGTGTTACAGTTCTTAAGGCGGCGCGTCCGGAGTTGTTCATTCCTCCCAGTGGGCCCGTGGTCTGGCTGGCTTCAGGAGTGAAGCTGCAGACCTTTGCGGTGAGTGTTATAGCTCATAAAAGCAGTGTGGATCCAAAGAGTGAGCAGTAGCAAGATTTATTGCAAAGAGCAAAAGAACAAAGCTTCCACAGTATGGAAGGGGACCTGAGCAGGTTGCCTCTGCTGGCTCAGGCAGTCTGCTTTTATTCTCTTATCTGGTCCCACCCACATCCTGCTGATTGGTAGAGCCGAGTGGTCTGTTCTGACAGGGCACTGATTGGTGCTTTACCAACCCTGAGCTAGACATAAAAGTTCTCCACGTCCCCATCAGATCAGTTAGATACAGAGTATCGACACAAAGGTTCTCCAAGGCCCCACCAGAGCAGCTAGATACAGAGTGTCGATTGGTGCATTCACAAACCCTGAGCTAAAGACAGGGTGCTGATTGGTGTGTTTGCAAACCTTGAGCTAGATACAGAGTGCTGATTGGTGTATTTACAAACCTTGAGCTAGACATAGAGGTTCTCCAAAGCCCCACCAGAGCAGCTAGATACAGAGTGTCGATTGGTGCACTCACAGACCCTGAGCTAGACACAGGGTGCTGATTGGTGTATTTACAATCCCTGAGCTAGACATAAAGGTTCTCCAAGGCCCCACCAGAGCAGCTAGATACAGAGTGTCGATTGGTGCATTCACAGACCCTGAGCTAGACATAGGGTGCTGATTGGTGTGTTTACAATCCCTGAGCTAGACATAAACGTTCTCCACATCTCCACCAGACTCGGGAGCCCAGCTGGCTTCACCCAGTGGATCCTGCACCAGGGCTGCAGGTGGAGCTGCCTGCCAGTCCCGCGCCATGCGCTCGCATTCCTCAGCCCTTGGGTGGTCGATGGGACTGGACGCTGTGGAGCAGAGGGTTGCGCTCGTCGGGGAGGCTCAGGC
This sequence comes from Hylobates moloch, assembly GCF_009828535.3. Taxonomy (NCBI): domain Eukaryota; kingdom Metazoa; phylum Chordata; class Mammalia; order Primates; family Hylobatidae; genus Hylobates; species Hylobates moloch. The sequence continues at coordinate 20,529,246 of NW_026652288.1, read as the reverse complement.
TGCACAGGAGCCCATAGAGGGGGTGGGAGGCTCAGGCATGGCGGGCTGCAGGTCCCCAGCCCTGCCCCGCAGGAAGGCAGCTAAGGCCGGGTGAGAAATCAAGCGCAGCGCCGGTGGGCTGGCACTGCTGGGGGACCCAGTACACCCTCCACAGCCGTTGGCCTAGGTGCCAAGCCCCTCACTGCCCGGGGCTGGCAGGGCTGGCCGGCTGCTCCAAGTGCGGGGCCCGCCAAGCCCACACCCACCTGGAATTCCAGCTGTCCCTCAAGCCCTGCATGCAGCCCCGGTTCCTGCTCACGCCTCTCCCTCCACACCTCCGTGCAAGCTGAGGGAGTAGGCTCCAGCCTTGGCCAGCCCAGAAAAGGGCTCCCACAGTGCAGCGGTGGGCTGAAGGGCTCCTCAAGTGCCGGCAAAGTGGGAGCCCAGGCAGAGGAGGCACCGAGAGCAAGCAAGGGCTGTGAGGACTGCCAGCACGCTGTCACCTCCCAAAACTATACTACAAGGCTACAGTAACCAAAATAGCATAGTACTGGTACCAAAACAGAGATATAGACCAATGGAACACAACAGAGCCCTCAGAAATAATGCCACATATCTACAACTATCTGATCTCTGACAAACCTGACAAAAACAAGCAATGGGGAAAGGATTCCCTGTTTAATAAATGGTGCTGGGAAAACTGGCTAGCCATATGTAGAAAGCTGAAACTGAATCCCTTCCTTACACCTTATACAAAAATTAATTCAAGATGGATTAAAGACTTAAATGTTAGACCTAAAACTAAAAAAACCCTAGAAGAAAACCTAGGCAATACCATTCAGGACATAGCCATGGGCAAGGACTTCATGTCTAAAACACCAAAAGCAATGGCAACAAAAGCCAAAATTGACAAATGGGATCTAATTAAACTAAAGAGCTTCTGCACAGCAAAAGAAACTACCATCAGAGTGAACAGGCAACCTACAGAATGGGAGAAAATTTTTGCAACCTACTCATCTGACAAAGGGCTAATATCCAGAATCTACAGTGAACTCCAACAAATTTACAAGAAAAAAACAACCCCATCAAAAAGTGGGCAAAGGATATGAACAGACACTTCTCAAAAGAAGACATTTATGCAGCCCACAGACACATGAAAAAATGCTCCTCATCAATGGCCATCAGAGAAATGCAAATCAAAACCACAATGAGATACCATCTCGCACCAGTTAGAATGGCCATCATTAAAAAGTCAGGAAACAACAGGTGCTGGAGAGGATGTGGAGACATAGGAACACTTTTACACTGTTGGTGGGACTGTAAACTAGTTCAACCATTGTGGAAGTCGGTGTGGCAATTCCTCAAGGATCTAGAACTAGAAATACCATTTGACCCAGCCATCCCATTACTGGGTATATACCTAAAGGATTGTAAATCATGCTGCTATAAAGACACATGCACAGGTATGTTTATTGCAGCACTATTCACAATAGCAAAGACTTGGAACCAACCCAAATGTCCAACAATGATAGACTGGATTAAGAGAATGTGGCACATATACATCGTGGAATACTATGCAGCCATAAAAAATGATGAGTTCATGTCCTTTGTAGGGACACGGATGAAGCTGGAAACCATCATTCTCAGCAAACTATCGCAAGGACAAAAAACCAAACACCGCATGTTCTCACTCATAGGTGGGAATTGAACAATGAGAACACATGGACACAGGAAGGGGAACATCACACACCAGGGACTGTTGTGGGGTGGGGGGAGGAGGAGGGATAGCATTAGGAGATATACCTAATGCTAAATGACGAGTTGATGGGTGCAGCACACCAACATGGTCTCTCATGTATACATATGTAACAAACCTGCATGTTGTGCACATGTACCCTAAACCTTAAAGTACAATAAAAAGAAAGAATTCATCTGGGAAAAAAATATATATATTCTATGTGATAAAATGGGAGATACTTACCTTGCACTTCTACTATGTCCCCAGGACTACGGTTGGCTCAAGAGAAAGCACTTGTACCGTTGTTTGAGTTGCAAACTAAACAAGCCTTTTTCTTTTCTTGTCTTTTTTCATGGAGAACTACCTTTACTTAGCCGAAAAACTGACGATGGTTATTCAAACTTAGGTTTTTGGCAGATATTTCTTTGAAAATGAATAAAGTAAGCCCATCATTTCAAGAAAAACTAATGGTTTTGTTGCTACTGATAAAATTCAAACTTTTAAGTGAAAATTAAGAATTTGGAAAACTTGTATCAGTTACTATGGGCTTGACAGCTTTCCAATACTTACTTTTCTGATGAGATGGTGTATTAGTCAGGGTTCTCTAGAGGGACAAAACTAGTGGAACATATATATATATATATAGTACCCCCAAATCAAAGCCTGCTTTTCTATCAAGGGAGTCCACTAGTCAGAGATTAGTAGCTCTCTGACAGCACCCTCTTCTTTCAGATATGGCAAGGAGTATCCTGGGCTAGAAAAAAAATTTTATATATATATATATATTCCATTAGTTCTGTCCCTCTAGAGAAACCTAATACACCATCTCATATATATATATATATATATATATATTAAATATTTATTTACACGATTTATTTACATGATCACAAGGTCCCACAATAGGCCAACTGCAGGCTAAAGTGCAAGTGGAGTCAGTCAGAGTTCCAAAACTGAAGAATCTGGAGTCCGATGTTTAAGGGCAGGAAGCATGCAGCATGGGAGAAAGATGTAGGCTGGGAGGCTAGGCCAGTTTCTCTTTTTACATTTTCCTGCCTGCTTGTATTCTAGTGAACTGGCAGCTGATTAGATTGTGCCCACCCAGTTTAAGGATGGATTTGCCTTTCCCAGCCCACTGACTCAAATGTTAATGTCCTTTGACAACACCCTCACAGACACACCCAAGATCAATACTTTGTATCCTTCAATCCAATCAAGTTGACACTCAGTATTAACCATCACAGATGGGTAGCAGTATTAATGAATGAGATTATTTTATATTAATAAAATATCTTGGTCAACATTTAGAAGATCTACATAACTCAGTGAACCAATATTTTCAAAATAGCCTAAGTATGGTACAAAATATATATGCATGAGATTTCTATTTAAAGCAAGATAAACCAATAGATCTTAGTGTAGCAGACTAAAAAAAGTTCATTAATGTGGTTTCAGATTTCACAGTGTAACTAACTCCTAGGTACTGGCTGAGTTTGGTATAGTATCACAGAAGAATATCCACAATTATCTGAAAAGATTAGTAAAACACTCCTCCCTTTTCCAATTATATATCTGCATGATGCTGGACTTTCCTCATGAACTGACATGTCTCTTAGAAGAATAACTACTTATAGATGTGGCACATCCCACTGCCACTCAGATCCCGATGTCCTACTCTCTGGACATAGGACCCGGTCAGTGTCAAACTCCTCTTCATCTGTGTCTGCAGCTTGAGGGGGCCACAGAGAAGTATCAATGGTGAGAGGAGGGGAGGAACTAAAAATACTGAAAAGTGCATAGAAAAGGTTAATTTCCTGCTAGCTTGTCTCCCATTCCTTACTACGGAAGCGGTCTGTCTCTTGCCCACCCTTGAGTCAGATTGCACAAAAAATATTTTACTCTATCCATCTTAGAAGGCATCAGGCTTAAAGAAAAGGGGGTGGGAAGGAAGAGCTCACATTCAGATGGAGAAAAAGTTGGCAGTGTGTGTACCAAACCCTCTTTCTTAGTGGTAGCACTATCTATGAGAAGCATTCTAATATACCTGCATTTTGCATAAATATATGATCTATGACATTTCTAATTAAAAGAATAGCAAAAATTCTTCAGGTATGTGAAGGCATGGAGTGATGTTTAAAGTGTGGTCAAAGTCATTCACTTTGGTCCCTACAAATGTGCCTGGAAATGTGCATGAGAGAGCTCTTAGAGGACAGCTGAGAGGGGACAGGGTGACTGTGTGCAGTGGGGCCAAGGGCTGGCCCTGCGCAAACTCAGAAGCCTCCAAGGAAGAAAGAAGGAATTAGAAAGGCAATCACTAAAGAAAGGAGAAAAGGGGCTCCACGACGGCAGGTCCTGAATCCTGGGACTTACACAGACTCATTGACAGAGAGATGTCGTTTTAAGCTGGAAAGCCCTGTTCACATGGGAAACGTTGCTGTTGTCATTATTAGGGGAAGGGGATGAAACCCATCAAAAGCTGTAAGTGTGTAAAAGAAACAACCCAAAGAATAAATGTCAAACATTGTCACAGAGTTATAGACATTGAAGGGCTGAATGAAACCTAATAAATTATTCTAGGCCAATCCCCTCATTTCCCAAGGAAGCATCAAGGACTTAAAGAGGTTTGGGAACGTGTTGTGGCACACTGCAAGCTGGTGCCAGAGCCAGGACCAGAATCTCTGCCCCAGCCCTGGGCTCACTTCCTTACAGCCTCAGTGACAGCTGGTGGGTACCAGCCCCAACGGCCATGAAGCCTGGCTGTGTGGAGTCACTTTCATTCAGAAGCCAGAGCAGTGGCCCTGGATTCCAGGGAACAAAGAAGCCTCATCCAAACTCTAGAGACAGGGCTTGAGCCTCCACGGAGCAGATGCCGGAGGTGACATGAGCTGGAGAAATCCTTGCTCCGTGTTAAAATGGCCTACCCACATCTTGTCCTGACCTCCAGATGAAGGAGTATGTGAAGCCCTAAGCTGAGCTGACCCTCCAACTAGTTTTATGTTCAATGACACCTGGCCTCAGATCTGTAGCCCTCACCCCACCCAGAAGCCCCACAGCACTCACTAGCTTTCACAGGTAGACTCTCAGAAAGGAGGCTAGAGGGAGAGGGTGGGTGGAGTAGAAGGGAAAGGTGAGAAACGGACCTGTTTTATACCTCCCTTGCCATACTTCCCAAACCCACTGTCCAGCATGGATGTGTGCAATTCTTCTGTCTTTCTATAACTTTGTGTGTATTTGGGGGATGGTAGAGGTTTAAACTCAAGTATTCCTTAAGGCACCTCTGGTTTCCCCAGGACTGTGTCTGTCTTCTGGGAAGCTCCTAGTACCGACGGCCTGGGAAGGGAGGTAGCATCGTGCCCACACAGGCACTGCTGAGGTGCCCATTTTCCCATCTGCTCCTCAGCTTTTAGTCCATACCAGTCCCCAGGAGGGCAGCCCTCATTCCAGGCATAAGACCCTTTAGATCCGACTATTCTGTCAGCTAATCTGAACCACCCTTGAGAGCACAGGACTCACTTTCTGCCATGCTGGGGCACGGAGATCTTCCCAGAGAGAATTGCCAACAGGTAGAGCATAGAGCTGCTTATCAACTCCTTCTTCACCCAGGGACACCCTTCCCAAAATGGGCAGGAGTGAAATCTCCGCTGTCACTCAGGATGTCCCTCCCATGTTGGATACACATGGAGTCCTTTCCACTCCCTCGAGAGTATCAGCTTCTGGAAATGCCTGTCAAACAACTCTTTGTTTTCTCTGCTTCCTGCTTCTCCTATATCTGTCCTGGGGGACTGAGCATCAAACGGCCTTGTCACTTAAATTGGCTGAGTGGAAGCAGAAGGGGAAAATATATAACTACGGTGGGGGGGAGGAATCCTACATAAGTTAATGTAGCAAAATGTTGTCATGCTATATTTCACATTCTTATAGGGTTTGGGTGTGCAATAAAATTCCTCATGTGTGCTGAATATCTGCAAGCAGGAATGTCACAAAAGAGGCTGAGAATAAATAGAGGAGGTCAGAGACTCGGGAGAAGTGGCCCTAGAGGAGAAATTCCTCCATCTCTCGTCTTTTCCTTTTGGGTGGCAGTGGAGAATTCTGAGAATCACTTGGAGGCTGAGGGCCCTGAAGACACCGGACATGGTGAGGGGCATGGTGGCCCTGCAGGGGCTGCTAGCACATGTTGTGCAGCACCTCTGGGCAAGAGGGTGCCCCTTTGAGATTTCTTTTCCTTTTTTTTTTTTTTTTTTTGAGAAAGAGTCTCGCTCTCTCACCCAGGCTGGAGTGCAGTGGCGCAGTTTGGGCTCACTGCAAGCTCCGCCTCCCGGGTTCACATCATTCTCCTGCTTCAGCCTCCCGAGTAGCTGGGACTACAGGCGTCCGCCACCACGCCTGGCTACTTTTTTGTATTTTTAGTAGAGACGGGGTTTCACCGTGTTAGCCAGGATGGTCTCGATCTCCTGGCCTTGTGATCTGCCTGCCTTGGCCTCCCAAAGTGCTGGGATTACAGGCAGGAGCTACCATGCCAGGCCTCCCCTTTAAGATTTCAAATTACAAAAAGATGTCCTGTCCTCTGGCCTGACACAGCTCAGGACCAAAGAGAAGGGCCTAGCAGGCAGGAGAAGGGCTGCATTCCAGCCCGACAAGCCCCCTCGGCCAAGCACTGTTATGCCTCACACAAACTGAATGACCCTAAGTGGGAACACAGCTCCCTTTCATTACAAAACCAGGTTGTATTTTAGATAAGATTACAAGGGAACCTGCAGGAGGGCCTTGATTCCATATTCAATAATCATGGGTAGTTAGGGAACTCAAAACCCAAAACAACAAGGCAATCAGGCATTGGCTCTGCACCTGAGTACCTAGTTTTGGTTTGTTGTTTTGGTTAAAGGAATCTCCACCTCTCAAGTAATATGCTAAAGCCTGAGAATGAACTATTCAAGAAAAATCCCACACTCAAAAGCTTCCTTGCTAGTCTAAATGGTTTTCATGTGCCTATGTATCTCTGCTCCTCAATGTAAATGTCATGGGACACCCTACAGGGACCACAGAGCTTTACAATTCATCTCCCAAGGTTAAACAATGATAAACAAGAGAAGGGAAAAGAATAAAGAAATTAAGCCAGCCCCTGCACATGCCCAATTTTCTGGTAACACAGATCATATCTGAAGCAAAAGCTGCTTCCAATCAGAGTTGGTTGCATAGCTGTTATAATACTTTCCACATTGGACATTGTAACTAGTGCACAGTGCATTAGGAGGCCTGTGCATACACTGACTGTCAGGGTGAGGAGGTGCTCTCTAAGGAAAGTCTGCATAAACATGTACGGATTAATCAACCTCCAAGAAACGCCTCCTATCCCTGCTCATCACAATCCAGTGCAAAGTTGTTGTGCAAGTTGCCATGCTAACCTGATTTCAGGCTACTGTTCACACTGTGAAAACAAACTACTGTACCTGAGGAGCTTTCCAACATCGGCTCGGAGAGGTACTGGTGACATGGCCTCAGGACGCTAGACACTGTCAAGGAAATGCCCAGTGGGGCACATCACTGAGGGCTGAAGTTTGAAGCTCTCTCGAATTTATATGTCCAGAAGATGGTTGGCTTACAGGTGAGAGGCTATCTGGGCCAGAGCTCTCAATCTCATCCCAAATCCACAAAGCCTCCCTGGCTAGTCAGTCTCTCTCTCAAGAACCTGTCCTTTGCAGCCAACAACTTCTTCCCTCACCTCCAGCTGGCTCCTGAGCAGACACTGGGGAGAGCCGTCCATCTGCATTCTCAAGGTGATTGTGGCAGAGGAACACCACTGTGTTTGCCACATACAAGCTGCAGCACTTTCCATCCTCCCCTGAAGTGAGGGAGAGGCATCTGGCTGAGTTTGTCCAGTGGAATATGAGCAGAAGTGACAGGTGGCACATCTGTGTTAACACAGTTAAAGGCCAGTGTGCCTTCAGCAGGGTTTCTTTCCTTTCAGAGCCCACATATTTAAGACTGCAACATCATAAGTTAAAGGAGCCAGGATTCCTGAGTTACTGCATGGGCGAGTATGGCCAATAAGGACCCCATTTAATCCACATCCAACTTTGGGAGTAAGAAATAAAACTTGCCTGGTCCAGCACAGTGACTCACACCTGTAATCCCAGCACTTTGGGAGGCCGAGGTGGGCAGATCACCCGAGGTCAGGCATTTGAGACCAGCCTGGCCAACATGGTGAAACCCTATCTCTACTAAAAATACAAAAATTAGCCCGGCGTGGTGTCAGGTGCCTGTAATCCCAGCTACTCAGGAGGCTGAGGTAGGAGAATCGCTTGAATCTGGGAGGCAGAGGCTGCAGTGAGCCAAGATTGCACCACTGCACTCCAGCCTGGGCGACAGGAACAAAACTCCATCTCAAAGAAAAGAAAGAAAGAGAGAGAGAGAAAGAAGGAAGGAAGGAAGGAAGGAAGGAAGGGAGGGAGGGAGGGAGGGAGGGAGGGAGATGAAAAGAAATAAACCTGTCCTGTGTGAAGCAGCTGAGTCTGCAGGATCCCTTGTTATAAAGTTAGAGAAGGTGATGTTGACTAATCCAATGGCTTTCTGAGATCATTAGAACCAAAAGTTAATCAGCCCTCCTTTACACCTGGCCCTTCTTTCAACACGCTTTCATTCAACCCCAAAAATGCCCTAGGACTTGATAGACTACAGGCGTGAAGAGTACGTTTCCATTAAGAGAGCCTTCCCAAGAAGGCGGCTTTCAGAAAATGAGAAAAATATGTGTTCTTCTGTCTGGGAAATTCTTTTTTCACTTCCTCCTCCTCCTAGAGGCTAAAAAGGCAACTTGGAATAAATCGGTTTCTATTGCCAGACCGATAACAAATGTATAAGTAACATGTGAGGTGTTGATAAAGGCTCTGAAGAAACATAAAAGAGGGTAATGGGATAAAGAGCAGAGGGAAGGGAATTACCATTTTATATTAAACAGTCAAGGTAGTCCCTCTGATAAAGTGGCATTTGGACAAAGATCATAAGGAAGAGCATAAGCCATGTGAATACCTGTGGGAAAGGTGTTCCAGGCAGAAGGAAAAACAGGTGCAAAGGCTCTGGGGCAAGGGCAGAATTTGAGGAAAATTAAGTCATCCAGTGTAGCTGCAGCAGAGTTAAAAAGGGGCCAAGTGCTAAGATATGGGGTCAGAGGGCTGGCCAGAGGCATATTCTGCAGGGCCTTGCAGGCCAGGGAAAGGATTCGGGTTTTCTCTGAGAGAAAATTGGTTCTGTTCTTTCCCACTTCAAATTCTCTGTTTCAGTTTGTACCCAGCAGCCAGAATGACTCTGTTTCAACCCAAGTCATATTGCATCACCTATCTGCTCAAAGTCCCTGCTGCACCTTCACATCAGAGTAAAATCCACAGTCCTCACAGTGGCCGCAAGGTCAGCCCTTCCTACGTGCTCTGGCCCCCGTTGCCTCTCTGACCTCAACATTCCCCACTCTGCCTTGGCCATGGTGCCCCCTGGCTGTTCCTCAAATTAAAATAAATAAAAAAGTGACATCGGCAAAAATGGCAAAGACCTCTGAAAATTATCTCTGCTTTAGAAGCAATTGGGAAAACTGGCAAAATTTGTCAAAATCGGTTTTTTCATAACTTTGGAAATAAACACTGGCACCAACCAGGATAGTATTTATGTGAAAAAAGTTCAATTTTGAAAAGAACAGAGTGATTTTAAGCATTTTAACCTGCCCTTTTTCCATCACTCTTGCTCCAGCTCCAGCTCCATGGAAACCTTGAAAACCAACAGCCTTAAATCACACTAAAAACCATCAGCCTGGCAGCCTCTGGAGGGGTAGATTGGCGATGGAGTTCCCTCGAAGCCTAATTCCCAGACAACTATCATTACCTCACCTGGATGTGTGGTGCTTCCCTGGAAGACCACGTCTACAAGGCTGTCTTTATTTAACCTAATTCATAATTTACCAGCTACAAAAATCCTTTTCCCTAGGAATGTTTGCCAAAAGAAATTAGAGGCAATTGATTAACTTTGCAGCTTTGAGGCAGTGGAAACAGTTGGGGGAAACAATATGCTAATCAAAAAAGTTTTTTTTTTTTTTACTTTAAAACTTTTGTCATCCACAATTGTTTTAATTTAATTATTTTCTTTTTTTATTATACTTTAAGTTTTAGTGTGCATGTGTACAATGTGCAGGTTAGTTACATATGTATACATGAGCTAGGGAAGGAACTATCCATAGGGGATTTGAAAAGTTATGACATATACCTCGGATTGTAGAAGGTCATATGCATGTGTAGGGCTGTGCACATTCTCAGTAAAGACCTGAGAAAGCCCTAAACTCTCTCTGTGGGCTGACCTTGGGCTCTGGACAAGCATGAAGTGAAGGCAAAGACAGAGTCATCAACAATCTGAGTTTTGGAGACACACACCAACACACACACAGAGCCCCTAGGCAAAGACTGGAAGAATTATTGGTTCCAGACATGTAAGAAAATCCCCATCCAATAATTAGCTGACATTTAAGCTAACCAAGCAGAGACATCAGTGTTCACACACAACAAAGAATATAGACTTTACAGAATTAGTTCAGAAAAGTCTCTGAAGAAACAAACAATCACAAAAAGAAACAGCAACAACAAGCCAGAGGAAGGGGAGATAACCTGATTTCTAGAGTTGCCACACTGTATTATTTAATTTGTCTGTTTTTTGTTTTGTTTTGAGACGGAGTCTCACTCTGTCGCCCAGGCTGGAGTGCAGTGGCACGATCTCTGCTCACTGCAAGCTCCGCTTCCCAGGTTCATGCCATTCCCCCGCCTCAGCCTCCCAAGTAGCTGGGACTACAGGTGCCCACCACCACACCCAGCTAATTTTTTGTATTTTTAGTAGAGACAGCGTTTTACCATGTTAGCCAGAATGGTCTCAATCTCCTGACCTCGTGATCCGCCCGCCTCGGCCTCCCAATGTGCTGGGATTACAGGTGTGAGCCACCACGCCCAGCCTAATTTGTCTAGTTTTTAATAAAATATTATGAGAGATACAAAGCAACAAGAACAAGTATATCCCATACAGGGGGAAGGGAGTGGGGAAGCAGCCAACAGAGAAAAACCAAGCATTGTACTTACTAGACTACCACTTTCATTATTACAAATGAGTTAAAAGAACTAAAGGAAACCATGTCTTAAGAACTAAAAGAAAGTATAAGAAAGATATTGCCTAAAATAAATAATATCAATAGAGACAGAAATTATTAAAAAGGAGCCAACTGGAGAATCTGGAAGTAAAAAGTGTAATAATTAATTTAAAATTCACTAAAGGGGCTCAATAACAGATCTGAGCAGGCGTAAGAAAGAATCAGCAAACTTGAAGATAGGACAATTGAGATTACTCAATCTGTGAAACAGAAAAACAAGTGAATGAAGAAAAATGAACAGATCTTCAAGTACATGTGAAACACTGCCAGGCATACTAACATATGCTTGATATGGGCAGAAAAAAAATATTTGAAGAAATAATGGCTAAACGCTTTCCAAATTTGATGAAATACATGAATCTGCACATTCAAGAAGTTTCAAGAACTCCAAGCCTGATAAACTCAAACAAATTGACACTCAGTTACATTGTACCCAAATTGTCAAAAACCAAAGATAGAGAATTTTATAAGCAGCAAGAAAAAAGTGACTCACCATGTACAAGAGACCCTCAATAATATCCAAGGCTGATTTCTCATCAGAAATCATGGAAGCCAGAAAGCAGTGGGATGAAATTTTTTGTTTTTAGACAAGGTCTTTCTCTGTTGCCAAGGCTGGAGTGCAGTGGTGTGATCATAGCTCACTGCAGCCTCAACATCCTGGGCTCAAGTGATCCTCTCACGTTAGTCTCTCAAGTAGCTGGGACTACAGGTGCACACCACCACACCAACCAAATTTTCTTATTTTTTGTAGAGTTGGAGTCTTGTCATGTTACTCAGGCGGTCTTGAATTCTCGGGCTCAAGCAATCCACCCACCTCAGCCTCTTGAAGTGCTTGGGTTACAGGCATGAGCCACCATGCCCAATCCTGAATGAAATGTTTAAAATGCTGAAAGGAAAAGTCAACCAAGAATTCTATAGCTAACTAAATTAAACGTCAAGAATGAAGAAAAACTAAGACATTCCTAGATAAACAAAAGCTAAGAGATTTTGTTTCTAGTAGGCTTGATCTATAAGAAATGCTAAAAGGAGTCCTTCAGGTCAAAATGAAAGGACATAGAAACTCAGAGCCATATGAAGAGATAAAGAACACTAGTAAAAGTTACACAGTAGTTGCACAGGTCATTATAAAAGCCAGTACCATTTGCTTTGTAATACCTCTAATCTTCTGTATGATTTAAATGGCAAAATCGTAATTATAAATCTATGTTAATGGCACACAATGTATAAAGACGTAATCTGCGATAATAACTATATAAAATGGAGGCATTGTATAGGAATACAGTATATACTTTTGAAACTAAGTTCATATTATTCAAACTAGTTTGTTGTAAGTTTAAGATATTAATTGTAATCACCAGGACAACTACTAAGAAAATAAGTAATAATCCCAGCACTTTGGGATGCCGAGGCAGGCAGGTCACTTGAGGTCAGGAGTTCCGACCAACACAGTGAAACCCTGTCTCTACTAAAAATACAAAAAATTAGCTGGGCGTGGTGGCGGGCACCTGTAATCCCAGCTACTTGGGAGGCTGAGACAGAAGAATCACTTGAACCCAGAAAGTGGAGGTTGCAGTGAGCCAACATTGCACTATTGCACTCCAGCCTGGGTGATAGAGTGAGACTCCATCTCAAAAAAAAAAAAAAAAAAAGAAAAGAAAAGAAAAGAAGAAGAAGAAGTAATACACATCAATATATACAAGCATAAAATGCTTTACAGAAATAAAAGGGACTGTTTGTAAAGAAACAGCAGGGAATTAAAATGAAACAGTAGAAAATATTTAACATCAAAGAAGGCAGTGATAGAAGAATATAGGAACATAAAAGATGTAAGACATAGAGAAAACAAATAATAAAATGACAGAGGTTAATTCCCAACATGGGAGTAAATTACATTAGATGTAAATATATTAAACATTCCAAAGGCAAAGTTTGTCAGATTTTTTAAAAGGACCCAAATATATGCTATCTACAAGAGTTAAACCTTTTTAAAAAAATGTTCAGCTTTTATTTTAGATACAGGGAGTACACGTACAGGTTTGTTACATGGGTATATGGCACCTAGGTAGTGAGCATAGTACCAAATAGTTATTCAATCCACTCATCCCTCTAATATTCTTCAGTATCTATTGTTCCTATATTTATGTCCATGTGTGCTCAACATCTAGCTTCCACTTAGAAGTAAGAACATGCGATAGTTTTCTGTTCCTGCATTAATTCACTTAGGATTATGGCCTCCTGCTGCATCCATGCTGCTGCAAAGGACATGATTTCATTCTTTTTTATGGCTGCATAGTATTTCATAGTGTATATGTACCACATTTTTCTTCTCCAATCCACCACTGATGGGCACCTAGGTTGATTCCATGTCTTTGCTGTTGTGAATAGCACAGCAATGAACGTATAAGTGCATGTGTATTTTTGGTATAATGATCTATTTTCCTTTAGGTATATATTCAGTAATGGGATTGCTGGGTTGAATGGTAATTCTATTGTAAGTTCTTTGAGAAATCTCCAAACTGCTTTCCATAGTGGCTAAACTGATTTACATTCCCATCAACAGTATATAAGTATTCCCTTTTCTCTGCAGCCTCACCAGCATCTGTTGTTTTTTGCCTTTTTAGTAATAGCCATTCTGACTAGTATAAGATGGTATCTCTTTGTGGTTTTGATTTGCATTTCTCTGATGATTAGTGATGATGAGTATTTGTTCACGTTTGTTAGGTGTTTGTATGTCTTTTGTGAAGTGTCTGTTTCTTGCTTGTTCATTTGTTTAAGTTCCTTATAGATTCTAGATATTAGATCTTTGTTGGATGCATAATTAGTGAATATTTTCTCCCATTCTGTAAGCTGTCTGTTTGCTCTGTTGATGGTTTCTTTTACTGTGCAGAAGCTCTTTAGTTTAATTAGATTCCATTTGTCTATTTTTATGTTGCAGCTGCTTTTGAGGACTTAGCCAAAAATTATTTGCCAAGGCCAATGTCAAGAAGGCTATTTCCTAGGTTTTCTTCTAGAATATTTATAGTTTGAGGTCTTTTGTTTAAATCTTTAATAGATATTGAGTTAATTTTTTAATATGATGAAAGGTGAACGTATAGTTTCATTCTTCTGCATATGGCTACCCATTTATCCCAGCACCATTTATTGAATAGGGAGTCCTTTCCCCATTGCTTGTTTTTGTCAGCCTTGTCGAAGATTGGATGATTGTAGATGAGCAGCTTTGTTTCTAGGTTCTGTATTCTATTCAGTCGGTCTATGTGTCTGTTTACCATGCTGTTTTGGTTACTGTAACCTTATAATATAGTTTGAAGTTGAGTAGTGTGACTAGAACTGATAAAAAATTTTAGAAAGCTTTCAGGATATAAAATCAATGTTCAAAAATCAGTAGCATTTCTATATACCAATAAAGTCCAAGCTGAGAGTCAAACAAGAACAGAATTCCATTTACAAAAGCCACAAAGAAAATAAAATATCTAGTGATACAGCTAAACAAGGAAGTGAATGATCTCTACAAGAAGAACTACAAAATACTGCTGAAAGAAATCAAAGATGATGCAAATAAATGGAAAAAATCCCATGTTTATGGATTGGAAGAATCAATATCTTTAAGATGACCACACTACCCAAAGTAATTTACAGATTCAATGCTATTCCTATCAAGAGTTACGCTTTAGATTCAAAAATGAAAACAGGTTGAAACAAAGAATTTTTAAAATGCCAAAGTTAACTAGAATATTAGACAAGAAAGTTCAAGACAAAAAAAAGTTAATAAAGACAAGTAAGAACATTTACAATGATAAACAGATAACATTAATAAATATCTAACAATAAAGCCGCATAAGAAGCAAAAACTGACAGAATTAAAGAGGTAAATAGACCATTTAACAATAACATTTTGAGACTTCCATATCCCACTTTTAATAATGAAAAGAGCAACTAGATATCATATCAAAAAATCAAAAGTATAGATGACTGAAAAGACCTGAACAGCACTATTAACCAACTAGACTTAACAGGTATCTATTAGAGGACTCCACTCAATAGCATAATACATGTTCTTCTCAAGTGCTCATGGAATATACTTCAAGATAGACCATATATTAAACCATAAAACAAGTCTCAATCATTTTTAAATGATTAAAATAATAAAAGGTATTTTCTTTTACGATATGGAATGAAATTATAATCAACAAAAGAAGAAAATGTAGTGAGTTTACAAATATGTGAAAATTAAACACACTCCTAAATAACCAATGAACCAAATTAGAAAGTACAAAGGAAATTATAAAATACTTCGAGATGTGTGAAAATATAAACACAACACAACAAAAAATCTGACCAAAAAAAACGAAGGCAGAAGACTCAAATTACTAAACTCAGGAATGAAAAGCTTTACGGAAATAAAAGGAAATATAAGGGAATATTATAAACAATTGTGTGACAACAAATTAGATAACCTAGATAAAATAGAAAAATTCATAGAAAGACACAAACTACTGAAATCTCAAGAAAAAAAAGAAAATCTGACAGTCCTACGAAAAATAAGAGTTTGAATAGGTAATCAAAGCACTTCCTTCAAAGAAAAGCCCAGAATCAGATGTCTTCACTGTTGAATTCTACCAAATATTTAAGAATAATTAACACCAATACTTCACAAATTTTTTTAAAACACAGAAGAGGAAGAAGAGCTTCCCAACTCATTCTATGAGGTCAGCATTTCTCTGATACCAACCAAAGACATCACAAGAAAAGAAAACTACAGACAAAAATCTCTCATGAATATAGATACAAATATCCCTCAACAAAATACTAGAAGACCAAATCTAGTAATATATAAAAAAGACCAAGTGAGTTTTATCCCAGGAATGAAACATTGGTTCAACATATGAAAATTCAACCGTATAATACACCATATTAATATAGTAAAGGACAAAAATGCATAATCATCTCATTTGACAAAATATAAAGCCCTTTCATAGTAATAAAAAACACTCAGCAAACTAAGAATACAAGTAAATTTTTTCAACCTGTTCAAGTGCATCCACAAAAAAAAAAGAGAAAAAAAACTAGAGCTAATTTTATACTTAATGTTGAGAGAATGAAAACTTTCCACTGAAGATCAGGAATGAGAAAAGGATGCCCTTGCTTATCACTTATATTCAGCATTGTACCTCACACCAGGACAATTAGGAAAGAAAACGAAATAAAAAGCATCCATATTTGAAAAAAAAAAGGAGAAAAACCATTTATATTTGTAGATGGTACTGAATATAATAATATACACACACATATATATGCACACACATGAACTATTAGAACTAATAAGCAGGTTCAAAAGGTTGAAAGATATAAAATCAATACACAAAATATAAAATATAGCATACCAAAAATCAAGTGTACTTCTACAGTAGCAAAGAACAATTCAAAAAATAAATTAAGAAAACAATTCCATTTTAAAAGCATCAAAAAGAATAAATAAAATAACAAAGATGTGCAGGATTTGTACACTGAAAACATCATTAAAAGAAATTAAAGACCTAAATAATTGAGAAGATATCCTGTGTTCCTAGAAGGAAGATTTGATATTGTTAAGGCAGCTGTGCTCCCCAAATTGATCTACAGATGCAAAGCAATCTCTATTAAAACTCAAGCTGAATTTTTCGCAGAAATTGACAAGCAGATTCCAAAATTCATATGGAAATGCAAGGGACTCAAAATAAACAGCACAGTCTTGGGAATATAAGAACAAAGTTAGAGGACTCACAACTCACAATATCAAAACCTACTACCAAGCTATAGTAATCGAGACTGTGTAGAATTGGCATTAGGATATATATGTAGAAAAATCAAATAGAATGAAGAATCCAGAAATAAACTCATATATTCTACCAGTAATTAACTTAAGACAAGAATGCTATGACAATTAAGTTGGGAAGGAACAGTCTTTTCAACAAATGGTATTTGGTCAAGTGGATATCGACATGTAAAAGAATGAATTCATATCCCTGCTTCACACAATATACAAAAATTAGCCCAAAATGTATTAAAGACCTAAATTTAAGAGTAAAAACTCTAAAACTCTTCAAAGGAAATATAGGTATAAACCTTCATGACCTTGGATTAGTCAATGGTTTCTTAGATATGATACCTAATGCACAAAAAAACAAAGAAAATATAAATAAATTGGACTTCATCAAAATTAAAATATTTGCTTTTGAAAGTACATTAGTGGTTGCCAGGCGCTGGGAGAAGGTGAGAGAATGGAGAGTGACTGATAATGGCATGGAGTTTCTTTTATTAAAACCTTTTTTAAAAATTTAAAAAATATCTTCATTGAGATAATAATGATTATATCTTTATTGAGATAATAATCATAATGATTATATCTTTATTGAGATAATAATCAATAATGATTATATCTTTATTGAGATAATAATCAATAATGATTATATCCTTATTGAGATAATAATCAATAATAAGGCCTGGCCCAGTGGCTGACACCTGTAACCCCAGCACTTTGGGAGGCTGTGGCGGGTAGATCTTTTGAGGTCAGGAGGTCCACACCAGCCTGGCCAACATGGTGAAACCACGTCTCTACTAAAATTTAAAAAATTAGCTTGGTGTGGTAGCACATGCCTGTAATTCCAGCTACTCGGGAGGCTGAGGCATGAGAATCTCTTGAACTCGGGAGGCAGAGGTTGCAGTGACCCAAGATCTAGCCACTGCACGCCAGCCTGAGTGACTGAATGAGGCTCTGTCTTAAAAAAAAAAAAAAAAAAGATATAGTCATTCACATTTTATACAATTCACCTAAAACGTAAAATTCAATGGTTTTTAGTATATATTTCAGAGTTGTGCACCCATCACTACAATCAATTGTAGAACATTTTACTATTCCCAAAAGAAACACTACACCCCTTAGTCATCACCGCCCAATTCCCCTTCCTTTATAGTCGTAGGTAACCACTAGTCTATGTTCTGTCTTTATGGATTTGCCTCTTCTGGACATTTTATATAAATAAAATCATACAATATATGGTCCTTTCTGATTGGCTTCTTTAACTCAGTGTAATATCTTCAGTGTTCATCCATGTTGTAGCATGTATCAGTACTTCCTTTCTTCTTATTGCCAAATAATATTCCACTGTATGGACATACCACGTTTTATTTATCTGTTCATTAGTTGATGGACACGTGGATCATTTCTGCTTTTTGACTAGTATAAGTGATGCGGATACAGGGTTTTTTTGGAATGAAGAAGACATCCTGAAATTAGGTAGTGGTGACTTTGTGAATATTCTAGAAACCACTAATTTGTAGACTTTATGACATGTGAATTATATCTCAAAAAAAAAAGTCATACTCTACTTTATGGCCTTTTCACTTGCTGTTTCCTCTTCTAGAATCATCATCCTTAGATACCTATCTGGCTTCCTTTCTACCTGCTCTAATTTCACCTTTAAATGTGTCCTCCCCTTGCCATATGTAATATATTATACGTATTTATATATCCTATATAGTTTAGTGCTTCTTTTCTTTATTGTCTGCCTTCCCCCATTAAAACAGCACTTGGAATAATGCCTAGCGCAAAACAGCCAACAAATGTTGGTTGAATGAATACATTAGAGGATTTTGTGCAGAGTTGACAAGACCTATCTTAGGTTTTAACAGAATCACTGTGGCTATGTGTGGCAAATAGACACCAGGAGAGACAGAGAGAGTAAAAACAGGAAGACCACTTAAGGTTATTGCCATAGCTCTGTTGCAAGATGTTGATAGCTTGGACTACATGTTCCAACAATTTTTAAAACAGTAACAACTGGTTTTAAGTTGTCCTAGGACAAGTTTTCAAATATTTTCTTCCATCCTGTATGTTGTCTGTTTACTCTGTTGATGGTTTCTTTTGCTGTGCAGAAGCTCTTTAATTAGGTTCAACTTGTCAATTTTTGTTTTTGTGGCAGTTACTTTTGAGGACTTAGCAATAAATTATTTGCCAAGGCTGATGTAAAGAAGAGTACTTCCTAGTTTTTATTCTAGGATTTTTAGTTTGTGTTCTTACATTTAAATCTTTAAAGCATTTTGAGTTAATTTTTGTATATTGTGAAATATAGGGATCTAGCTTCAATTTTCTGCATATGGCTAGCCAATTATCCCAGCACAATTTACTGAATAGGGAGTCCTTTTTCCATTGCTTTTGTCCATCTTGTCAAAGATGAAATAGTTATAGGTGTGCAGCTTTATTTCTGAGTTTTCTATCTGTTCCCTTGGTCTATGTATCTGTTTTTGTAAGAGTATCATGCTGTTTTGGTTACTGTGGCTACACACTATAGTTTGAAGTTGACTAACGTGATGCCTCTGGCTTTGTTTTTCTTGCTTAGAATTACTTTGGCTATTTGAGCTTTTTTTGTTGTTTCATGTGAGTCAACCCAGGTGCCCATCAATGGCAGGGTAGATAAAGAAAATGTGATACATATACACCATGGAATACTACACAGCCATAAAAAAGAATGAAATGTCCTTTGCAGCAACGTGGTTGAAGCTGGAGGCCATAATCCTAAGCAAATTAATGCAAGAACAGAAAACCAAAATTACATGTTCTCACTTATAAGTGGGAGCTAAACATTGAGCACACATGGACATAAATATGAGAACAATACACATCGTGGACTACTTGAGGATAGTGGAGGGGGCTGAGTTAAAAAACTACCTATTGGGTACTACGCCCACTACCTGGGTGACAGGATCCATACTCCAAACCTCAATGTCACATAATACGCCCATGTAACAAATCTGCACATGTACTGCCATAAATTTGAAATAAAAGTTGGGGAAAAAAAAAACACCTGAAAAGCATGACTAAGAAATTTTGGAAACTATGAGGGTGGGTTAAATGTCAATGAAGAATGAAGATAATTTTTCACAGGAGACACAGGGCCTGGTATGCCTTTGAAGGAAAATGTAATCAGTGCCCAACTGTGAATTGTTTCCATGTGTTTGTCAGCAACCTAATAAAATAATACAAAAGTGTTGATGATGTCCCAGCCCTAGATCTGCCAACTCAGGGTGCTAAGCAGCCCACCAGGCTTGAGGGATCCAGAATCTATTTCTTTCTACTGCTCTGGGATAAACCTTCAACCCTCAGAGTCAGGATGATAGGAATTCACTTCAGTGGAGACTTTGCCTTTTTCTCCACCAATCTGTTTCTCATTCTTCCCCAACACACGCAGAACATGAATGCCTTCTCTTCTCTGCTGGGGCCTCCTTCTTTTATATAGAAAAAGGTCCAACTTCCCTGTCACTGAAAGGGTTATGAGAAAGGGTTTTATTTTTTTTAAGTATAAAAACAACTGGTTTAATAATGGAAAGGCCTAGCGTTTGTTCAATCCATAAGCCAACACTCTGACCCTCTGGTACCATGGAAAGGGATATTACAGGGGCAATCCTGGGCCCAGCCTCAGACAGGGTAATGGTCTTCACCAGGACAAATGAACTTATATTGACCACAGTCATTGACAAAGACTTATACTTCACCTCTCAATGTTTTGTAGTGTTCAGCGGGTTATAAGGATGCTTTTACCAGAGATGCTCTCCTTAAGGCCATCAGTCTATTTGGGGAAGAAATAAGCACAAGTCATCCTGTCCAGATCAATTGTTAGGTGTTTCTGAGCTGTACATTGGAAAGACTCTCACCATGGAGTGCCCAATATTTTATCTTGATATTTCACAGAGAACATCTGATGAAATAATGTGTGCTCATTCTGGAAGGCCTCAATTACACAATCCCCTATATGTCTCTTGGTTGGCACCCGTCTGATGCTCCTAAGCCTCTAAGGCTTCACACACACACACACACACACACACACACACACACACACACACACACAGAGCAATGTGTTTCCATTATTAGAAAGTAACTTCCCAATCCAGCTCTGAGGACCAGTTACTTCAAATCTTCATTTACTCATACATACATTCATTCATTCATTCATCCATCACTGATGGATTAATTTATCCAAATTTCCTAAGGGCTTTCTGTATGCCAGGCATGATGATAAACATCAGAAATAGGTGTGCTGCCCTCAGGGAGCATGCAGTCCAGTTGATGAAACAGAAATATTATTTGACCAAAGGGCAGACACAGGGAGCGCAGAGGAAGGGCTGTGAAATTCAGTCTGCCAGGGATGGGAAGACCTCACAGAGGTCAAAGCATTTAAGTCGTGTCTTCAAAAATGGGTAGGAGTTGTTGAGAGACAAAATTTAAAGGGTGTTCTCTTGTGAGGATCATTAACCATTTTCAGTGTTTAGATTTTCCTATTCTTTGTGGAACCTGACCATACACCAGTTTATAATTAACCATATTAAACCCTCAGCTTTCCCTCAGAGGCTGACAGTTACCACCAGGGTTGGCTGCTTGTAGCTACAATGCTCTGGCATTGGGTGGCTGTTGCTTGTTCTATAAGTACCAGACCCTGAGTCAGTCGACCCCAGGGTAGTCCATCTCATTCCCCAGGCCCATCTCATTCTAGAAAGATCTCTGAGCACCCAGTGTGATACATGGCCTGTGTATTCTCAGTTACCATATGGCTGTGTTAATCTCACTTATTGTTCAATTTAGAAAAGAAGCGAGTGGGTCCCTAGGGGCCTTTCACCAGCACCTATACTTGCCCATGCCTGTCCTTAGGCCTCTTTTCTTTCCCCTCTAGGGTGGTATATTAGTCCATTCTCATGCTGCTATGAAGAAATACCGAGAATGGGTAAGTTATAAAGAAAAGAGGTTTAATTGACTCATAGTTCTGCATGGCTAGGCAGGCCTCAGGAAAATTACAATCATGGCAGAAGGCACCTCTTCACAGGGCAGCAGGAGGAGGGAAAATGAGTGCAAGCAAAGGAAATGCCAGATGCCTATAAAACCATTAGATCTCATGAGAACTCATTATCACGAAACCAGCTTGGGAAAACTGCCCCCATCATTCAGTTATCTCCCACCAGGTCCTTCCCATGACACGTGGGGATTATGGGGTGTATTAGTCTGTTTTCACATGCTGATAAAGACATACCTGAGACTGGGCAATTTACAAAAGAAAGAAGTTTAATGGGTTTACAGTTCCAAGTGGCTGGGGAGGCCTCACAATCAGGTTGAAGGCAAGGAGGAGCAAGTCATGTCTTACATGGATGGCAGCAGGCAGAGAGAGAGTTTATGCAGGGCAACTCTGCCTTATAAAGCCATAAGATCTCTTGAGACTTAGTCATTGTCACAAGAACAGCATAGGAAAGACCTGCCCCCATGACTCAACCTCCCACTGAGTCCCTCCCACAACATGTGGGAATTCAAGATGAGACTTGGATGGGGACATAGCCAAACCATATCATGGAGATTACAATTCAAGATGAAATTTGGGAAGGGACACAGCCAAATCATATCAGGTGGTGAAAGCCTTCACTCTCACACTGAATTTTCCTGAACACGGTGTCTCCTCTGCACCCCATACCTTGTTTTCTAACATAGTAGATTACAAGGATGGCAGCTAGAAGACCAAGGCTCCTCCAGCTTATAGGAGTGAAGATTTTGAGGATGGTGCAAAGATGGAAGAACAATATATTTTCCCACATATAGGGGAGGCCATCTGTTTTGCCCATAGTTAGTTGGGGATTACTTCTTTGCTTCATAAGAACTTCAAAATTAATTTATCTCTAATCTGTGCTGTCAGTCACCAAATCTTCCAACTTGCTCAGGTCCTCTACCAACAGCCACTTCAGCTACCTGTAGCTGTTGGATACAAATACTTGAGAAGCTCCTTATAGGGGAAGCTGGTTGCATAATGTTTTCTGGAGCTCCTCTCAACTGCAACAGGCCTCTAGCTCAGGACATTCACTCTCAGGACATGGGTGTTTTGTTAATACCCTTTCCTACGGAGGCCTGGCCAAATCACCAGGGGATAACTGGCAGGTAGACTGAAGAACAGGGAGCTGCAGATGGATCCCCAAGGAGCTGTGATATCTATGGCACAGGAAAACGATTCCAGAGTGGAGAGTGGATGTAGCCAGGTGGTCGCAGGGGAATGAAAGGAGTGAAGGGTGACAAGGCAGTCTCTCCACAAGGGAGCAGTGGCACCAAGTGTCAGATGCCACAGAGAGGTCAGTTAAGCAAGACCTGAATCCTTGAGAAATTGGGAGGCTGCTGATGAGCTCCGCAAGAGCAGTTCTAGTGAAGTGGTGGAGGTGGCAGCCAGGTTGCAGGGAATAACACAGACAGTGAATGGCAGGGGTGATGGCTGCACAACAATGGAATTTTCTTAATGCTGCTGAAATGTACACCTAAAAATGGTTAAAATGGTAAATTTCATGCTATATAGGTTTAACCACACACACACACACACAAAGACTAGAAAGTGGCCAGAAGAGAGACAGAGAGAGACTCTGGGACATAAGGAAAGAAGAGAGCTAGAAAGAAAGAAGATAGAAGCGATTTGGTCATAAATTTCTATTTTGCTTTAGGGAGGGAGCAACTTGAGCAAGTTAATAGGCCAAGTGGGGGGAGTTGCTAAACATACATGACAGAGGACTTGATGGTGCAAAAGAGGGAAATGAGGAAAATGAAGTCAAGGGCAAAGTAGAGTGACTGATCTTGGAAAGGAACTGTATTTGCATTATCTTCCAAAATCAGAGGGGAAGCAGGGAGGCTGTGGAGCAGGAGAGATGCAGGCACTGAGGCGTGGAGGAGAGGGGAGAAGGAAGGCTCAGCTTCTGAGCTTAGTGGGCTGTGGCAGTAAGGGGTTGGTGGGGTGGACAAGGCTGAAACCGCCACTGTGGGGCTGGATAAGGTGATCACCCAACAATATAAAAAAGGCCCTGATTTTTTTGTACTGATTTTATCAAGTAGCAAAGGGCAACGAGGAAATGCTTTTTCTGGTGAGCCGTCTTTCTGTCTTTTCTTGGTCACTCACTCTCAGCTGTAAATTAGCTGTCTTGACTCCAGCTGCCAGAGTCTCCTCCAGAGAAAACTTAGACAAATGTTCCTCCACCCATTAGGCCGGTGTCTCCAGGAGCCTCCAGGTTGACTTAGCTAGAGTTGTCCACAAAATTCAGACTCGACTCCCAGGCTAAGCTCTGGGCAACCAGACACAGGTGTGAGGACAGTCCCAGGAGCAGCCTTGGCAGTACATCCAGTAGAGCTGCCGAGACCAGTAGGCTTGCAGTCACTGGGCCCCACAACTTGGGCTTCCTGCTTAATCAACAAAGACAGTACACACACACCAGGCTGGGCAAGACCAGTGTCAGGATTCTCCCTTTGATTCCTGCTTTTCCTCTTTTATTATCACATGGTTGTTGTGATTGCTATTATTACTGTTATCATCACCATTATCATTGTAGTTGAATTCAACCCCATGAGATTTGGAATCCAACACAGAACATAGATAAATGCAGCATAAAAGCATTTTTATCTAGCCTGCCTCGTATATTTTCAGCATTATAGGATTAAAACCAGCTGAGGTCTGAGGTCTTCCTCAGGCCCACTTGACTACATTCAGGCACCCTGTGTGGTTTGCCACCCACAGTGGAGAAGACGCTTCTGAGATGCAGATGGCAGAGGATTGGAAAGGCTGGCAGGTAGGTGGTTGGAGAAGCCTCTCATAGCTTCTCAGGCCTGAAGCCATGGGATCCTAACCTCTGCTGCTCAGTGTTAACATTGCTCAAATCCCAGACCTCAGGCAAGACTCCAAGGGACAAGAAAACCCAAGGGGCAAGAGAAAAGGGAAGGATAAGGGCCCTGCACCAACGGAGGGAATAGGGGCTAGTTTTGGGAAGTGGGCCAGGTCTGGCTTAAGGTGAACCTCACCATCATTTGCAGGCTACAGGCATTTGTACTAGCTTGAGAGGTGCAAAGGGGGAAGAAATCAAAGAGCAAAATCCATCATCATGGTCGGGGTTTGACCAGCAAGAATAAGCCCCTGGGAAAATGAACACTAAATGCCTCCACCCTGCTCCCCGCATTTCTCTTTGTAATTATGGCAGTATCCCTGGGGCTTCTGGCAGAACTGATGCACTTTGTGGCTGGAGTTCTGAAGCTGGAAGTGCAAGACAACAAAGACACTCTACTCCAAACCCACCTCACCCCCCCAGCAAGGCCTGCTGTGCTGAAAGTCTCTCTTTGTGGAATAATTCCCTGTTGGAAACATTCATTTCTTCAAGAAAACACATTTATCAAATTCTCACATACACCTGCTTAAAACACAAGGCCTCTGAAGGATTTTACTCTGAGTGACCATTAGAAACGGTGTTCACACTGTGAATGAGTTTCGGTTCTCTGATAGGCAGTGTCTTCATCCCATCGAGCTGCTATAATAAAATACCATAAACTGGGCAGCTTATAAACAACAAAAATATATTTCTTACAGTTCTGGAAGCTGAAGTCCAAGATCAAGGTGCTGGCAGATTCAGCGTCTGGTGAGGACCCATTTTCTGGTCCATAGATGGTGCCTTCTTGCTGTGTTCTCAGAAAATGGCAGGGGTGAGCTAAGCTCTCTGAGGTCTCTTTCCTAAGGGCACTGATCCCATTCATGACAGCTTTGTGCATATGACCTAATCACCTCCCAAAGTCCCCACCTCCTAAAGCAATCGCCTTGGAAGCTAGGTTTCAACATAGGAATACTGAGAGGACATAAACATTCAGCTCACAGCAGGCAGAGAGCTGGGGGTATGTGGTAGTGGAGTGGTGGACTGGGAGCTCAGACAGGATAAAGGCCTTGACACTGCCCATAGGCAAACTTCCTTGGACTTCATAACGATCTCCAGAAGGCATTTAAAGACCACTTTCAACTCTAAATTTCCAGAGGCTGTGATGAGTCTCTTAGAATCTGGATTCCAACCCAGAGAGCCCTGGTTTGAAAGTATATGTTCTTCCAGCTTTACTTCATTCTGCAATTCTCTTTTACATGCTCCTCCAGGATGTCGCCTAGGACAGCCACATTCCCTGGTTTTCTTAGGAGATGGGTATTCCCATTGTCTGTACTTAGAAGATGGATTGAAGTCACCAAGTCTGCATAAATGAAAAGAGAGGAAATCAAGCCTGTTGGTGCACAGATCCTTGCCCTTCTAACCCAGTTTGTGCTCATATTTCCTAGAGGAAGGATCCAGGCAGAACCCAAGGGCCAGAGGACACCGTGTTTTCAGAGAAGCTCTTGGTTTCCTGGGAGCTCTTACTGATGTTGTGAGAGGAGAAGTGGACAAGGCTGGGGAAGCTGGAGAAGAGACCCTAGTCCCATCCTGGAAATAGATGAATGTCATTGTGATATCCCAAAAAGGAATAGAAATTGATTTTTTAAGAGAAAAACGGACTTAGGAATAGGAAGAATAGACTTCTATGTGAACGGCATAGAAACGTAAGATCAGAAGGAAGCAGCGGCAAAAGAATAAAAAGTACAAGCAAGATATTAAAAATGAAGAGAAATTACATGAAGATGCTAAGAACAATGAGGTATGTCTTTGGAGAATATCAAGCCTTTAATTTGCATTTTCTTCAAGATTAAAGAAATAATTATGGCCAGGCGTTGCAATTGTTGCATCCAAGATCCTGGCCAGAGCCAGGGAGGTGGAGCTGGGGCTGTATGCTTTGCAAACCGGTGGGACAGGAACAGGCAGGAGCCCCGCCCCCTATCGAGTTGGCAGGGTAGGAGCCCTGAGCTCCTGGGCGCAGCTGCACCCACCCATCCAGGGCTCTGGGCATCCAGAGCCTGCCCCCATCCTGAGCTCAGCCCCCATCTTGAGCTCTGGGGGCCCAGGAAGCGCCCTCTGCCCCTGCACGCTGAGAAGTACCTGCTCCCACTCCAAACCTCTCCCTGCTCCCATGCCCACTCCAGTGTGGAGCACAGTTGTGGCCAAGCCCAGATGCTTTCCTGACCTGGCCAGGTGTGCACATGCTCCGGGCTGCATTGACGTGCCAGACCCTGCCACCTCAGCCCCCTCCAGACTTTGGGCGCTGACAAGCACAGGAGAAAGGCGGGAGTTGGGGGAGCCAAGGGCAGCTCCGCATGGGCCTGTAGGCACCCCTCTGCAGGAAGAGCCTGGGCACCGTGGAGGGCATATTGATGGCAGGAAGCAGACAGGTTCCCGGGTGGAAAGGGTTGGGTCCCCGCTGAAACCCCACCTTCAAGCCAGGAAAGGCCTGAAGCCTGGGGGTTGGGCTGCTAGTTCCAGGCGAAGTCTGGGGCGTGAAGAAAGGACTTTATCGCTGACAGTTCAGCCAATAAGATGGTGCTTTTTTCAGGCCCACCCATGGCCACCCATGGACCAATCAGCATACACTTCCTCCCTTCTGTGCCTATTAAAATCCAGAACTCAGCCAGACTCACAGACATCAGGACTACCAGCTGCGGAAAGGAGCAATCCTCTTTGGGTCTCCTGAGAGCTCGTCTGTTGCTCAATGAAGCTCTCCACCTTGCTCACCCTCCAGTTGTCTGCGTACTTCATTCTTCCTGGATGTGGCACAAGAACTTGGGACCTGTCAAATGGTGGGACTGAAAGAGCTATAACACAAACAGAGCTGAAACACGCCCCCTGCTCACCACATTGTGGATGATGAGGAGGAGAGAAGAGCTGCGGCCCTTTGGGAACCCTAGACTTAGGGGCTCCCAAAGCCAGGGCTGTGACACCCTCTTTGGGGCTCTGCGATTCCTAGTGTCTCCAAGCTTCTGGGTGCCACCATGTTCCCCAGTGTGCACAATGGAAGATGCTTGTGATAGGCCTGGTTCAGCCACAGCCTTGCATGCAGCTGGCGCTTGTACCAGTATCTGGAGCTGCCCACCCTGCCACAGTTGGCATGCTTGGCTGTGCACAGTGGCCAGACCCCATGCTCGCTTGCTCACACACCTCTTGCCACTCTGTGCCTGGCTCGCCCATGGCAGGCATGGGATCCAGGCTGGTAGTGCTAGCCGAGCTCAGCCTGCCAGGCCAAGTGGGCGGAACGAGCCCAGTGGGCTTGAGCAAAACTCAGGCAAAGGCTGCACCAGTTACAGAGGTTTCTGGCTGGAAAAGTGACAACCTGAGGATCATGTGACAGTAGCATAAGGGCTACACCTTTGCTGTGCTAAGCCCCTGGATATCATAATTAATTTGTTATCACAGCAAAACTTATCTTATCCTGACTGATATAGTAACTATTCCTTGGAACTATCCAAACAAAACCTCGACTAGAGCTTTAAGATCAGAGTCAAGAGTAGCAGGCTTTAGGAGCAGTGATTGCATTCTATTATTCTTTTCTCAAATTGATTTTTAAAATCAACTAATAACTTTCAATTACTCTCTTAAATCTAAAAAAAAAAAAGTACTTTTCGTATAATTCCAAACTCTTGCATCTGTGTGAGGGTGACATGCTTTTCTTTTCTTTTTTTTTTTTCCATTTCTTGTTTAGTTTTTTTTTGTTAATTTTTGTGGGTACATAGCATGTATATATATTTATGGGGTACATGAGATGTTTTGATAAAGTCATGCAATGTATAGTAATCACATCATGGAAGATGGGATACCATCCCTTCAAGCATTTATCCTCTGGGCCACAAACAATTCAGTTATACTTCCCCCAGTTATTTTAAAACGTAAAATAAAATTATTATCAACCAAAGCCACCCTGTTATGCTATCAAATACCAGGCCTTATTCATTCATTTCAACTATTTTTTTTGTACCCATTAACCATCCCCACCTCCTCCTCACCCTGCCATTACCTTTCCCAGCCTCTGGCAACCATCCTTCTACTCTCTTGAAATGCTTTTAGGTCTTCAAAGTTCCTCTTATTTTTAGACTGTCTTTCAAGCAAAGGGACTTCCTGTAATAACTAATAAGGACATCCCAAATGTAGTGTTCCAGAATTAAAAGGCAGAACATTTGGAGTTGTGTTTCATTTGTGTTACAGAAGGAATTCACCAGATATTTTTGTAAAGTTAAGGTAATTGAGCTAATGTTTATAATATAAAATACTGATAACAATTTTAAAAACAGAGCATCTCTCTGCCAGCTTCATGATTTATGTGAGACAACATGGTGAAGGAAGAATGTTTCACAATTCATCCAACCCAGCTGGTTGCAAGGAGGAGACAAACATGGGTCTGTGGTTAGAGTTCAAGATTATTGCAGTGAGAATAATGTGCTGCTTGCTGACTTTCTCAACTCCACAGAGGTTTTATGAAGATTAAACAGTTAAAGCACTTTGAAGATGACAAATGCTTAAGTACTAAGCATTATTAGTATCTGAAACTATTACTACATCAATTCCTTGTGTAATCAAGTATTATTATTGGAAACTCTGCAAGAAAATCTAATCTTTGGAGATTTTTACTCTGTTTGCAGAACAAAGAGGCATGGGTATCATTTATCCTCAGTACTTTAGACATATGAATCAAGGATACCTAGACATTGAGTGAATATTTCTTGTTTGCCCATATTTCAACTAATAAGAACTTTGTATTTATTGGCATGGCTCAAAAAGCAGTATGGTACTTTGGGGAGGAAATAAAACCCAAAATGATTTAAATTCTAGAATAATTAGAAAGTAAACTGGAACCTACTCAAACATTTTGCCTAAGATTAAAACCCCTCTAATACATTGCTCTTTGAGTAATTAAAACTATAACCTATGGTCTTTAGTAAATTCTGATAATTTATCTGTACTCAGTTTCAAGTATTTTCTGGTTGGCTTCTTTCCAAAGAGTACACCTGCATGTTAGTTGAACAATGTCTTACTGAAAGATGAAATTAACAAATTTTGTTTGATTTGGACCTTGGTTAAATCTCTGAAGTTAGATACTTATATGCAGAGCCACATAAAGAATACTAGCTTAAATTATTCCACCAGGGACTATAGTAAGATTTTCATTTAACTAATAGAACGTTAGAATATGCTTAGCTAATGAAAATGATTCATCTCTATTTTTCTATCAAATGTAAAAGGTGGAGGAGGATAAAGATTATTATTTAGGTATAGAACTTCTGGTATTTTAGCTTTCTTCCCTTCCATGCTACATTCTCTTCTTAAATTTATTCACTTTGTTTCTGAACTTTGAAAAGTTCTTGACCTATTTTAATTCACGAAAGCACAATAAAACATTGTTTTGATTTTAAATAATTGGTCTTTAATGCCTTTGATCCCATTTTCCATGTAAAATAAAAGCCTAATGATTCTCATTAAATGGAGGGAATAAAGTTTACTCCAGCAACTATTTTCATTTTATGAGGGCAATTTAAAGTTTTCGCTTTTGTCCATTAATTATATGAGAATGTTGCAAATGTTGGAAGATGGGATTTGTTTCCAATTTTGATCTCAATTGCAGTTACAGCTTTGTACAGAATTAGCACATAACTAAGAGGTGCACCATCCACCCCTCCATCATCCTCCAGAGTACAGGTGTGTTCAGTAAGAATCTGGCGTCCTTCACAGCTGTGCTACAATATCTGAGCAATTATGCTTTCCAGTGAGGCTTGCACCAGAATGACCCCATCTTGCTGCCAGAGCGTGCAAACTCTCCTGACAGTCCAACATGTGGACTTTACCCAGCCTTGACAGAAAAGAACATTGCTGGCTTTTCCTGCCATGCTCTCTGAGGCCCAAAACCATGATGTAGTCAAGATTGGGAAAGAAACCTCAGTAAGAAAAGAGACTTTTGGTTGCAGCTAGTGTGCTTCCTAGGTTGCATCTCAAAAGTTTTGCAAACTGCCTTGGAAAAAGTAATGAATGTTTGAGATTTTTTAAAAAAAGATTATTCAATTCTACAATAAAATATTAGAGAAACAAATAAATAAGGACAGATGAAACTAAGCATAGAGGTAGGTATCATGGGGGACATATTAGACAAGAAAGAAGTAGAGCATATGTGTGCAAAACATGGACTGGAATAGACGGAAGGATCAAGGAGGAACTCACTATTCATGGGGCATGTAATGCATCGAATTTTTATGAGGCTCTAAATATTCATGAGATATTTGAATAGCCACCTGGTGATGGTACCCATTTAACCTCCATATTTTCTCAACCCACCACTTAGTTTGGAGTGCTTTGTTATGCAGCAATAGTATTTGGGGGACACTGTGACCCACAGGACACTAATACTCTGCAGAACCACTGCCCAAAGAGAAGAAGTAGTATCTGCATTTTTGAAGGCCATATGTCTCTAGTTTATATATTATAGTATATAGCATATATTATAATTCTATTAATATACATATATAAAGAGCTCTTATAAATCAATAAGAAAATATGAAACAATAGAAAAACTTGGCAAAAGTTGTAAACATACAAGCTCACAGTAAAAGAAAAATATGCATTAAAACATATGTTTTAAAAGCAGTGAATGTTAAAGAGCAAAGGAAGAGAAAGGAAGCAAGGGGAGGAAGGGGATAATCTGGCTTTCACACAGCTGCCCTCTTTTGGCTTCTCCAGCAGCAGGGTGGCAGGAGGGGGAGGAAAAGGAGGAGTCATGTGGCACCTCCTTCTGTGGGTTGCTGGATCAGGCAGGAGACACAATGCTGGCTCCCCTGAGCAGTACAAGTGTGATTCCTTGAAGGGCCACATATTTCTCTTAACTCCCATCAGGTTTGCCAAAAATATAGATATTTCTAGGCATTCCCAGGGATGTCTCATCTATGCTCAGTTATCCACTTAGATTTCATGCAGCCTTTCCTGTTCCAGGCCTTTGGAAAAGAAATGCTTGTCTCTGATGCGAGGGTTTTACAACCATGAAGCCGTGGTGTTTCCCTCCACAAAATGGGGAGAATGAATGACTCCAACACTCTGTGTCACTGTTTGTCACACAGATTTGAGAAAAGTAAATTGCTAACATTCTTTTTTTCTTTTCTTTTTTTATTATACTTTGAGCTCTAGGGTACATGTGCACAACGTGCAGGTTTGTTACATATGTATACATGTGCCATGTTGGTGTGCTACACCCATTAACTCATCATTTACATTAGGTATATGTCCCAGTGCTATCCCTCCCCGCCTCCCCCTACCCCACGACAGGCCACTGTGCATGATGTTCCCCACCCTGTGTCCAAGTGTTCTCATTGTTCAATTCCCACCTGAGTGAAAACATGCAGTGTTTGGTTTTCTGTCCTTGCGATAGTTTGCTCAGAATGATGGTTTCCAGCTTCATCCATGTCCCTACAAAGGACATGAACTCATCCTTTTTTATGGCTGCATAGTATTCCATGGTGTATATGTGCCACATTACCTTAATCCAGTCTATCACTGCTGGACATTTGGGTTGGTTCCAAGTCTTTGCTATTGTGAATAGTGCTGCAATAAACATACGTGTGCATGTATCTTTATAGCAGCATGATTTACAATCCTTTAGGTATATACCCAGTAATGGGATGGCTGGGTCAAATGGTATTTCCAGTTCTAGATCCTTGAGGAATCGCCACACTGACTTCCACAATGGTTGAACTAGTTTACAGTCCCACCAACAGTGTAAAAGTGTTCCTGTTTCTCCACATCCTCTCCAGCACCTGTTGTTTCCTGACTTTTTAATGATGGCCATTCTAACTGGTGTGACATGGTGTCTCATTGTGGTTTTCATTTGCATTTCTCTGATGGCCAGTGATGAGGAGCATTTTTTCATGTGTCTGTGGGATGCATAAATGTCTTCTTTTGAAAAGTGTCTGTTCATATCCTTTGCCCACTTTTTGATGGGGTTGTTTGATTTTTTCTTGTAAATTTGTTTAAGCTCTTTGTAGATCCTGGATATTAGCCCTTTGTCAGATGGATAGATTGTAAAAATTTTTTCCCATTCTTTAGGTTCCTGCTCACTCTGATGGTAGTTTCTTTTGCTGTGCAGAAGCTCTTTAGTTTAATTGGATCCCATTTGTCAATTTTGGCTTTTGTTGCCATTGCTTTTGGTGTTTTAGACATGAAGTCCTTACCCATGCCTATATCCTGAATGGTATTGCCTACGTTTTCTTCTAGGGTTTTTATGGTTTTAGGTCTAACATTTAAGTATTTAATCCATCTTGAATTAATTTTTGTATGAGGTGCAAGGAAGGGATCCAGTTTCAGCTTTCTACATATGGCTAGCCAGTTTTCCCAGCACCATTTATTAAACAGGGAATCCTTTCCCCATTTCTTATTTTTTTCAGGTTTGTCAAAGATGAGATGGTTGTAGATGTGTGGTATTATTTCTGAGGGCTCTGTTGTGTTCCATTGGTCTATATCTCTGTTTTGGTACCAGTACCATGCTGTTTTGGTTACTGTAGCCTTGTAGTATAGTTTGAAGTCGGGTAGGGTGATGCCTCCAGCTTTGTTCTTTTGGCTTAGGATTGACTTGACAATGCGGGCTCTTTTTCAGTTCCATATGAACTTTAAAGTGGTTTTTTTCCAATTCTGTGAAGAAAGTCCTTGGTAGCTTGATGGGGATGGCATTGAATCTATAAATTACCTTGGGCAGTATGGCCATGTTCACGATATTGATTCTTCCTATCCATGAGCATGGAATGTTCTTCCATTTGTTTGTGTCCTCTTGTTTCATTGAGCAGTGGTTTGTAGTTCTCCTTGAAGAGGTCCTTCACATCCCTTGGAAGTTGGATTCCTAGGTATTTTATTCTCTTTGAAGCAATTGTGAATGGGAGTTCACTCATGATTTGGCTCTCTGTTTGTCTGTTACTGGTGTATAGGAATGCTTGTGATTTTTGCACGTTGATTTTGTATCCTGAGACTTTGCTGAAGTTGCATATCAGCTTAAGGAGGTTTTGGGCTGAGATGATGGGGTTCTCTAAATATACAATCATGTCATCTGCAAACAGGGACAATTTGACTTCCTCTTTTCCTAATTGAATATGTTTTATTTCTTTCTCCTGCCTGATTGTCCTGGCCAGAACTTCCAACACTATGTTGAATAGGAGTGGTGAGAGAGGGCATCCCTGTCTTGTGCCAGTTTTCAAAGGGAACGCTTCCAGTTTTTGTGCATTCAGGATGATATTGGCTATGGGTTTGTCATAAATAGCTCTTATTATTTTCAGATACATCCCATCAATACCTAGTTTGTTGAGAGTTTTTAGCATGAAAGGCTGTTGAATTTTGTTGAAGGCCTTTTCTGCATCTGTTGAGATAATCATGTGGTTTTTGTCTTTGGTTCTGTTTATATGCTTGATTACATTTATTGATTTGCATTTGTCGAACCAGCCTTGCATCCCAGGGATGAAGCCACTTGATCATGGTGGATAAGCTTTTTGATGTGCTGCTGGATTCGGTTTGCCAGTATTTTATTGAGAATTATTGCATCGATGTTCATCAAGGATATTGGTCTAAAATTCTCTTTTTTGGTTGTGTCTCTGCCAGGCTTTGGTATCAGGATGATGCTGGCCTCATAAAATGAGTTAGGGAGGATTCCCTCTTTTTCTATCGATTGGAATAGTTTCAGAAGGAATGGTACCAGCTCCTCTTTGTACCTCTGGTAGAATTCGGCTGTGAGTCCATCTGGTCCTGGACTTTTTTTGGTTGGTAGACTATTAATTATTGCCTCAATCTCAGAGCCTATTATTGGTCTATTCAGGCATTCAACTTCTTCCTGGTTTAGTCTTGGGAGGATGTATGTGTCCAGGAATTTATCCATTTCTTCTAGATTTTCTAGTTTATTTGCATAGAGGTGTTTATAGTATTCTCTGATGGTAGTTTGTATTTCTGTGGGATAGGTGGTGATATCCCCTTTAACATTTTTTATTGCATGTATTTGATTCTTCTCTCTTTTCTTCTTTATTAGTCTTGCTAGTGGTCTATCAATTTTGTTGATCTTTTCAGAAAACCAGCTCCTGGATTCATTGATTTTTTGAAGGGTTTTTTGTGTCTCTATCTCCTTCAGTTCTGCTCTGATCTTAGTTATTTCTTGCCTTCTGCTAGCTTTTGAATGTGTTTGCTCTTGCTTCTCTAGTTCTTTCAATTGTGATGTTAGGGTGTCAATTTTAGATCTTTCCTGCTTTCTCTTGTGGGCATTTAGTGCTATAAATTTCCCTCTACACACTGCTTTAAATGTGTCCCAGAGATACTGGTGTGTTGTTTCTTTGTTCTCATTGGTTTCAAAGAATATCTTTATTTCTGCCTTCATTTCATTATGTACCCAATAGTCATTCAGGAGCAGGTTGTTCAGTTTCCATGTAGTTGAGCGGTTTTGAGTGAGTTTCTTAATCCTGAGTTCTAGTTTGCTTGCACTGTGGTCTGAGAGACAGTTTGTTATAATTTCTGGTTGTTATAATTACCGGTTGTTCCTTTGCTGAGGAGTGTTTTACTTCCAACTATGTGGTCAATTTTGGAATAAGTGCAATGTGGTGCTGAGAAAAATGTATATTCTGCTGATTTGGGGTGGAGAGTTCTGTAGATGTCTATTAGGTCCACTTGGTGCAGAGCTGAGTTCAATTCCTGGATATCTTTGTTAACTTTCTGTCTCGTTGATCTAATGTTGACAGTGGGGCATTAAAGTCTCCGACTATTATTGTGTGGGTGTCTAAGTCTCTTTGTAGGTCTCTAAGGACTTGCTTTATGAATCTGGGTGCTCCTGTATTGGGTGCATATATATTTAGGATAGTTAGCTCTTCTTGTTGAATTGATCCCTTTACCATTATGTAATGGCCTTCTTTGTCTCTTTGGATCTTTGTTGGTTTAAAGTCTGTTTTATCAGAGACTAGGATTGCAACCCCTGCTTTTTTTTTTTTGCTTTCCATTTGCTTGGTAGATCTTCCTCCA
Organism: Hylobates moloch; assembly: GCF_009828535.3. NCBI lineage: Eukaryota > Metazoa > Chordata > Mammalia > Primates > Hylobatidae > Hylobates > Hylobates moloch. The sequence goes on along the minus strand of NW_026652288.1, from coordinate 20,493,649 downwards.
TCCCTTTATTTTGAGCCTAAGCGTGTCTCTGCACGTGAGATGGGTCTCCTGAATACAGCACACTGATGGGTCTTGACTCTTTATCCAATTTGCCAGTCTGTGTCTTTTAATTGGAGCATTTAGACCATTTACATTTAAGGTTAATATTGTTTTGTGTGAATTTGATCCTGTCATTATGATGTTAGCTGGTTATTTTGCCGTTAGTTGATGCAGTTTCTTCCTAGCCTCAATGGTCTTTAGGATTTGGCATGTTTCTGCAGTGGCTGGTACCGGTTTTTCTTTTCCATGTTTAGTGCTTCCTTCAGGAGCTCTTGTAAGGCAGGCCTGGTGGTGACAAAATCTCTCAGCATTTGCTTGTCTGTAAAGGATTTTATTTATCCTTCTCTTATGAAGCTTAATTTGGCTGGATATGAAATTCTGGGTTGAAAATTCTTTTCTTTAAGAATGTTGAATATCGGCCCCCACTGTCTCCTGGCTTGTAAAGTTTCAGCCGAGAGATCTGCTGTTAGTCTGATGGGCTTCCCTTTGTGGGTAGGCCGACCTTTCTCTCTGGCTGCCCTTAACATTTTTTCCTTCATTTCAACCTTGGTGAATCTGACAATTATGTGTCTTGGGGTTGCTCTTCTCGAGGACTATCTTTGTAGTGTTCTCTGTATTTCCTGAATTTTAATGTTGGCCTGCCTTGCTAGATTGGGGAAGTTCTCCTGGATAGTATCCTGCAGAGTGTTTTCCAACTTGGTTCCATTCTCCCTGTCACTTTCAGGTACACCAATCAGATGTAGATTTGGTCTTTTCACATAGTCCCATATTTCTTGGAGGCTTTGTTCATTTCTTTTTACTCTTTTTTCTCTAAACTTCTCTTCTAGCTTCATTTCATTCGTTTGATCTTCAATCACTAATACCCTTTCTTCCACTTGATTGAATCAGCTACTGAAGCTTGTATATGCATCACGTAGTTCTCATGTCATGGTTTTCAACTCCATCAAGTCATTTAAGGTCTTCTCTACACTGTTTATTCTAGTTAGCCATTCATCTTATCTTTTTTCAAGGTTTTTAGCTTCTTTGTGATGGGTTCAAACGTCCTCCTTTAGCTCAGAGAAGTTTGTTATTACCGATTGTCTGAAGCCTTCTTCTCTCAACTCGTCAAAGTCATTCTCCGTCCAGCTTTGTTCCATTGCTGGCAAGGAGCTACGTTCCTTTGAAGAAGAGGCACTCTGATTTTTAGAATTTTCAGCTTTTCTGCTCTGGTTTCTCCCCATCTTTGTGGTTTTATCCACCTTTAGTCTTTGATGATGGTGACATACAGATGGGGTTTTGGTGTGGATATCCTTTCTGTTTGTTAGTTTTCCTTCCAACAATCAGGACCCTCAGCTGCAGGTCTGTTGGAGTTTGCTGGAGGTCCACTCCAGATGCTGTTTGCCTGGCTATCACCAGCGGAGGCTGCAGAACAGCCAATATTGCAGAATGGCAAATGTCGCTGCCTGATCCTTCCTCTGGAAGCTTCGTCTCAGAGGGGCACCTGGCCATATGAGGTGTCAGTTGGCCCCTACTGGGAGGTGCCTCCCAGTTAGGCTACTTGGGGGTCAGGGACCCACTTGAGGATGCAGTCTGTCTGATCTCAGATCTCAAACTTGAGGCTGGGAGAACCACTACTCTCTTCAAAGCTCAGTTGGAAATGCAGAAATTGCCCATCTTCTGCATTGCTCACACTGAGAGCTGTAGACTAGAGCTATTCCTATTCAGCCATCTTTGAACCTCCCTGCTAACATTCTTATAAGAGGGAATTCTGTCATGGACCCCACTTAAAGAGATTTAGCCATGGAAGAATCCAAAGGATCCCTCTATGGAAGTGGTCCTAGGGCATGACAGGCAGGGAGAGTGCTGGGGTTTATGACCCTCCACTCACCTTCATTTCCTTCTTCATTCTTTTACTACCTGATCTTTCTTTTATAGCCTTAATACCTAAAGTGGAGTTCGGCAGCATTGTATCACCTTGGAGATTGTTAGTAATGCAGCATCTCCATCCCATCCCGGATTAACTTTGTCAGAATCTGCATTTTAACAAAACCCCGAGGATATTCCTAAACATGTAAAACCGAAGAGGTACCAATGTATAGAGCTGAATTTGTGAGTTCTCCCACTCCACTTATTTACATTCACATTCATTTTTAGCTGGGTGGCTCTAGAAAGAAAAGCACTATTCTTCCTTCTTTCTCTTTCTTCATCAAACCCCACCTTGAACAAAGCTGTGGTTGGCAGCATTTTACTCCTGTACCCATCTTTTCCCATTTGATGTTCCCTTCCTGTTGATAAATGTCTGCACAGGCTCCTCAGGCTCCATATATCCTCCTCCCAGAGAGGCTGGAAACACACCCTTAGAAGCAGCTATGGTGGCCTGGTGAGGCTGCCCTGCATCTTCTTGTGTCAGCTGTCATGCCCAGGGTACAGAGGTTTATGACTTGTTTCTTGTCCTTCCAAATGTTCAGTCAAGATGCCACAGTGTTGAGGTGGCAGGACTGATGACTTATTTAAATATTTTCCCAACTCTGCTCTTTCAGACCATTTCTTCCAGGTTGATGTCATTCGTGTAGGAATATGAGTGTAGTGAAATCATGAGGATCATTATCAAGTTTGCCTTTTAACTTTTATATTGATTAAGTCACTAGACTGGCAGTTTCCACCAGCTTTAAATCTACTCTGAAAGGAAGAGTATTTGCAATTGGCCCTCAGATATTTTCATAGGTGTTTGGATGTACTCTAGGTGTATGCTTTTGCTTCCTAGACATGGCAAGAAATTGTTTTTTAAGTCCAGAAAGGGTAAAGATGTCTTTTGGTATCTGGGTTACTTGGAGAATCCACCTGTATCCACAAAGTTAAAATGCTTTCACCTGAATGCACACACACACACACACACACACACACATCCCTACATAGAGGAACACAATTTCTGTGCTTTATGGTGCACACTTATTATCCCTGAAGAGCAAAAGACGAAAAATAACAGAAACACAAAGTTTATCTCTGGGAAGAAAAACTAACCATAATGGTATGTATAACTGGTGATGTTATGCATGTCATAGGCATTAGAATACTAAGGACAATTCAGCTGACAAGACATCGCTGGTTATACAATCCACGTGATGCCCTCTTAATGATACAGAAAACAGTAGTTTTAGTTGAAGTTAAGGTGGTTAGAAGATTAAATTTAACTGATGAAGAGTAAAAGAGAAACCAGCCATTGTTCCTTCTCTTTGGGCACATGTATCTCTTAGAAGGTAAAAAACAGAGAGTAAGAGGGAATATCAAAAGACATTTAAAACAAGCTTAATGTAATTTTCACTTATAATTTGGTCAGCCACCTAGATAAACTGAGACCATCTCGGACCCTGATTAAACAAACAATGGTTCCGAAGAGCATTTCCTGATGAGACCAAGGAGACATCTGAGCTCTCTCTGCAGACTTCCTCTGCCACCCAGAGTGGATATCTGTACCCTGGACCCACCTCCATTAAACAGGTTTTTCTACTCTAGCCATGGGAACAGAGTTACTCAGAGATTTAAATGTTCGGCAACACAAACCCACACTGCTTATCCAACATCAACAAATAGTCATACTAAAGATCAAAACCAACATTCACATAGACAACAAAAGAAAAGTAGATATACTGGACCTCATTAAAAGTTAAAACTTTAAGGACACTATCGACAGAATGAAAAGGCAATCCACAGAATGAGAGAAAATATTTCCAAATTATAAATCTAATAAGGTGTTAATTTTTGGAATATACGAAGAACTCCTACAACTCAACAATAAGAAGACAAACACACCAATGAAAAAATGAGCATAGGACCTGAATTGATATTTCTCCAAAGAAGATACACAAATGGCCAATCAGCACATGAAAAGATGCTCAGCAACATTAGTCATCAGGAAAATACAAATACAAATCACAATGAGGTACCACTTCACCCCTACTAGGATGGCTATAACATTAAGAAAAATAGCATAACAAGCATCTGTGAGAATGGAGAGAAGCTAGAACTCTTGTGCATTGCTGGTGGGAATGTAAAATCGTGCTAGAACGCTGGAAAACCATTTGGTGGTTCCTGAAGAAAATTAAACACAGAATTACCACCACTGATCCAGCAATTCCACTCACAGGTATATATCGCAAAATAATTAAAAGTGGGGACTCAAACGGATAGTTGTACGTCAATGTCCAGAGTAACATTATTCACAATAAGCAAAAGGTGAGAACAACCGTTGTGTCTATCAATAGATGAACGCGTAAACAAAATGTAGAATATGCATACAATGGAATATTATTCTGCCATAAAAATACTGCAGCTCTGATACATGCTGCTGCATGAATGAGCCTTGACAACACTATGCTAAGTGAAATCAGCCAGAAGCAAAATGACAAATATTGTATGATTACGCTTACATGAAATATCTAGAATAGGCAAATTCATAGAGATGGGAAGTAGATTTAAAGTTATTCAGCGCTGGGGGGCAGGAGAAATCAGTTATTGCTCAATGGATACAGTTTTTGTTTGGGGCAATGAAAAAGTTTAAGAAATAAATTGTGGTGATGGTTGCATAGCATTGTGAATGTAATTAATGTCACTGAGTTGTACATCTAAAATGATTAAAATGGCAAATTTTGTGTGTGTATATAGATATAGATAGTGTGTGTATATATGCAGATATGTGTGTATATATACACATTATATATACATATAGATCCATCTATAATATATACACATATATACACACATACGTACATATATATCATGTATATATACACATCTGTAATTTTTTTTAACACCAACACTTAGCAGACCAGGTATCTTCATAGCATTACTGATACCTAAGTGCCCAGTATTCTGGTTACTTTTGCAGGTGATGTGAAAAAAGACATCAGGCATTTGTGAAACAAGATAACAAGACTCCAGAAGAGACCACTGTAACTAATTTATGCATTTGCAGCAATGAAGAGTATCTCTCAAATCTGCTCCTGTCCTTGTGGTCTCATCCTAGTTTAGACTTCGCCTCTTACCTGGCTACCTCCATATTAGTAGCCACATAAACCATCTTTATGCCTCTGGCCTCTCCCTTTCTCAACTTATCCTCCTCAGTGTGAGTCAAATCACCCCAAATGCACTCAAAGGCCTCTCAGAGCCTTCAGAAGGAGGGGCCATGTGGGAGGAAACCACAACCACAGCTGTCTTGCCCTGGCCCTGCCACCTCCACCTGCTCTCCCTACAATGTACCAGGGACATTGACTGCTGCCTCTAGGGGAGCTTCTCTCAAAGGGTGGAGGGAAAATACTGCAGGACAGAGGCTACCAAACTGCAGCCATGGGCCAAATCCAGCTCACTGCTATTGTTATATGGCTTATGAGTTAAGAATGGTTTTCAGGGCCAGGTGTGGTGGCTCAGACCTGTAATCTCAGCACTTTGGGATGCCGAGGCAGGATCATGAGGTCAGGGGTTCAAGACTGGCCTGGTCAACATGGTGAAACCCCGCCTCTACTAAAAATGCAAAAATTAGCTGGGTGTGGTGGTGGGAGACTACACTGGGACAATGTTTGTAAGATTCTTAGAAGCCCTGTGTTTCTTTTGTGTTGTCTGTTTTTACACTCTTTTAAAAACATTTTATTTGGAAATACTTTCAAACTTACAAAAAGTTGCAAAAAATAAAAACAGTACAAGGTATAGCCTGTATAAACTTTACTCACTCAGACTTGCCTTTTATATTAATTTCCTAGGGTTGCTGTAACAAATTACCACAAACTGGGGAGCTTAAAACAACATAAATTTATTCTCTCACAATTGTCTAGGCTAGATGTCCAGAATCAAGGTGTACGGGGCTACGCTGTTTCTGAAGACTCCAAAGGAGAATCTGCTCTGTGCATGTTCTTGTATGTCTCTTCACGTTGTCTTCCCTCTGTGTATGTCTGTCTCCGTATCTCCTCTTCTTTCCTTATAAGGATATCAGTCATATTGCATTGAGTCCACTCTAGCCGGGTGTGGTCACTCACACTTGTAATCCCAGCACTTTTTGGAGGCCAAGGTGGGAGGATCGCTTGAGCCAGGAGTTCGGGACCAGCCTGGGCAACATTGGGAGATCCTGTCTCTACAAAAAAAAAGTTTTTTTTTTTTTGAAACAGAGTCTCTCTCTGTCACCCAGGCTGGAGTGCAGTGGCGCAATCTCGGCTCACTGCAAGCTCCGCCTCCCGGGTTCACACCATTCTCCTGCCTCAGCCTCTCCAAGTAGCTAGGACTACAGGCGCCCGCCACCATGCCCGGCTAATTTTTTGTATTTTTTAGTAGAGACGTGGTTTCACCGTGGTCTCGATCTCTTGACCTCATGATCCACCAGCCTCAGCCTCCCAAAGTGCTGGGATTACAAGCGTGAGCCACCGCGCCCGGCCTCTAAGAAATATTTTTTTAAAAATTAGCTGGGCATGGTGGAGTGTACCTGTGGTCCCAGCTACTCAGGAGGCTGAGATGGGAGGATTGCTTGAACCTGGGAGATGGAGGCTGAGCTGTGATCATGCCACTGCACTCCAGCCTGGGCAACGAACAAGATCTTGTCTAAAAAAATTAAAAAAAAAAAAAAAAAAAAAAAAGGAAAAGAAAAAAAAGCCTACTCTACTCCAGTATGACCTTATCTTAACTTAATTACATCTGCAACAACTCTGTTTCCCAACAGAGTCACATTCTGAGGAGGATATGAATTCTTAGAGGACATTATTCAACCTAATACACCTATTATTAACTTTTTATCCCACTTGATTTATCAGTTGTACTCTCTCTTTCCTCTCTTTCTCTCTTTTCCTTCTCTGCTTATATACATTATTCTTTTCCTGAATCATTACATTACATTACATGCACCATAGTCTTTTTACTATTACATAGTTAGTATGTACTTCCCACTAATAGGGGTATTCCCTTGCATAACCACAGTTGACAAGGATCAGCTTTGTAAATTTACATCCGCACTTTTATTTATGCTACCATTAGTATTCCAATTTTGTTAGTTAATTGAGTAATTTCCTTTAAAGCATTTTGCCCCTCCAAAACAATGTCTAATCTAGGGGAAAGTATTGGATTTTGTTGTTATATCTTTCTAAGCTTCTTAATCTGGAACATTTCTACAGCCTTTCTTTATATTTCATAACATTGACGTTTTTTAAGATTACAGACTGCCCCTAGTTTTTTTTTTTAACAGTGCATTCTTCATTTTGTATTTGTCTATTTTCTCCTATTATTAATTTGAGATTGTGAATTTTATCTGGAACACTGGATAAGTGATGTTGTGTCCTTCTCATGGGATCGTATCTGGATATACACAATGTCCATCTGTTCTTCATTGGTGCCATTAATTTTGATCACCTGGTTAAGGTCTTCATCAATATTTCAATGGTGTGATTGTTTTTTTCCCTCTCTTCCAATGATAAGCATCTTGAAGAACCATGCAAATATCCTGTTCCTCATTAGAATTTCTCTCTGAGTTTGCTATCCATTGATGATTCTTTACCATGACGGTTATAAAATAATAATTTCTTATCCAGGACTGCACTGACATTTACCAGTAGCTCCCTGGTATTCTACTGTAAGCAAAAGACCTCCCTTTCTCTTGCCTATTTGTTTATATATTATTGTAATAAATGCATGCAATCCTATTTTTTAATGGTTTAGAATTACCGCAGCTAATTATTTGGAAGATCAACTTGTCCCACATTTGGCTAGTCAGGTGCCCCTTCAAGCTGGCTCTTGTGTTGAAGCTGGCTCTTGTGTTGTTGGCACATGTTCCCATAAGACTTTTCAGCACTTTCTGACTTTCTGGTTTAACAAGTTGTTTCAGGCTTATCTTGTACCTGTCTTAGAATCAATCAGTTCTCCAAAGAGCCCTGGTTCCTTTTAGTGGGAAATGGTATTAGAAACCAAGGAATGGGTGGAAAGGTATGCTCATCCCTACTGGTCCTTTCAGTGGACAGAGCTAGGAAATATATGGGTGTATGTACACACACACACACGTACATACAAATGTAAACATGCACATACAATTACATACAAGTATTTTAGAAATCTTAAGTTCAGCCTGATACCTCCAATTCCAACCCACACCCGCAAGATGTTTTCTTGCCTTCCCCAATCTCATATTTGTTATTCTCTCCCTCTATAGTGAGAACCCTGTTTCCCAACAACATTGGCATATTTACTCATTTGCTCCATAATACGTGTAGGATAACACATTTGAGATAGTTCCAAATTTGCTTCGCCTATAGCACTACAATGAAGAAATCTACTGCGAAGAGTTAAGAATTTATTTGCACTTCTCCCCATCTCTTCCACACTCAGCTCAATGTTTAGCTTCCACTTATAAGTGAGAACATGCAGTATTTGGTTTTCTGTTCCTGCATTAGTCTGCCTAGGATAATGGCCTCCAGCTCCTTCCATGTTGTTGCAAAGGACATGATCTCATTCTTCATGGCTGCATAGTATTTCATGGTCTACATGTACCACATTTTCTTTATCCAGTCTATAATTGATGGGCATTTAGGTTGTTCCTATGTCTTTGCTATTGTGACTAGTGCTGTGATGAATATATGCATGCATGTGTCTTTGTGGTAGAATGATTTATATTCCTTAGGGTATATAAACCAAAGTGGGATTGCTGTGTCAAATGGTAATTCTGTTTTAAGTTCTTTGAGAAATCGCCAAACTGCTTTCCGTGATGGCTGAACTAATTTACATTTTCACCAGCAGTGCAGAAGCATTCCCTTTTCTCCACAACCTCGACAGCATCTGTTATTTTTGACTTTTTAGCAATAGCCCTTCTGACTGGTTGAGATGGTATCTTACTGTGGTTTTGATTTGCATTTCTCCAATGATTAGCAATGTTGAGCATTTTTTCCATATACTTGTTGGCCACTGGAATGTGTTCTTTTAAAAACTGTCTGCTCATGTTCTTTGCCACTTTTTAATACAGTTGTTTGATTTTGGCTTGTAAATTTAAGTTCCTTATAGATTCTGGATATTAGACCTTTTGTCAGATGCATAGTTTGCAAATATTTTCTCCCATTCTCTTAGGTTGTCTGTTTATTTTGCTGATAGTTTCTTTTGCTGTGCAGAAGCTTTTAGGTTTAGTTAGGTCCTATTTGTCAATTTTTGTTTTTGTCACAATTGCTTTGGTGTTTTTATCATGCCAGGATTTCCCAAATTATCTTCTAGGGTTTTAATAGTTTTCAACTTTAGATTTAGGTCTTTAATCCATCTTGAGTCAATTTTTGTATATGGTGTAGGGAAGGGGTCCAGCTTCAATCTTCTGCATGTGACTAGCCAGTTATCCCAGCACCATGTATTGAATAAAGAGTCCTTTCCCCATTGCTTTTTCTGGTGAATATTGTCAAAGATCAGGTAGTTGTAGGTGTGCAGCATTATTTCTCTATTTTGTTCCATTGGTCTGTGTGTCTGTTTTTCTACCAGTATCATGCTGTCTTGGTTATTGTAGTTTTGCAGTATCGTTTGAAGTCATGTAATGTGATGCCTCCAGCTTTGTTCTTTTTGCCTACGATTGCCTTGGCTATTCAAACTTTTTTCTGGTTCCATATGATTTTTAAAATAGTTTTTTTTCTAATTCTGTGAATAATTCAATGGGTAGTTTGATAGGAATAGCATTGAATCTGTAAATTGCTTTGGGCAGTATGGTCATTGTGACACTATTGATTTTTCCTATCCATGGGCATGGAATGTTTTTCCATTTGTTTGTGTCATCTCTGAGGCAGCGTTTTGTAATTCTTGTTGTAGAGGTCTTTCACCTTCTTGGTTAACTGTATTCCCAGGTATTTTATTCTTTTTGTGGTTATTATGAATGGGATTGCATTCTTGATTTGTTTCTCAGCTTGGATGTTGTTGGTTTACAGGAATGCTACTGATTTTTGTACATTAATTTTGCATTTTGAAACTTTGCTGAATTTGTGTATCAGATCAAGGAGCTTATGGGCAGAGATTATTGAGTTTTCTAGCTATAGAATTATATCATCTGCAAACAGAGATACTTTGACTTCTTCTTTTCCTATTTGGATGCCTTTTATTTATTTCACTTGCCTGATTCCTCTGTCTAGGATTCCGAGTACTGTGTTGAATAGGAGTGGTGAAAGAGGGCATCCTTATCTTGTTCCAGTTTTCAAGAGGAAGGCTTCCAGCTTTTGTCCATACAGTATGATGTTGGCTGCTCCATTCCTATTCTTATTAACTTAACTTTATTCTTATATTTGAAGAATAATGACATGCTTTCAAAAGTCAAGGAAGTTTCATTCCCTTTCTCCCCATTTACACTCCATTTTCCCTACCTCTAACTGGTTACTATTTTCTGGTTAATCCATCTTGTATTTCTTTTTTGTAATGACAAGTAGTTATATATACCTTTTCTTATTTTCCTTTCATCCTTTCACAAAACTATATAGCATACTATATATAGTCTTATATATATCTACTCCAGATATAAGTACACGCTAGTATAATCTAGGCATACTATATGTACTCCTTAGCACTTTGCTTTTTTAAATTATTGTTTCCTAAAAGTCACTCCATAACAGCTCATAGAGATCATCCTTATTCCTTTTTCATAGCTGCACATTACTCTGTTGTGTGTATGCAACCAATCTCCTATGCTTCGTTATGTAGGTAGTTTCCAACAGTTTTCAATGATAAATGATGTTACCATGGGTAGCATTGTGCATATAAATTTCTGTATCATTGGAGATATGTCCCCTAGGTAAATTTCTAGCAAAGGTATTTCTGAGTTGAAGAATAAGTACATATGCAGTTTTGTTAGAACTTGCCAAATTTCCCTCCATATGGGATTTATCCCATTTTGCAGATCCAACAGCAAAGTACAAAACGTCCTGTTTCCCACAGTCTTACCAACAGAGTGTATTGTCACACTTTTGAATGTTTGCCAATCTATTGAGTAAGAAATGGTATCTCGGTATAGTTTTAATTTGCATTTCTCCTACTATGAGTGAGGGTAAACATCCTTTCTTATGTTAAGGTCATTTTCATATTAGTGCCAGGCTATTATTAAATTAATCTAAGAATGTGAAATATTTGAGGGCCAAGGCTATGGATAATATCAAAGGAAACTAAGTATACTGAAACTGCATGATGTCTGATGTGAAATATCTATGGAAAATTGGAAACTTCCTTCCTTTGCTCTGGCTTACGGTGGGTTTTAGACTGCATTTACCGACCTGGTTCCTGTCTGAAACTCACAACTATCTTACGGGGCAGGAGGCTCAGAAAGTCCCTGTCTTTTTGAAGGGTGAAGAATTTTAACCTCAGGAGGGTTTGTTGACCTTCTAAGGTTTTCCAGCATTATTGGCAGGTTTTGGACTGAAACACAGACTTCTAGACTCTTCATCAAGTGCTCTTTCTCATTCTAACATCAGGAGAAAAGAAAACAAAGCATAAGAAGAAAGAAGAAGAAGAAAGTTTAATTTCATAGGTTGTTACAAATGATAGGCTTATATTAAAAAGTATTTTAAAATGTAATAAATATGGTGAACTTTGTAATAGATTTCCTGGGAAAAGTTTCTAATGGTTCAATGCATTTACACATGTCAGTCTTCAAGATCCAGCCCTTCTCAGGTCTTTGGAGGCAGAAGAGGATAAAAAGAAGGCACCTGGGCCTAAAGCTCCCTGTTCAGGCATATTTCCACGTTCGATTCCAATGTCTGCACTAGCTGCCAGAACAGTCTTCACAAAACACAAATCCAATCATGCCACACTCATTTAAAACCCTTCTGGTATTCTGCCCCAGCTTCATCTCCCACCTTTCAAACAGTCCACACTGAGGCTCTTTTATGTTTCTTCGTCTTTGCTTATGTGGCCCCTTCTACCTGGAAAAACAAAGAAGCAAAGAAACAAACCTACTTAGCCTCCAAGGTTCTGTTTTGATATCTTTTCTTCTGTGAAGACTTCCATGATCTTCCACCCTTACCTGTGTTTCTAAGACAGAATTAGGCCCACTCTTCTGAGTGTGCCCACAGACCACAGTGCTTACTTACAGATTACATTGCAATTGTGATGCAGGTCTATACATAAGTGCAGAGATTTTCTGCAGGCTCTATCCAAGGAAACCTTAGTTTTCTATCAGTTGATTTTGGGTTCCCAAAATGTGTGCACATACACATTTGAACTATATTTTGAGCTTCTCGCTGGCTGAGCCTTGTCTTCTTTCCACATGTTGCACAGTGCCAGCTCTTAGAAAATGATGAATTAATAAACTCAAGAAACAAATGCAACAGTCCCAGAAGAACCACAAGGTTTCTGGTCATCTGGGAGTTCTCTTTACAGAAGAGAATGTGAAGAGTGTCCCAAGTTCAAAGGAGTTTCATTTTGCTCTGACTTCTTATGTGGAGATTAAATACAAAAATGTTGAGGGTAGGGAAGAGTCCAAGGGAAGGCATGAGAGTTGTGGACATTGCAAAAGCTGAGGTCACTATAAACCTGGACTTTAAAGCTTTGTAAAGCTTTGAGTGACATTATTTCATTCTCTTAAAGGAGAAACCACAAGTAAAGTGAGTACCTGGCAGATAATTGATGCTCAACAAAAGTAAGGTCCCATCTCTGTGTACTTATCTGATGAAATGCAATCTACATTCTCCTTAAACTTATTCATTCCATTACTCAGCAAATGTTTACTGAGTATCTGCTCTCTGCCAGGCCTGTGCTAGGCTCTTTTCCAAGAAGAATGTATGGAAGAGAACAAAGACAAGAGTAAATCCTTGGGAGATGTTTGCTGTCCAGCCTCTGTTGTCTTCTATACATTCTTCTTGGAAGAGCTCATTTATTGTGGGGGTTTCATCTACATGTTGAACACTGACCATTTTATCTCTCTCCCAGATCTCTCACCTGATTTGTATATCCAATGCCAATTAGCCATCTCTACCCACAAACGCAACATGCCCATGGCTGACCCTGTTATCTTCCTTGCAATGCCTGATATTTTTCCCTTATCCCAGGAAATATCATCATCAGTCACTTATACTCCAAACCCTGGAATCACCAACTTCAAAGAATATTTGTTGAGTGTCTCCCTTGGACCTTGCACTAGGAGAATATTTTGATAAACATTGTCTGATCTTTGTTTTTTTCTTTTTCTTTATACCAGCCCTTCACTCCCACTTCCCCATATCCAGCCTACTTAAATTTGATTTGTTTGATTCCTACAAAGTTTCTTTTCCCTCCTCCTCTTCTCCATAGCCAATGTCCTGATTAAAGTTTTCAAAACCTCTCACTTTTACCATTGGAATATCTTCCTCTTCTCAATGCTTCTAGAGAATTTTGTGAAGTCTCTGATGGCTCCTCTTTCTTGCAGAATGAAGTCTACCCTCAGTTTGCCATCCAGAGTCCTAAATGATCTGGTGACAACCCACTTACCTAGCCTTATCCTTCTGTGCCTTTCCCCACTCCAGAACCTTGATCTCCAGCAACATTAATTAACTTCTTTCTTTTTTAAAAAGCCCCAATATTTTTGACTATAGCATCTTGCTTGAGGTGTTGATCTCCTTGGAGGGCCTTTCTCCCTTTGAAATCTTGCGTAGCCTGAAAGGTCCAGCTTCATCTCCTATCTTTCCTGTTTTTCAGTATCTCCTTAGACTATAGTAATGTTTCCTTCCCTTATACTTCCAGAGGGCTTTCTTTGTATCATGGTAGTCAAGCCACCCAGGAGAGCTCAGTGTAAGTTCTAGAGAAGACAGGCTCTATCTACAGTTCATCCGTCTGGTTCCACTTCTAATTTCAAATGGGACATTATATAACTGATCATAATCCTTATGATCTTAGGTTATTGTGTTCTGAATTTGTGGAGCGAGAACATCTCAAACCAATGACCCTCCAGGTGCTTTGCTGCTTGATTTAGTTAAAAAGGAAAAAGTTATTTGGAACACATAAATGTCCTGTGAAAACAAAACAAAGCCAAACCTTGTATGAAGTATGGTAGAATCATCGTGGGAGTTTAAAGGAAAAGGGCAGGGAGTGGCTAAGTAGGTTAGGGAGGTTTAGCTGGAGAGAATAATAAAATGAAATGACTAGAGCAGTGATAACATCAAGGCAGGTTCTTAAGCAATTTTCATGCCGTTTGTTGGGGTACATTAGGTAATTGTCCTACTTTGTCCCAGCTGGTGTGAAGCAAAACAACTTGGCAATGATTACCACACCAAAACATGAAGGCAATAGAGGTTGTAGGTATTGTTAGAACTTCATCTAGAGTTAGAGGAGGTTTGACCCAGGGTAAAAATCAACAGACTGAAAAAATACAGGAAATAGAGGATAATTTGATTCTCTCTATAGAATCTATTATTTTCTATATACAGAAAATAGGGCAAAACAATAACAAAAACTATGTTTTCTCATTTATAGTTTACCTCTCGGAATATGTAGAAAATCACTTCAAAACTGGTTTTCTAGTAAAGCCGTGCACACTAAAGTAACTGACACTTGAAGTCATTCAGACAGTGGAAGATAAAACCATCCACTGAAAACCTGTGGTGCCATTGAAACAAGCAAACATGTCTCACCTCAAGATGCTATTGAGTTATGAGGTCAGGTAATATCTGCTCTGTACAGCACTTCCATCCTCTGTCCCCTGCCACCCTGCCCAGGTAGTCTCTTTCTTCTCTCGCCTCCCATAGTCTCACGGGCATATATCAATTACAACATTTTCCAGACTGCCTTTAATTGTGTTTTTTGTTTCTTCTCTAGACTGAGTATTCCTCAGGGATCTTTAGGCCATTTCTCAAATGTTTTTGCATTTCCTCCGACAATGAAATTCCAAGTTTTGTTTTGCCTTTTTATAATTACCTTTACTTAATGAGGAAAGAGGGCAGAACAAGAACTTGGAGGAAAAATGTGAGCTGTTTCAACTGGAGTCCTCCCATGCCAGAAAGGAATGAGATGAAATATAAACATCAAACAAATACAATTTGATGGTCCATTATAAAGGGATGAGCATCTGCTGAGGATCTTTCTTAGGAAGGAAGAAGCTGACTGTATCATTATAAGTCAGGGTTTAATGAGGAAGAGCTGTTCAGGACTCAGAACTGCATCAAATCATACAGCTCCAAAGGCCACGAGACCAGACGGGAAATAGAACACTGCCTTCCCTCAAATGGGGAACAGGGTTCCTCTTCTGGGTCACTGGGATGGCTGCCTTTTTGTGAAAACAGAAGAGGGGCTGTACATGTGAGGAAGAGACTGAGGTGTACTGCAAGAGTCTGCATTCCCCCAGCAGGCAGGACCTCTTTACTGAAGAGACGGGGCTTAGCGTCTGAAGCCCAGTTTTACATGCAGGTACCACCAGCAACCAACTGGGTAACCTGGAGCTCTGAGTCTGTTTCATCATCATCCTAAGTTGGCGTGGAAATTTCCTGTACCTCAGTCTTAGAGGGAAGCTCTGAAAGCCAATGAAGTAAAGGATGGAAAAGTGCTTTGTATTATCATGTCTTATGCTCCATAGGAGCTTGTTATGGACAGCTTTGCCTGGAAGGGGTCTAAACTTATCAGTCATTAACTTTTTGAGTTGTTCCTGAGTTACTCTCTCTGGGAAAGGGGTTTAAAGGGAAGATGAAAAGAAGTGAGTCTTGAGGTCCAGTGGTCTGAAGGAGGAGTGAGGGAGGAGAGAAGAGGAAGACCCCGCAAAGCCCAGTGTGAGAAAGACCGATGGAAAGGGATGGAACATCCTCCCTCAGTTGGCTCCTGAGCTAGCCTTGGCCTGGAGAACCAGGAGATTGAGCCAGAGACCCAGACTGCTCAGCCTGACTTGGGGTCCTCGCCCAGGCACTGGGTCTGGGAGCAAGGACACAACCTGAGGCAATCATGGCCTTTCTCTTCACTGAGGGCTGGAGTCAAGTTCATAAAGAGAGTTGGTGGATGAGGGACTGTGCCAGAGAAAACAGATGCACAAAACAGAGCCTCACCCGAGACTTCAGGCAGAGAAAAGGAACATAGGAACATAGACTTCTTTCTGAAACAGGAGTGTGGGTATACATGGCAAAACATGGGAAAGCCCTATTGGAGAAAGACAGTATATGAAGAAGACCAGTCTTTTCAAGGTCAGTGTTTGTCTTGGAAGCACACTCCATTTTTACCTCCTCAAACAACAGCCTTGCCAGGTGCAGTGGCGAACGCGTGCAATCCCACAGCTACTTGGGAGGCTGAGGTGGGAGGATCTCTTGAACTCAAGAGAGTTTGAGACCAGCCCAGGCAACATAGGAAGACTCCATCTCAAAACAAAAAAAGAAAAACAAGCAGCCCTTAAAGCAGGATTTCTCAATCTCAGCATTATCGACATTTTTGGGCCAGAAAGTTCTTTCTTGTGGGGTTGTCCTATGCATTGTAGAATGTTTAGCAGCATCCCTGGCCTCCACCCGTGAGATACCAGTAGCACCCTCTCCCGACTTGTGACACCCAAAAATGTGTCTGTGTTCAGTGGGAGTGTAAAATTGTCCCCAACCGAGATCTACTGGCTTAAATGTTCTAAAGGAGGAGGTTTCTTCGTTAGTTTGTTCAACTACTGTCTTATCTCAGTTTTTCCTTTTTTCCTCACTGGAATAAGTTGTTAAATCCTGCTTTACATAATTAATAAATTTGCTCATTCATTTAACCAAGTTTCCTCCTCATTAAGGTGGTACTGGTAATAAGAAATGATATTTTGGAGGTTCAAATGAGACAGTGTTTGAGCAAATGAACCGTGTCTTATTTAACTACTTAGAAAGTATAATTAGCACATTTGCAAAATTATTGATGGAAGCAGTGTAGAGCTCTTAATTGAAACACTGAACCTGGAGTCAGAAACCCTGTTGTCAAGTGTCTGCCCACATGTGTAGGCTATGGCAACCCAAGCCTAGAGCCTTAAGATCCTAATGGGTTTAATGTGGTCATGTGGTACATCACTATGGTAATATCATTTTATTTTTCTACTTTCTTGAACCTAAAAGCAAAAAGCTGTCACTAGTAAGTTTTCTATAGTTGTTTGCCTTCGCCAAAATAGTAATCTTATGAATTGCATCAAACACGAGTGGGACTAATTTGTATTGATGAACCCATAGAGACATGTAGGTATGGAAAAAACAAAGAAAATAGTAAAAGAGAGGTAAGAAATCGCCAAAGGAATCAACTTGATGAATTAAATTGATCAGTGAATCCATAACCATTGAATCAATATATGAATAACTGCATAAATTCTTAATAAAAATAGGAAAATAAAACAGAAATACTTTTAACAAGGGACTGAACCAGAAAAAACACTTAGAAAAAATACAAAACTTCACGAGAGGCTGAAACTGATCTGCTTCATAGGAGATGCTCTGAAGGTGAAACCTTAAGAGAAAGGTAAGTGAAAGCAGCTTATGGCAAATAGACCATGAGCAAGTTGGTTATATGCAAATTGATTTTAAAGGCATTAATTTTAGGCCCATTGGCTTTAGTCAAGCTGTTTTCGTAGAAAACTGCACTGCTCTGTTGATTCTGAGGTTAGAAGGTCAGTTTTTGGAGTAAAAAGAAAAAAAAAGTATAGGCAGATACAGGAAAAGTGAAATAAGGCAGACTGAAAGCACAGATTTCTGCAGAGAGACTACATCCTGTAGTTCTGGCACTTGATGAAATGGAGACATGGCTGAGGCTTACCCCCAGTGGAGGTCCCCTTAGCTGACATACTTTCCCACTTTCCCAACCTGTCTGTCACCAGCTCCTCATCCTGCCTTATTTGTTTCTCACAGTATTTGTCATGTCCTGAGTTACATATTTATTTGTCTATTTGCTTATTATCAATCTCCTGTACCACCTCAACCCCCTGCAGACACACACACACACACACACACACACACACACACACACATGCACACACACACACTTGTGCACACATACATGCACACACATGTGCAGGAATGTAAAGTCTTTAATTACTATTGTCTTCTGCAGGGCTTTTCCTTATTTGTCAGGATACTTAGGCATTAAAATTATTATTAAATTATTAATATGAATTATAAATATTTCTTAATTTAAAAACTATTAAGTTATAATCAATATTTGTTTGTTTAGCCACTAGCTGCTGGGTCTCTTATGCCCTGATCCCCGATCTTCACAATAGCTTTGCAAAGCGGGGATCATGTCACATCTTCAAGAAACTCACAGGTCTAAGCGGGCAGGTTAAATGTATTCACAGTAAATATTTGTTTGTTCAGAGAGGTTTAGAAGCAAATCTAAGATCACACAGGTAGTAATTAGCTTAGCTAGTATTTAAAGTTGGGTTAACTAAAGTCTTTCCAAAATGCCATAGTGCCCCAAAGGAGCAATGAGCATCAGGCAAAGAAAGGCCTTTCTGTTCTAAAATATCCTTAAAATTCCACCAGTTTATCTTGTGATCTTTTGGTCTGTTCCATGCTCAAGTGCAGATCAGAGCACTAGAAGGCCCTTGGAAGGTCACTTGGTTCAAGTGACTGACCTGGCCCAGGTGGGAGACACCTATGCAAGGCCACCAGCTCAAAACTCCAGAACCTTTTAGAGATGATGCTGAAGTAGCACTTTCCAGCTGAAATACGATGCGAGCCATAAATAATTAAAAGTATTCTAACTGCCACATTAAAAAAGGCCAAGTTAATTTTAATAATATATTTTGTTTGACACAATATATCTAAAATATTATCATTTCACTATCCAATCAGTATAAAAATGAGTAATGATATATTTTACAGTAATCCTAACATTAGATTAATTAAAATAAGCCAAAACATAAAATTCTGTTTCTCCGTTGCTCCAGCCACATTTCCAGTGCTTGACAGCCCCGTGTGGCTGATGATGGCTTTCATGACAAGCAGGATGTCAGAGAAACACTTGGTGCTGGCCAGTCAGATGGAGGAGCTTCCTTACGGGTCCTTTGTGTAATATCTCCTTGAGGATTTTGGAGTCTCTCCAGCATGGCTGCTCTGGGTGGACAGCCTGCTTACCCAATGGCTCTGTGTTCCAACAAACAAGGCAGAAGCTTCATACTTTTCACAATCCTCAAAAGTCATGTTGTGTCACTTCTTCTGTACCCTGGTGTTTCAAGCAGATGCAAAGTCACCCAGATTCATAGGGAGAGGCCATAGACCCCCCTTTGATGGAAAGAACTATCAAATAATTTGGGGCCATGTTTTAAAACCACCACTTCTCTTTAGTGGGTTGATTTGTGTCCTGTAAAATATGTCCAAGTCTTAACTTCTAGTACTATATATGTGACCTTGTTTGGAAATAGGGTCTTTGCAGATCTAATTAAGTTAAAGATGTCAATATGAGATCATCCTGGATTTAGGGTAGATCCTAAATCTGACAACTGGTGGGTTTTTTTTGGGGGGAGGGGGGGCAAAGTCTCTATGGCCCAGGCTGGAGTGCAGTGGCGCTATCTTGGCTCATTGCCAACCTCCCAGGTTCAAGAGATTCTCGTGCCTCAGCTCCCAATTAGCTAGGACTACAGGCATGCACCATCACACCTGGCTAATTTTTTTTTTTTTCCTTTAGTAGAGATGGGGTTTGGTCATGTTGCCCAGGCTGGTCTCAAACTCCTGACTTCAGGTGATCTACCGCGTTGCCCTCCTAAAATGCTGGGATTACAGGCATGAGCCACCACACCCAGCCAAGATAACTGGTGTTTTTATTGAAGAAAGAAAGAAGAGGGGCATTTGAGACACACAGACATAGAGACCTAGGAAAAGCATGTGAAGATGGAGGCAGAGACTAAAATGGTATGTCCACAAGCGAAGGAATGCCTGAACCACTGAAGCTGGAAGGAGCAAGGAAATCTTCTTCCCTAGAGTCTTTGGAGAGAACGTGCTCTTGCTGATATCTGGATTTTGGATTTTTGGCCTCCAGAACTGTAAGAGAATAAATTTCTGTTGTTTTAACTTACAAGTATGTGTAATTTGTATAGAAGACCAAAGAAATGTAATCAAAGGATTACAGGGTTGTGGGAGTGGGTGAGTTTTCTGCTTTTATTTTTTCCAGCCAACAGAGATTGGAGGGTGCAGGTGGTGCACAGTACATCTCTCTCCTCCACCCTTCTTACAATAATATGGCTGGATGCAGCCCTGTCATCCTTGACTGTCCTTGGAGTCAAATTATGTTCAACAGCACCTCTGCCATCACTCTGCTCATGAAATTCCTATTGCTCCCAGTAAGGACTTGATTTTGCCTCCAAGGATGGGCTGTCCTCTTTGGAGAGCTGTTCTCTGCCACCTTTCTCTGAGATGTCCAGACACAAGCACCATCTCTTGTTTTCTCCCATGACCCTGTTTGATCCCCACTGCATTTCTCATAGACTGGCTCAAGGTTACAGATAGTTCCTCTTTTGTTGAAGATAGAGCTTATATGTCAGTCTGATTTTTGTTCTCTTTGTTGCTTTGAGATGATTTCCAAGACAAGAAGATAGCAACATCTTAACTTTATCTAGCATTTAAAACTGGGAGTCCACATCATGCCATCCAAAATTCTGATATTCCACAGCAAGGGTCGACAAACTTTTCCTCTCAAGGGCCAGATAGTAAAAATTTTTGTTTTTTTACTGCAACTACTCAACTCTGCCATCATAGTATAAAAGCAGCTGTAGACAACATACAAACAAATTAGTATGGCTGCGTTTTTATAAAACTCTGTTTAAGGACACTGAGTTTTGAATTTCATGTAATTTTTCTGTGTCACAAAATATTATTCTCCTTTTGATTTTTCCCCAAACATCAAAAAATGTGAAAACCATTCTTTTTTTGTTTTCTTTTTGAGACAGGGTCTCACTCTGTCACCCAGGCTGGAGTGCAATGGCACAATTTCTCCTCATGGCAGCCTTGACCTCCCAGGCTCACGTGATCCTCCTGAATAGCTGGGATTACAGGTGGGCACCACCATGCCCAGCTAATTTTTTGTAGTTTTTGTAGAGACTGAGTTGCTGCCCAGGAGGGTCTCAAACTCCTGGGCTCAAGTGATCCTCCAAAGTCTTCGGATTACAGGCGTAAGCCACTGTGCCTGGCCTAAAAACCATTCTTTTTTTCCCCCTCCAAGACAGAGTTTTGCTCTGTCACCCAGGCTTATCCAGAGATTTTCGAGTGTGACGTTTGCCTAATGGAGAGGATTATACATTGATACACAAAAAGCTCACAACATTTTCAAAGGAATTTTATCAATTTACACTGAAAACAAGGGATGGCACAAAATGAAAAGAGGCCTTTGAATTCCCAAACTACAATGGGCATCTAACAGTCTTAGAAAACTAATCAACTTGTGGGGAGAAGGGAGAAAAAAGAAAAGAAAACTACTCAGTTCTAAGTACAAGCCATTTCTTATGGAAAAGGAAAAGTGGCTCGGACAGCAGAACCAAAAGCCCAGAGAGAGCTGATAGCCCTGGAGATCAACCTCCTTGTCAACAGAAAAGCACCTTAATCAAGGTACCTGTAACCTCTGCCTTGCTGGATTTCAGAATGGCTCTGGACAAGTAACTGCTATGTACTTCTTATTTTTCCTATTTTTGAATGGGAATGTCTATAACAGCTGCCTTATATTGGACTCACTATTGTATGTCAAATATGTAAGGGACAGATAACTCCTCTCCTCTCTTCACAGGTCTTCAGGTTGAAAGAAAGAATACTCAAGGAGTTGTACTCAAGAAACAGTACTGCACCAAGAAGCCTCAACCTCAGCTGGACCTGCTCTAGAGAATGAGGTCCTGGACTTCAAGTTGATTTTTAAAGGGATGAGACTTGGTGGCCCTGGGCCACATGAGAGGGCTGGAAATTGTTGTTGCCTGAGGGTAGGCTGGAGCAGAGGGTATTATACAAATATGAGCGCAACAATACTGTCATTCCATGTGCTCATACTATGCAGTGACTTTGACCCTCCTCCCATCAATATAGGAGGCCTGTAATAGGTTACTAGAGTCAGCAAATAAAAATATGGGAAGACACACACATTTTTCGTATAAGCATGACCCAGATATTGCTTGTGACATATTCAATACCAAGATACATATTTGTTATTTACCTGAAATTCGAATTCAGCTAAGCATCTTTTATTTGACAACTCTAGAATTTCTTCCCCTTTTTAAAAAAAAAAAAAAGGTGGCTCACACCTGTGATCCCAGCACTTTGGGAGGCCGAGGTGGGTGGATCACCTGAAGTCAGGAGTTTGAGAGCAGCCTGGCCAACATGGCGAAACCCCATCTCTACTAAAAATACAAAAATTAGCCAGGCCTGGTGGCACACACCTGTATTCCCAGTTACTTGGGAGACTGATGCAGGAGAATTGCTTGAACCCGGGAGGCAGAGGTTGCGGTGAGCCGAGATCGCACAACTGCACTCTAGCCTAGGTGACAGAGTAAGACTCCATCTCAAAAACAAAAACAAAAAATCCAGGCAGGTTTGTGGTTAGGGCAGAAATGATGCTGTGTGACTTCCAAGGCTGGGTCCCAAAAGACGGTACTGTTTCCTGGTTCTATCTCAGGTCATTTGCTTTGGAATACAGTCACCATGCTGTGAGCAAGCCCAAGCAGCCTGTAGAGGGGCCTGCATAAAGAAGAACGGGGGTTCCTGGCCAGCAGCTCTGGCTAGGATCCCAGACAACAGTCAGTTTCAACTTGCTCACCATATGAGTGTGTGAGAAAGCCATCTTCTAAGCACATCTTTACTTCAGCCCACAGTTGAGCCATTCCAGCTGTGCCGTGTGAAGCAGAAATGAACCAGCCCCACTGAGTTCAGCCCAACTTGCTGATTTGTAAGCAAAACAAATGGTTGCTCTTACCATAACCACTAAGTTTTAGGGTTGTTTGTTATGTAATAATGAGATAACTAGAAAAATAGGTCACACATTGTATTAGGGTTCTCTAAAGAAACAGAACCAACAGCAGATATACACACATACATACATATATATGTATGTGTAATAAATTACACAACATATTCAACACTTTGCTGTAAAATGAACTTTGTGTTAGATGATTTTGCCCAACTGTAGGCTAGTATAACTGTTCAGAGAATGTTCGAGGCAGGCTAGGCTAAGCTACAATGTTCAGTAGGTTAAGTATATTAAATGCATTTTGGCTTACGATATTTTCAACTTAGAAATGGTTTATTTTCAACTTAGAAATGGTTTATCAGAATGTAACCCCATAACAAGTCTAGGAGAATCAGTATCTGTACCTATATAAGTATATATACATATATATGTATTTATACATCTATAAGTATGTATACTTATATAAGTATATACACATATATAAGTATATATACATATACAGGTACAGATATTGATTCTCCTAGACTTATTATGGGGTTACATTCTGATAAACCATTTCTAAGTTGAAAATATCGTAAGCCAAAATGCATTTAATATGCTTAACCTACTGAACATTGTAGCTTAGCCTAGCCTGCCTCAAACATTCTCTGAACAGTTATACTAGCCTACAGTTGGGCAAAATCATCCAACACAAAGTTCATTTTACAGCAAAGTGTTGAATATGTTGTGTAACTTATTAAATACTCTAGACAAAGTGAAAAACAGAAAGGTTGTATGAATACTCAAAGTATGGTTTCTACTGAATGCATATCACTTTTCCATGGTCATAAATTTGAAAAGTATTAGGTCAAATCATTATAAGTTGAGGATTGGCTATATAAAGAGAGATTTATTTTAAGGAATTGGCTCATGTAACTGTGTAGACTTGGCAAGGCCAAAATCTGCAAGACAGGCAGCCAGATTGGAGATTCAGGGAAGAATTGCAGTCTGAGTCCCAAGGTCAGTTGCACCCAAGTGGAAATTCTTCTTGCTTGGGCGAGTCAGTCTTTGTTCCATTAAGACATTCAACTAGTTGGATGAGGCCCACCAACAACATGGAGGACTATCTGCTTTACTCAAAGTCCATTGTTCAAATGTTAATCTCATCAAATATGTCTTCACAAAACATCCAGAATAATGTTTGACCAAATATCTGAGCACTGCGGCCAAGCCAAGTTGATACATGAAATGAGCCATTGCACACATTAAAGCCTCCTAGGTCAGAATTTATCTAAACCAGCACTTTTCCTCTAGGGCCCGGAGAGGCCTCGACACTTTATAATGTACAAGGTCACTGGAACTGGCAGTAGTACCTGCTCTTTGCTACCAAAATTTACCACTGATGCTAATTACCCAAATTGCAACTCTGGGGATGTAACATTCACATAGATGATAGAACAAAGATGAAAATTCACTTTTTAATGTCACAGAGAAATGAATCCAAGCAAAACATATCTTCATCAGAACTCCATGAACTGTGAAAGTAGGGCAAGTTATAACCTGAATAAGAAGCACACAGGCATTAATGATTTGACTGTGATGACCAGAGTGACCAGAGATGAAAATCGATGGGAGGGTTAGTTAACACTTCCACCTCCCTCAGTAATTCCCTGACCTCCAGAAAATAGGAGATGAGAATGTGCAGCCCTGCTCCAGCAGTATTTCCGGAACATACCAAACAAGGGATGGACATGACAAGAACATCTCTGAACCATATAGAGGACGGAGGAGCGTCCTGCTTCCAGGGGGCCTTTTCTCTGCTCTCTCACCTCTCTTCCCTTATGCCTTATGCTAGCCCCCATCCCTCATCTTGCTTAGACAAACCAGTTTCCCTTTATTCAAGGAAAAGGAGAAAGGCATTTTACATTATATGCCAGAAACTACCCCAAAATAATCTGGGTTGAGAGTGACCATTGCACTTTCAGAAATCCAAGCAAAAGGTATCTTCATCAAAACCTCATGAGCTATGAAAGTAGGGCAAGTTATAACCTTAATAAGAGGCACACAGGCATTGATGACTGATAGACAAAGTGAAAAACTTATGGGAGGAGGGTAACTTACAATCTTGATAAAAGGCACATGGATTTAAATGATTTGATTGTAATGACCAAAATGTCCAGAGATGCACAATGTGTCTGTTTTTACTAGGTAGAACTCGACTTTCAATTTGGATTAACACTACAAATTCACATTCCAGATACCTGGACCCTGAATGTCTAGTTGTTTCATGTCCACGGTAGACATATCTCACATGCAGAAGAGTATTGACCATATCCACAAGGCCCTACCACTTCTTAAACACTTTGCATGTGAAACTCTCTCACTTTTTTCTCTAATCGAGCAGTCACTCATTACCCTAAATTCCCATGATGCTTGTACATTATTTCATTATTTTATCCACTTCTTTGATCAAAGACAAAATCAGTCTAAGTTGGGTCACCTTCCTAAAGTTTGAATAAATTATTTCATTACTTACCATCCCTTCTTACAGAAGTTTCTTCTTCTGTAAGAGTCACAGTTGTAACATGACAATTGCCATGCCTGCCTCACAGATTGCTGTGACTATCAAATAAGACAAACGGGAAATGCCTCAAAAATTAAAAAACAAAGAAAGACAAACATACGATATAAAAGATACTGTCAGATCTGCTCAGAAAACAGAAATGTAATCTGTCCCACCTTTCAATAACATCACCCATTCATTGTTCCAAACTCCTAAGGTCAAACTTACTTAGTGCAGTAGTATGACCTTGGCTCACTGCAACCTCCACCTCCTGGGTTCAAGCGATTCTCCTGCCTCAGCCTCCTGAGCAGCCAGGATTACAAGTGCTCACCAACATACCTGTCTAATTTTTGTATTTTTTGGAGAAACAGGTTTTCTCCATGTTGGCTAGGCTGGTCTTGAACTCCCAAACTCAAGTGATCCTCCTGCCTCAGCCTCCCAAATTGCTGGAATTATAGGCATGAGCCACCATACTTGACCATCTAAGGTTTAACTTTTGAAGTCATCTTTAATATAACATTCTTTTTCACTAAACCTTTGACTGTGTTAGTGGTGTCTCAAATCTGCTCCATGAAAGGTCACCAAACCTTTATCCTTTTTTCACTTTCCAAGAATGTCTTTAATTTGCCCCCCTTCCCTGGCCAACCACCTCCAAATTCAATCTTTCTGATACATTACTGTCATAGTGCTCTTCCTAAGCCATGTATGTTTAAATTCCTACTCCAGAATTACCAATATATCCTCTGTTTCCTATAGGACATATTTCAAAAGCCATCATTCAGCTCATCCAGCCTTATCTTCCACCTCTCCCCCTTAGAATTTTCTGACCAAGCAGTAAAGTATTTGTTCACTTTTGATCATTCCAATGCTCATAACCTCCAATACTTTTCTTACACTACTTTTTTTTATCCTAGATGGCCCTTGCCTTATTCTATACTAATAAAAAAGTTTAATGTGATTTATAGGGCTCAGCTCAGGCATAATCATTAGAGAAGGGAAGAGATATTTAGTCTGTTCTTATAATAATGCAAGTTTCATCAACATTTGCTAATGTCCGGCTTCTCTGTACACATGAATCTGGGAAACTTACTTAGTTAGATTTACAAGTACACCTTGTTCCATAATACTAAGCCAAAAAGGATAAAAGCCATTTGAACATAAATGTCCTACGATTTAAAAAAAAAATTGGTACATGTGGCACAAATTCCTCTCCATTTACATCTAATGTTATGACTATTTAGAGCGATAAAAAATTTTTACAAAATTTTCCACATATGTAAGTATACATGGAATTCATATAGCTGAAATAACTTTAGAATGCTTAAATCAATTTTCTAATAGATATAAAACTATTAATCTTCTAAAGCTCAATAAGGTATTCTCCTCTTTTCTACAATACAGAAATCAATTTTATCTCTACCAAACAAAATTAATTTTCATTGCTATGGACAGTGATCATATGCGTTACAGGTTAACTTCTACTCCCACAGAAAGTTGATGAAAAGGCAACCAAAGGAGCACACCTGTTTACAATCAGACAATTCCCCTAGTGTATGTGTGACAAAACCCAGGCCTCCCCTGATAGGACATACATCAATCTCTTTTGCCCATTTCCATGTCTTGGATGATTTTTACTGATGATCCCAATGGGGAACATTACTTATGGGGGAAAAGTAAGCAGGAGTGGTCTCTAGTTGGATGGGCCATGGCTACAGAATGGGGAAAAGGAGGCAGAGTTAAAGCTGAAAAAACTGATGCCCAACTAAAGTGCCATGGATGGGGACAGGTGAACCCCCACCAACTTAATGGCAGCTTCATATTCAACCCCCTGATTCTAGGACCTTTCTGTCACTGCGAACAATAACCTGATTCCTATTTGCAACTCCATAACAACTTCCCAACACAATCAGACCACCAAGACATGCTTTACCACAGCCCAAGATGTGGTGGAGTTCTTTGAGCTGACTGTGTTCCATTCAACCTAAACCTAAGGTCATAAGACTTTGGCTCACACTCACCACCAGACTTCCAGATCAGGATGCTGCTTCCACTTTGGAGGGATTATGGCTGTCTTAAGACATCAAGTGAGAGGTTGTCCCACACAGAGTAGGTTCAGTAGAAGCCAATGAAAAGCTCTGAGGAATGTCAGCAGTACTCCTGCTGAGGGACATAGATGGCATGCTGATCACTGCCCAGGAAACTCTTCATTAGGCAGCTAAACCCAAGAAAAGTAGCATAGCTCCTTAACCCAGGGAATACTCCAAGGGAGACCAGACACCTGGGTGCACTGACTTAACTCCTTTATGACTCATGAGTAGTGAATATTCTTGGCTGCTTACTCAAGTGGGACACCAAATGCTCTCCAATGCCATCTCTTTTCTTTCCCCATGATCCATGAATTCATGAATTTCATTCTCCAGGGCTTGGAAAAACAGATGAAGTTGTGATGAAAACTGCCAGTCCCAGCCATAGTTACTATTTGTAGCTATGAATAATGGATGCCCTTGTAAATTTGATTTCAAAACAACAAACAATTTATTCTACATAAAAATGCACAAATGCATAATTTTAAAATTTACTTTATTTCATTGAAAATTGATTTTGTTCTGCTACTGATGCAGAAAAGCTCATGTAAACTCAATGGATCTTGGTTCCTCATCTGTAAAATGAGAGAGTTGGACCAAATAATTTCTACATGTTCTTTCAGGATGATCACACATGCTCATGATTGAAGGGAAAGTCAGCATTCATTAATGGAGGATCTTGTGCTGGACACCGGCACTCTTGGTACAAGGGATTACTAGCTTTCGACTTATCCTTTCCTCTTGAGTTTCCCTTACTCTCGCGGTCCCTGGTTGATTCCCACTGCTACCATCATGCTGACTTCAAAAGGATTCTGAATACTCTCACACTCAAGGTGGACACAAGCCTTTGCCTTGGCTCTCCCAAACAACGCTTTGTTAAAGCGGAAATATTTAAAATGGAAATACACAGAGTAGTTTGCACACATGTAGAATAAATTGGCTTATAAGCTATGACTTATTCTTACTTTTCTGATTCACCACACTGAGCCCACTCAGATTAGGCCTCTATCTGCCTCTAGGGATAAAAAGGCAGTCTCGAGCATGTCTCACCTAAAAGTGTCTTTAGGGAAACACAGAATCCTCAAAACTCAGGCTCAGAGAGAGTAAGAAAGGCCCAATCAACTGAGGCCCACCTTACAGTGTTCTGGTCCTATCTGAAGACTTCGCCTCTTCTTGAGATGAAAGATACCAGGAATGGCCATTTGGAAGACCCTATCCTCACTTCCCCACTCCCGTACCACCGGTTCAAGAGTCATGCCCTAGGACGACTCAGCATGATAGCCATATTATATTAGAACAAAACACAGTAGCCCCAGCACTCTTGTAACGAAATAATACAGTGAGACATATATATATAAGAAAATGGACCTATGGGCATGGTGGCTCACACTTGTAATCCCAGCACTTTGAGAGGCTGAGGCAGGCAGATCAGTTGAACTCAGGAGTTTGAGAACAGCCTGGGCAACCTAGCAAAACCCTGTCTCTACTCCGCCACAAAAAAAATACAAAAATTAACTGGGCATGGTGGTATGTGCCTGTAGTCCCAGCTACTTGGGAGGCTAAGGTGGGAGAATGGCTTTAGCCCAGGGGGTAGAGGTTGCAGTGAGCCAAGATCCTGCCACTGCACTCCAGCTTGGGCAGCAGAGCCAGACCTTCTCTCAAAAAACGAAAATGGACCAACATTATACACTTGGGTAATTGCTCTAATTCAGATGTATTAGCCAAGATTAGAGTTGGTACCTGTAAGAGAAAACCACAATAAGGGTAGGACAAACAAAATTAATAAACCTCTATCATTCAAGTGAAAGAAGCTCAGAGGTACATAGTCCAAGGCTGGTATGGCAGCCTCATAGTGTCAGTCTTGGGATTGTTCTTTCTGCCCCACCATCTGTAATGCATAGTGTTCATTCTTCAGGAAGCCCCATGGTCCAATATGGATGGTGGAGCTCCAGCCAACACATCCACATTCCAGGCAGTGTGAAAAAGGGGGTGGCATAAAGACA
Organism: Hylobates moloch; assembly: GCF_009828535.3. Lineage (NCBI taxonomy): Eukaryota > Metazoa > Chordata > Mammalia > Primates > Hylobatidae > Hylobates > Hylobates moloch. The sequence goes on along the minus strand of NW_026652288.1, from coordinate 20,464,196 downwards.
AAAAGAGCCAGAGCCAGATATCTGTCCTCCTTTTGAGATTTCTGGGAAGTCCCGTTCAGCAACTATTTGCATTTTCTTGGCCAGAACTTGGATGCTTAGACATAAGAAGGTTGGAAATTGGGCACACTGGCACTCCAGATAGTATCAGGAATCTTTTAGTGGGGAAAGAGGGGAGAATGGATGTTGGATTGCCTGTCAATTTGCCGTCTCTCCCTCAGCAAGTGTATACAAAGTAGAATGAGAACAGGGGAGGGTGCCTGGGACAGGCAGAAAAGGACTCACTGAAAAGGGAGCATTTGAGTTAAAACAAAAAGAACTAATTAGCCTCCTCAGTTCACAAAGAACATCCCTGGCCACACAAATAGAGTGTGGTAAAGACAGAGAGGTCAGAATGTAGCTTGTAAGGAAACTCTAGGTAGTTTAGACTCTTGGAGGAGGGAGGTAAGATCAGAAGGGGAGTTAGGACAAGATCACGAAGACCTCATAAGCTGGAGACAGAAGCATGGGTTTCATCTTGAGGATAAGAGGGAGCTGATTAGCAATTTTCAGCATGAGACTGACACCGTCTGATTTTTACAACTAAAAGATCTTCCACCACCTACTCTAGGATGCATCTGTCAGTGAGAGATGCAAGGGGAATTCTGTCTCATCCCAAATGGGTCACCCCAATAGAGAGTCACTAATAGATGCTAAGAACATCTCTGGTGGTGACAGAAAAAGGAAAGAGGAGTAAGGCAAATAACTGGGACTCCCTTGCCTTGCAAAGAGAACACACACATGCGTGCACACACACACACACACACACACACCATACAAACCCAGTTTAGACACACTCCAAATCTGCAGAGGTCTAACAGTAAACATTGGGGCTTGAATAAACAGAAAAAAGGGAAAAGATTAAGAGATGGATTTTAAAAAGTAACAATTTAACTCTGATCTATTCTTTTGTTCTGTCTTTTATAGATCAGTCTTCTACCCCTGCCCGCCCACACACACTTAAATCCTATCGCACCCTTAACATAATGGAGAGCCAATTTTTAAATCAAAAGCCATTTTTAGGATCAAAGAGAAACATATTTCTAGGCGGGTAGTATGTTAGTTATATCTTGTAACATCATATGGTGAGGCGTATTCAACTAAAATTAGAGATGATATTCACTGAAATTCTCAAAAAATCAAGTGCCTCCAAATCCAGGGGGGAAGGAAATGGAATCTTTTTTCTTGCGGGATATTTTTCTCAAGTACTACCGGAAGTGCTAATGAGAGACAGGCCTCCTTGCCATCCAGTGACAAATGTAATAGGTCACATGAAACCACAGAAAATGAGTCTATTTAAAAATGTCAGATACAACACTAAAGGAAAACTCAGCCTTGCATTTTTTCCTCTTGATCATGGTCTAATAGAGACAATTCAGAAATTATTTCTTCTGAACCTGGTGATATTCATGATTGAAATCGTGTTGCTAATGGTAACAATGTGTAGAATTATTACACAGAAAGTACTAATAATGCAAATCATATGATCCATAGTTGCAGTTCCCCTATAGATTATTTTTCTCTAGGCATATTTGATTCCTCAGAGATTAGAAACAAATCTCAGATTTGTACTAACAGATACAGAACTGGGGTTTAAAAGAACAAAATTAGAGAATTCACCAAATTTTCACTTATGCCAGTTTCCCCACATACAATAACGGCAATGTAATGCAGGGGGGCATTAAACAAAAAACACTCTTTTCAGATAGTTTTGGCATTTGATATATTCTTGCTTAGATCTATCTGTGGGATGTGAAAACAATTATAACATTACATGAGTACTGGTTAAATCAAAGGCACAACTCAATCTTTGATGTAAAAAATATAATGTTCACTTTGGAATCTTTAACTTCTTAACTATGTTTTCAAGAAAAAGTTAGATTTTTTCCCCTATTTAGAAGAATTATAAAAATTATCTTCATATCTCATACTGTTTGTATATCTGTTAGTTCTTGGAAACTATCTTTCTCCTCTGTAAGAAACACTTTAAAAAAGCTTGGTAGAAATTTTTATTTTTAAAAGTTGTCTTATTTTATTTTAAAAAATTATTTATCTTTGACTTTCATGGGCATATAGTAGGTGTATATATTTATGGGGCACATGAGATATTTTGATACAGGCATATAATGTGTAATAATCGTATCATGGTAAGTGGGATCCATCATCACAAGCATTCATTATTTCTTTGTTGAAAGCAATCCAATTATATTCTTTTAGTTATTTTTAAGTGTACAATACATTATTGTTGACTGTAGACACCCTCTTGTGCTATCAAATACTAGATCTTATTTATTCTATCTATTTATATTTTTGTGCTCATTTGCCAACCTTCTTCCTCCCTCCCCCATCCACCACCTACTACCTTTCTCAGACTCTGGTAACCATCCTTTTACTCTCTATCTCCATAAGTTCAATTGTTTTAATTTTTAGCTCCCACAAGTAAGTGAGAACATGCAAAGTTTGTCTTCCTGTGCCTGGTTTATTTCACTTAACATAATGACCTCCAGTTCCATCCATAATGTTGCAAATGACAGGATCTCATTCTTTGTACGGCTGAATAGTACCCCACTGTGTATATGGTACCACATTTTCTTTATTCAGTTGTCTGTAGATGGACACTTAGGTTGCTTCCAAATATTGGCTATTGTGAACAGTGCAGAAATAAACATGGGAGTCAGAGATCTCTTCAATATACTGATTTCCTTCCTTTTGGGTATATACCTAGCTTTGGGATTGCTGGATTATATGGTAGTTCTACTTTTAGTTTTTTGAGAAATCTCCATACTACTTTCCATAGAGGCTGTACTAATTTTCATTCCCATAAACAGTGTATAAGCCTTTCCTTTTCTCCACATGCTCAAAATATTTATTTTTTGAGAGACATTTATAAAAATATATGATGTCATTCTCCTTATCAGTTATTTTTACCTATTTTAAGGACTGATAAAATCAGAATTTGAAAATGACAAACAAGAAAAAAATGTCTTTTTTTATATTAATGAATTTCTAGAACTATGTCCCAAAGCTGATGCGTATACAGCAATGGGATTTCCTCAAAGAAACGGAGCTGTAATAGGGCAATTTTTTTTTGCCAAAGACTTGGCATCAAATGAGTCATGACTGCCTGCAAAATTTGTCATATAACAAATAGCAAATTTTGCATATAGCAAAGGCACAGCTATAAATCTTTATAGCAATAATTTAAATAACAAAAATTGTGTTTCAAGTTGCATAAAATGTACTTATACATTATTGGTTGAAAAGATGTTACTATATCATATTTAGATGTACCTTATGTATTATATGTTGTATGTTGTATGTAATACAATATTTAAAGGTACATACAAAGGATATATATCTATATATTTGATATGTCCTGTATTAGGCACTTTTACTAGCTTTGGCTACAATAAAAAATAATCCCAAAATCTCAACAATTTACAACAACAAAGATTTATTTCTTGCTCCCATTGCATGTCCTTCCCAGGTTGGCTGCACCCCTACTCCACATCTTCTTCATTCTGGGACCCAAGACAAAGGAACACCCCAATCTGGTGCATGCTGATCTTGAGGCAGAGAGAAAAGAGGAATGTCAGAATTCCACAATGGCAGAATCCCACAATGGACTATCTGTTAACATTCCATTGTCTATAACAAGCCACAAGGCCAAGCTTGATTTCAATGGTGCACAAAATACAATGTCTCACTGGGAAGGGCAGAAAATTATTGGGAGTAATTTTTTTGTTTAAGAGACTTCCTGAAAACATATTTATCCAAAGGACAGATCACCCAATTATCTCCACAGGACAATGATCACTCAACTGAACAAATGTGCTTGCTTATCAAATGACTGTTTACTTGTCAGTATATCAGAAAATGGGATCTAATCAAAGCAAAGCTCAAAGGAACATTCACCACTGGAAGATTTATATTTACAAATAGGACTCAGGTTAGAAAAAAAAGAATCCCAAGGAAAGGTGAAGAGAAGAATCGTACATTTTTTTAAAAATCAGTATTAAATTTAATAAGAGAAGCTTATAGAACAAATATGTAAATTCAATCACTGTTTCTACTGAAAATCTTAAAAATATACAAACATGGCCAGGCACACGCCTGTAATCCCAGCACTTTGGGAGACCGAAGTGGGCGGATCATGAGGTCAAGAGATCAAGACCATCCTGGCCAATGTGGTGAAACTCTGTCCCTACTAAAAATACAAAACTTAGCTGGGTGTAGTGGTGCATGCCTGTAATTCCAGCTAATCGTTTGAACCCTGGAGGCACAGGTTGCAGTGAGTCAAGATCACATCACTGCACTCCAGCCTGGTGACAGAGTGAGACTTCGTCTCAAAAAAATTTAAAAAAATTTTTTTAAATAAAAATATATACAAACATAAACCATTACTTAATCTTACAAGTGGAGAAATAGGTGACATCACAAAAGCACAAAAGTTGGAAATGCTAATGGAATAACCACAAATATATTTAAAAATTGAAAGATTCAAAAACAACTATTTTGTTCAACTCTAAGCAAATAAATTTGAGAACCTGAATTAAAACGGTGATTTTTAAGAAAATATAAATTGCCAATAATCAGAATATTATTTAAACTTTTCCAAAGCATAGATTATAAAAGAAGGGAAACTTCTAAATTATTTATATGAAGCTAGTATTATATTGGTAACAAATATGCTAAAAGAAAGCCACAAATGTATCTTACTTAAAAATATCAGTATAAAGTCCTATATAAAATATTAGCAAATAGAATATAGTACCATATTAAAATAACATTTTATGATTTTTATATTTTAGGGGACCCCCAAAATAAGTAGCCTTCATCCCTGAGTTTTGAAAAAAAACTGAACCATCAGACTAGGAATAAAGCATCTGGAGACCAAAATGTCATCTTTATTTCTGATAAAGGCTATATTAGGGTCCATAGTACGAGAGTCAAAAGGGCCTGCCAAGAAAACTCCAGAATTAGACAGACTTACCTAGGCAGTCACAGACAATGTTCTCCTGGGTTGGAGATTTTCCCAGGTTATTCTTAGATCCTGGGGAAACAAAGACCTCCCACTCCCTGTGGGAAGCTAGCTCCAAGAAGACAACAGATGATTTAAGCATTCACAGTTATTTTTCCAAACTTTAGATATCAGGCAAGTCACTCCATTTTCCCTGGGGCAGGGTAAGGAAGGGATTGAAGCCTAGATTGTTCCACTAATTAAGTCACTCATCATAGAAAGGAACATTGGAGATCAGGTGCAGGGTTTCACATCTGTAATCCCAGCATCTTGGGAGGCTGAGGCAGGAGTTTGAGACCAGCCCAGAAAACAGCGAGAACCTGTCTCTACAAAAAAGTTAAAAATTATCTGGGTGCAGTGGTGCATACCTCTAGTCTCAGCAACTTAAGGGGCTGAGGTGGGAGGATCTCTTGAGTCCATGAGTTAGAGGCTATACAGTGAGATATGATCATGCCACAGCACTCCAGCCTGGGCGACAGAGTGATAATCAGTCTCTGGAAAACAAAAAAAAAAAAGAAACACAGAATGGAAAATATATTCCAGCTTGTTAGTTTTGTTTTCATTTTTTTTTCTTTTTAAAAAACTCACTTGGTTTAACCATTACCCTATGGTCTATATCCCTTAAGAGACAGACTCCTCAGGAGAGTCCTACTCCTAGCCTCCATAGACTGTACACCAAGAACTGTTCTATGGGTGTCCTTCAGGAACTGCTGATGGGCAAGATGGGTATTGCCCCCTGAAAGCTATGAACTGGCTCAGAACACATATTTGATCAATCCAAGGTCATCTCGTGCTCAAGACTGAAATTTTATTCTCCATTTTGTTTTCCATTTTAAATTTTGTCCTTGCTGTGTTGTCTCAAATAACCTATCACAGCTTCTGCAATGAGATTAAATGACAACATCAAGGTACTCCCTTAGTAAAATGTAAACAATTATTGTGCCCTGGAAGCTTCAGAATGTAACCATGAGGATGCAGTCAGTCAGCCAAATCCATTTTTAAGAGATTGAATATCTACTGCATATTAGAAGATATCAGAGTTATTGTTAATTTTGTGTGATAATGGTATTGTTGTTCTACTTTTTAAAGTCCTTACCTGTTTAAGATTCATACTGATGTATCTAAAGTTAAAATAATATGATATCTGAAATTTGCTTTTAAGTATTCCAGCAAACAAACAAAAAATAGTGCTGCAAACATACTGCAGATGTAATAAGTAAATTATCTTGAGATTACAAGAGCCTAAGTCTGCCTAGGAAACAGGACAGTGATATTTGAGGATTAAAATATGTGTAGAAACTTTCTGGGCTAAAAGGGGTAGGGTAATCATGGAAGAGAACAGTATACTAGGCAGACAGCATAGGCTATGTGAGGGTACAGAGGTTTGGAAAAGAATGTTGAAACAGACAAAACAGAGCTCAGGGCAATTCTGTGGCAGAAACTGTGCCCAACCCTAGTAAAAACATTTGAGGTAAAAGTGTTACTAGTCGTGATTGTACAGAGTTGGGACAAGTCCAGTTTTCTTCACTGGATCATGCTTTTTCAAACCATTTTATGTATTTGTTAAATTAATCTCTCATCTAGAATGCAATTTTCTCTACTTTGTGCAAATACTATCTTTCAAGGCAGAATTCAAGAGTATTCTTCAGTCAAAAGCCCTCCTTACCCATTTATAGTTCGCTGGACTCCCCTTCTTCTGACTCTTACAAGTGTGCTCTTCAGTATAGTTCTTGAGGATGAGCTGGTCGATAGAATGAGCACAATTTTACATGGGCTAATATCTTCTGGACTAGAAGGAGTTTTCTCAAACCAAGCCTAGCACAATGCTTAGGATGTTATATGACTCATCACATGGAGGCATTCTCCAAACAGGAAAAGAGCCACATCCTCACATGGGCCGCCAAAAAGTTAAAGTACCTACTTAGTCGCCACAGGCACTCTTTGGAGCTAATATATCAACCTCACCATCTTGGGAAAAGAAAGAAACAAAAAGAAGGAAGGAAGGAAGGAAGGAAGGAAGGAAGGAAGGAAGGAAGGAAGGGAGGAGGGGAGGGGGGGGGGGAAGGGGAGGGGAGGGGAGGCGGGAGGGAAGGGAATGAATGTGGTTCCCCCATTTCCCTGAAATGTTACACAAAAGAGATGACTCCAAAATTTTAATAATATTAGAAATTCACATTTTAAAAAGATTTTAGTTTAACTCTGTGAATTTCAGCTAAGAATTCTAAAGCAAATGAAAACGGAATCTAAGAATGGATTTGAACCCTGTGCTACAGTGTGCCTATATTTTGGTAATTACAAACTGACTGTGAAAAGGCAGGCAAACATGAGACAGCTTTAAAGGTATCTAAATTCAAGAAAGCAAAAGTGTAACAGAGAAACGATAATAGTACTTTGGCAACAACTAGTGCTCTGAAGCTTGGGATTCTCTAGCTAATATCATTCATTTGTTTTCAAAACAGAAATGGTCTGAGCCTTCATTTAGTTGATTTATTAGTTTCCTATGGTTGCTGCAACAAATTATCTCAAATTTAGCCCTTAAAACAATGCTAACGTATTATCTTACAGACAGCTCTGGAGGTCAGAACTTCAAAATCGTTTTTTTTTTTTTTTTTTTTGAGGCGGAGTCTTGCTGTGTCTCCCAGGCTGGAGTGCAGTGGCACAATCTCGGCTCACTGCAAGCTCCATCCCCCGGGTTCACACCATTCCCCCGCCTCAGCCTCCGGAGTGGCTGGGACCACAGGCGCCCGCCACTGCAAAATCAGTTTTAATGGGCTAAAATCAAGATGTTGATGGGCCTGTATTCCTTCTGGAAGTTCTAGAGGAACATTCACTCCCTTGCTTTTTCCAGCAATTGGCTACCTGCATTCCTTGGTCTGTGACCCCTTCCTCCACCTTCCAGCCAGCAGCATAGCATCTTCCAATCCCTCTCTTTGACTGACAGCTGCCTCCACCATCACATCTCCTTCTCTCCCCGTGCTTCCAAAGTCACAGTATCATCTCTGATTCTGATCCTCCTGTGTCCCTCTTACACAAACCCTTGTAGTTATATTAGGCCCACCTAGAAAATCTTCGATAACCTCTCCTTTTCAAGATCCTTAACACTTCTTAATCATATCTGCAGAATCTTTTTTGTCACATAAGGTAGCATCACAGGTTCCAGGGATTAGGACATGGACATCTTTGGGGTGCCATTACTCAGTCTACCACAGTTGGTTAGGTGGATGGTATGGAAAGGTGTTTTGTCTATGAAAGATTCCATTCTTATTTTACCGGGGAATATAAAGTCTCCATCAAAAAATAAAAAGGAATGATTTGTGAAAAGTCCTGTAACACTATTATTAACCCACAAAAGCTTTGTTGAATGGACAATAAGTTTCTGAGGAATCCAATAAAATGGGAACATACTGTACTCTAAAGGGATATTCATCTGCAGCTAGTCCTACAAATCTCTACTTTGTTTTTAATTTATAGAGATAGTTGAACTGCTTCTCCCATATTTTTCTTATCCTCACCCTACCCTGTCCTGCCACTAAAAGCTTCTTTATGATGTGGTTTCACTGAGGAGGGCTAATGGGTCATATCATGGATTAATACAAAACATTTGGCATTGCAGTTATACTAAATGGTGAATTACCTTGAAAGTCTTCAAAATATGATTTTAGTTTCTCTCTATAATATACATAAACACATATATATACAAATGTATGTGAGTATATACATATATTTTGTATAATTTTTGATGGCACAAGCATCTAAATGTTGGTGTTTGCCAGGTTTTCTTATTCATTTTACAAGTCAAGTGCATGTATGAAGGCAATACTATCAATGAATAGCCTGCTAACAAGAATCTCCAAGTCTCACAGCTCAAGTGTGCTGGCTTTCAAGACTATCTATTTCTTTGAGTCTTAGCATAATTAAATGCCAGGAGGAACAGCTTAGCTATAATATGGGAGTTAAATATGGCTTTGTCAATTTTTAGCTATTATCTCTATTCTGTGCAGATTTTTAAGGACTAAAATAATACATGTTTATAAATTTAAAAAAGAATGGATCTTGATTTTTAATTTATGCTTAAGATGAATCATTATGTGATCTGTTTTTCTGACCCAAAGTGTTTGAAAAAAGAATTAATGTGGATCTCAGGATATGCCAGTGTCATTTTGTGGAGGGTTGCATTAAATAATCACATGTTTTAAAGCATTTATAATTATCCCTATTTATAAATACATAAACAAGAAAATGCAGCATTAGAGCCAGTGGGAAACCATAATTCAAAATTCACTAACATTTATCACTCGTGGTCTGATCTCTAGAGTACACATTGAAGAGAAATCTTTGTCTTCTATACTTTGAAAAAAAATCTTTATTTTTTTCTCTCATCTCTTTGTTCTTTCTTTCCTTTTTATTCCTCTTGTTGCCTTTTATATAATCATCAACCACACATACTAATTCAACAGCTGTCTAAACCAGGAGTTTCCACTTTTTGTGGAATGGAATAATAAGGTAGAGGGGGACATTTTTGACTAATGAGCACAGGTCCTTCTAGCATTCTAATATCCACCAGATTATTCTCTTCTACCATGAAGATCCGAGTATTATCCATTTCTCTGGCTTGCTGTTATTGTGACATCAACAGCCTTGCTATGAAGTGTCCCCAACTAATCCCTCACCCCCACTAAATGTTCTCTAGCAATTGTGGCAGTTCCTAGGAGTTTCCTTCAAGGATCTCTGCATTGTTGATCTCAGACATATGAGGAATGCAGCATTTTTCCTCTCTTTCTTCTCAATGAAGTTGCCCATGAAATGCCAAAAGGTTCTGTATTATCTCCACTGTAACTCCCTGTAAGTGCTGCATGTGGTTGGTGGTTGATAGACCTCTGAAATCATTTCATGTTTGTGGGATATTTTACTGGATTTCTCTGTTCTACAAGAGGCAGCTTTCTCCCTTCTGCTATATTCCTTGGTACCAAAACCTGTCACAGTGGTTCTTGCCACAGAGGATTGCCTTGGGATCCCAAAATCTCTCCTAGACTTTGTGGAAAAATTATTTCTTCTTGCTGCTAGAGCTTTCTCTCCATAGGACTCATACATGAGTCTATATGGATTGGGCAGAGAGGGGCCATTTATGCCTGAGACCATCATCCTCAACTTGCCCTCAAACTTCTTTGCCCCTTCTAGACTCATGTAAACCATTTTGACATTTCTCTGTCAAGTCACAGAACTTAACATGCAGCAGATATTGTCAATTTGACAAAAGTACCTCCTTCTGATCATTTACAGATTCCTTAACATTTCATAATTAGCCTATTTTACAAGTCTCAATTTATATTCTGGAGCTTCCTTTCCATAACTTATTTCCTATCCCCCTATTATCAAGTTAAATAATCAGGAAACCCTTCATTGCATCTTTTTGTGGCCACTGCTAAACTAAATGAAACGGGCAGTCAGCCCTTCATGGCTTTTATGATGAGTCCTCAGATACCCCTAGAGTAGGTAAGGATGTATCAGGAGGCTCTCTGCTGGAAATAACACAACACACCTGAAACTGACTTAAAAATAGGGCTTTCTTGGCTCACACAACTGGAATGTCCAAAGAGTAGCAGACTTCATGCATGATGATCAGAACCCCGCCTCCATTTCTCCGTGATTCTCTCCATGTCTTACTTCTCCCTATTTTCACTTTGCATCATGGAGACCAAACGTCTGCAGCAATTTTAGACATCATATTCATATAGCACATTATCTGGAAAGATAAAGAACACAACTTGCCTGGCATTCCACGCTTCACCCTGACAGAATGGGCTTAGGTTACAGATCAAGCCAGGAACTAGTGACTAAGGCCAGGGAAGGGGAATATGATGACAGATTGAGCCAATCAAGGGCCATCCCAGAGCTTCGCCCTAAACACATGAGTTTCCTAGAAGACAGAATAAGTATTATTAGAAAGGAATAAGAGGGTAAGGAGCAGTGGCTCACACCTGTAAGGTCAAGACAGGAGGACTGCTTGAGCCTAAGAGTTTGAGATCAGCCTGGGAAACATAGTGAGACCTTATCTCTAAGAGAAAAAAAAATTATCCAGGCTTGGTTGCTTGCACCTGTAGTCCTAGCTATGTAGAAGGCTGAGGTGGGAGGATTCCTTGAGCCCAAGAATTGGAGGCTGCAGTGAGCCATGATTATGCCACAGCACTCCAGCCTGGATAACAGAAAGAGACATTGTCTCAAAAAAAAGAGAGGTGGGGTGGGAATAGATAACTAGACAAGAGAAAGAAATGTCCCCATGTCACCCATTGATTCAGTTTTGTTTATTCCAATGCCATACTATCAGCCAAAATGTCACTTTCTATTCCATTTCTTAGCTGGAACTATGCTCAGCTTTGCTATCCAACCAAATACACCATACAAGATTACACATTTCTCTATGCGCCTGTATTAGTCCATTTTCACACTGCTATAAAAATACTACCAGAGACTGAGTAATTTATGAAGGAAAGAGGTTTAATTGACTCACAGTTTCGCATGGCTAGGGAGGCCTCAGGAGACTTACAATCATGGTGGAGGGTGAAGAGGAAGCAAGGCACATCTTACATGGCAGGTGAGAGAGAGAGAGAGAAAGGACAGGGGAAACTGCCAAACACTTTAAAAGCATCAGATCTTGTAAGAACTCACTCACTATCAGGAGAACAGCATGGGGGAAGCCACTCCCATGATCCAATCACCTCCCACCACATCCCTCCCTCGACATGTGGAGATTAGAATTCAAAATGAGATTTGAGTGGGAAGTCAGAGCCAAACCCTATCAGTGCCTTACACTAAGATCTATATTAGATTTTAATAGATTTATTTAGTATTAGGAATAACAATAATAATAATAAACCAGTATTTTGAGTTGAATACAAATCAATAATGAATTAGAGCAACTAATTTAACTGCATGGTTTTTACCCCTAAAAGTAGCAGCATTCCCTAAAATTTACAATTTTAGAGAAAACTTTAAAATGCTTAAAAATTCCAGCCAGTTGTGGTGGCTCACGCCTGTAATCCCAGCACTTTGGGAGGCTGAAGGGGTGGACAAGTTGAGCCCAGGAGTTTGAGACCAACCTGGGCCACAGGGCAGAACCCTATCTATAGTAAAAATAGAACAAATTATCTGGGTGTAGTGGCATGTGCCTGTAGTCCCAGCTACTCCAGAGGTTGAGGTGGGAGGATCACTTGAGCCCGGGAAGTCAAAGCTGCAGTCATCTGTGATCACACTACTGCACTCCAGCCTGGGAAACAGGAGTGAGACCCTGCCTCAAAAAATAAAAAATAAAAATAAATAAATGAATAAAATGCTTTAAAATTCCATGTAGGTATTAAATAACAATTCAAAATAGTACTACAGAGACAGTATCAAGGGAGCATATGATTATCTTATGATAATTTAGAAAATATGAGCCATGAGTTCAGAATCAAAGCAAGAGGCATGTGAGAGTAGAGTATATAAGGATTCTCCCACTCTCCTTATCCAACATTTATTTCCTAGTTTCATGCAGCTCTCTTCTCAAAATTACCTAAGACAGGATTTTTCCTGCCTGCACAATATAAAGTAATGCACCATTGGGGCAGCGCATCTCCACAATGGTCCCCAATGGCCCCAGCCTTTTAGAATTCACATATCTTCCCACATTAAATAGCATATAGAAGTGATAAGTGATTCATTTCACTGAGGGAATGATGCAGCAAGCCAATTCTGAGATTAGGTTATAAAAGACTCTGGCTTTCATCTTAGGTGCTGTCTCTGTATTCTCTATCTCTTCCTCTGATGGAAGAAAGCTGCCATATTTCAAACAGCACTGTGGAGAGGTCCTCATGGTGAAGAACTGTGGCCTACAGCCATTGAGGAAGTCTGACCTGCCAACAACCAAATAATCTAGTCTTGCTTCTTCGGCCCCAGTCAAGGCTTGACATGCTGTAACCCTGAGCAACTGGCTTAACAGGAACCTCATGAAAGACTTGGCTAGAACCTCTCAGCTAGGCTGCTACTGGTGTCCTGACCCTTTGAAACTGTGTAAGATAATAAATGTTTTATGTTTTAAGCTGACATATTTTGGTGAATTGGATAAACAGTAACTAATGCACTCCTTGCTCTCTGTTTCTAACCTTGCCTTTTAATTCCCCTTGCACTGTCATTATATATTAATTTCTTTAGTTTGTTTATTGTGTCTGTGAGAACAATCACATTTCTCTTTGAGTTGCCTTTGTATTCCCAGCCTGGAAGAGTGTTTGGAATGTAACAGATAGTTAATAAAAAATGGATGAGTAATGAGAGTCTAAAATTTTTATGCAAAAGATGATAGCTTTTCATTTACTGTTTTTAAGTCAGTCTACAGTGGTCTGACTTTATGGCCATTTGTGATTATAGTAGACATCTTTGTGGGATGTCTGCCCCATTCACTATGATCCTCTTACTTATGGCAAAAAGTCAATATGACCACAAGCACTTGTCATTGACAACTGAATGATTGCTGGACACCAGACCTGCTATGTTGGTGACTGGATCATGAGGGATCTGCCGTTACGAATGGATTAATCCATTCATGGACTAAGAGATTAATGGGCTAATAGATCAACAGGTTATCACAGGAGTGGGACTGGTGAGAAGGCTCTCACCAGCTTCAGTCTTGACCTTGGCCTTCTCAGCCTCTGGAACTGTAAGAAATAAATTAGTTTTTAATTATTTATTGATTTATTTATTTATTTTCGAGATGGAGTCTCACTCTGTCACCCAGGCTGGAGTGCAGCGGCACCATCTCGGCTAACTGCAAGCTCCACCTCCCAGGTTCACACCATTCTCCTGCCTCAGCCTCCTGAGTAGCTGGGACTACAGGCGCCTGCCACCACGCCTGGTTTATTTTGTTTTTGTATTTTTAGTAGAGACAGGGTTTCAACGTGTTAGCCAGGATGGTCTCAATCTCCTGACCTCGTGATCTGCCCGCCTTGGCTTCCCAAAATGTTGAGATTACAGGTGTGAGCCACCGTGCCCGGCCTAATAAATTTGTTTTTAAAATAAATTACCCAGTTTCAGGCTGGACACAGTGGCTCACACCTAGGCAACATGGCAAGACCTTATCTCTAAATGTATGTGTGTGTGTGTGTGTGTGTGTGTGTGTGTATAAAATCTATATCAGTCTACAGTGGCAGACTGATATAAATAAACAAATATATATATATATATAAATTAGCCAGGCATAATGGCACATGCCTGTAGTCCCAGCTCTTCAGGAGGCTGAGGCAGGAAGATAGCTTGAGCCCAGGAGTTCAAGGTTACAGTGAAAAAATGAAAATGAAATGAAATAAAATAAAATAAAATATATAAATTACCCAGTTTTAGGTATTCTGTTATAAACAACAGTAAATGGGCTAAGACAGAAAATTGGTACTGGGTTTGAATATGTGTTCCCTCCAAAACTCATTTTTGTAGTCTGTTTGTGTTGCTTTATAGGAACACCTGAGGTTATGTAATTTATAAAGAAAAGAGGTTTGTTTGGCTCATACCTCTGTAGGCTGTACCAGAAGCACGGTGCTGGCATCTGCCTCTGGTGAAGACGTCAGGCTGCTTCTACTTATGGTGGAAAATGAAGGAGAACTGGTATGTAGAAACTGCACAGCAATAGAAAGCAAGAGAGAGAAGGGAGGGGGTGCCAGGCTCTTTTAGCAACCAGCTCTCATTGGAACTAACAGAGCAAGAACTCATTCACTCTTGGGAGCATGGCACCAAGCCATTATGAAGGATCCACACCCACAACCCACAACCCAGACACTACCCACCAGGCCCCATCTCCAATACTGGGGACCACATTTCAATCTGAGACTTGGTGGGGGCCAAACAAACCATATCCAAACCATAGCATTCATGTTGAAATTTATGTCTTTTTATTTTAAAGAATTTGTTTTGTTTTCTATTTTTGTGGGTACATAGTAGGTGTATATATTTATGAGGTCATGTTAAAATTTAATCCCCAATGGGGAGTATTAAAAGATGGGACCTTCATGGGGTGATTGAATCAGGAGGGCTCTGCCCTCATGGATAGATTAATTCATTCATAGATTAATGGACCAATAGGTTAATGAATTAGATTAAGGGGTATCATGTGAGGGGAATTGGTGGCTTTCCAAGAAGAGAAAGAGAAACCTGAGCTAGCATACTAAGCTCCCTGGACAAGTGAGGCCCTGTGCTGCCTCAAGACTCTTCAGAGAGTCTCCACCTGCTTTCACCAGGTATAGACCCTTGACCTGGGACTTCTCAGCCTCCATAACTGTAAGAAATAATTTCTTCTTTATAAATTAGCCGGTTTCTGGTATTCTACTGTAAGCAACAGAAAATGGACTAGGACAAGACCTGAGCTGAGCCAATCAGAAATTCTTCCCTGGGTATTAGCAATTAAAATCGAAAGAGGGAGAAAAAAGAATCTCTGTGTGGCTGTCCCTCTGCATCAATCTGGACAGGCTGTGTTGCACTGGGGTAAGAAACAACAGCAACAACTTCCAGAGCCTTAAGCAACAAAGGTTTATTTATCACAATATGTGTTGCTATGGTTTGGATATAGTTTGTCTCCAAAAAGACTCATGCTGAAATTTGATCCCCAATGTGGTGATTTTGAGAAGTGGGGCCTAGGGGGAGTTGTTGGGGTCATGGGGTGGATCCCTCATGAACAGATTGTTGCTGTTCTCGCCAAAGTCAGTTCTTGTTCTGAGACACAGCAGAGACCCCTCTTAAGGGCTTGTGGGGTATCCTCCACCAAAAGATGAAAACAAAAAAATCTTGACTTCCTTAAAGAAAATTCCAGACATCTAGCTAGTCCTAAAAACAAAAACAAAAACAAAACAAACAAAAAAAGCAAGAAGCTAATAATAGCTTAAAACAGTAGCCAAAAAATTAATGTCATGGGATATTTTATTCCCTATAAAAACTAAAGGTAACATCTTAACATATGTCCCAAGTTGTTTTTCAGAAACCCAGATCCCCACTAAATGGATCCACTGGCACATAGGCCTCAAATAAGGGAGAACTGAAGACTAAACTCTGTCTACTATTCTTTGTTCTAAATTTCTTCTTGAGGAGCCTAAAGGAGGCCATGCCCATGAGCCCAAGCTAATATCCTTTTCTGCTGAGTTTTAGACAGTTTATGCAAAATTTATGCAAATTTTAGACAGTTTCACCTTAACAAATCACAAATCAGAAAAAATTCCACCTATGACCTGTGGGCCCCCCTCTTTGAGATGCCCCACCAATGCATGGCAGGCAAGCCCCAAATTGGGGATTTGCCCAGTAGAGTTCTTAGCTTTGCCAAGAAAGAATTCAAGGGTGAGCTGGTGGTGTTAAACAGCAACTTTTACTGAAATAGTAGTGTCCAGAAGCAGCAGAGATACTGCTCCTTGCAGAGCAGGGCTATCCCATAGGCACTGTGTCCAGAGTAGCATCTCAAAGGCAGTTCTTCTGTCATATTTATAGTCATTTTTAATTACAGGCAAATTAAGGGGTGAATTATGCAGAAATTTCTATGAAAAGGGTGGTAACCTCTGGGTTGTCAAGTTGTTGCCATGGAAAGGGGCATTAATATGGAAAGCTGCTTCCTCCCTGCCCCTGTTTTAGCTAGTCCTCAATTTGGTCTGGTGTCCAAGTCCTGCATCCTACCTCACTGCATTTTTAGGTTAAGCCAATATATAACCTCCATATATTGATTTATGACTTTGCCTATAACCTCTGACACCCCTGCCTTTAAAAACCCTTACCTATAAACAATTGGGGAGTTCAAGACTTAAGCACTAACTGACCAATTCTCCTTGCTTGGGACCCTACAATAAATGCCTCACTTTCTTTCACTATAATCCTGATGTCAGTGTTTGGTCTTGCTGCACGGGGCGATTGGACTCCAGTTTGGTTTGATAACAGCTCTTGAGAGATTGGAAAAGAGAGAGTCCCCGAGACAGTGGGTTGTTACACAGTGAGCTTCCACCTCCTGTTTGGTCCGTTTTCACATGTATCAGCTTCCCCTTTGACCTTCTACCATGCTGTGACACTGCACAAAAAACTCTAACCAGAACTTGAGCAGATGCTCACACTATGCCCCTTGAGCTTTCTAATGTGCAGAAGCATGAGCTAAGTAAACCTTTTTTAAATCCAAGTATACCTTGAAGATATTGGGGGTTCAGTTGCATACTACCGCAATAAAGCAAACATCACAATAAAGCAGTTCACACAATTTTTTTGGTTTCTCAGTGCATATAAAAGTTATATTTACACTGTACTGATTATTGTGTACAATAGTATTATTATTGTCTAAAAAAATGTACGTACTAAGAAAAGAAAAATAGCTCAGAGCTGTCTCAGCAATGTGAGGTATGCAAAATTTATTAGGCCCGGACAGAAGTGAATACTGGCTTCCGCCACGCCTTTCCACGCCTAAGGGCAATTGTTAAAGGCATTTTGTTCTTTATTAGCTGCCTCACGCATTATCTTTATGTTCCTGGAATTTGTGATACAAGGAAGAAAGCATAGCCAGTCAATACCTTAAGTTTTTTAAATATAAATTCTTGGTAAACAAGATCTGCCTCCCCTCCTTTCCTTAAAAACCTACTCTGACTGCTGCTAATTGGAGTGTATATTCAAGGCAACTTGAATCTAAGCTCCTAAGTGGCCATTCTCAAGCACTGAGCCCAAATAAACTCTATACTTAATACTATTCTCTGAATTTTCTTAAAGTTGGCAACACCTTAATTAAAAAATACTTTATTGATCATGCTTATGAACATGATCAAATGAGAATCAACTTTCCCGTGTATGTGGGGAACATATGCAACTAGTAACGCAGAAAGAGGGAAATGGGAAGAGGAAGAAAAGAGGGACAGACATGGAACAAATGAGAGAGAAGGAAAGGGAAGCCAGAAGTATATCAAGGATGACAGAAAATAAGAAGCGGATAAGATTCAAATGAAAAAGAAAGGAAAACCTCGACACCCTCCAACAGGTCTCTCTGAATCTGGACCACCGGCTCCAAGCCATGGTCAGAAATCTCCCAGCCTGCTGTGCGCCGCGCGACCGGCTGACATCGGCTTCCCGGATCAGCTCAGGGCGCGGTAATGTGACGTCACCTGAAAGGGAGCACTTCCGGTCTCGTGCCGCCGTCCCAGGACCCTCAGGGAGAGCCGGCAGCCTTCCAGGCGGACAGGTGAGGTACAGCTTCCCGAGCTCAGGGTGACTGCCCAAAGGAAAGATGGGTGGGCAGGCACGCGGGATCTGGTGCCCCTTCTCTATGGTTCCTCGCAGAGCACCTGTTGCCCTGGGCCAGATGGCCCGTAGCAGCGAAAATAATACTGTTCTGACAGCTCGCGAGTTCGGAGCAACTTGGCGTGGGAGTCTCTTGAGCTGCAGGCTGGGCAGTCGCTCACCCGAGCGCGGGAATGCAGCATTTGAACCCCTAAGTGCAGCCCACCTATAGGGAGTCTTATGGTGCCCCCGTGGAGGAGTAGAGGCCAAAAGGTTGAGCAACTGGCCGGGAAGAAGTGTGGAGGGGTCAAACTCTGGGCCGGGAATGTTCTTTGCCCCTGGCGTTTAGTGCTCACGCCGCCTTTTATTCACGCTGAAGACCTTAAACGTAAACTCTCACCCTTGGGTCTTAGTTTGGTTTTGTTCCCCACGCAAGACAGGATAGAGATCGGAACACTTTATTCCTTAATTCGTGTCTTCCCTCACAAGTAGTTCCTGGACACCTGCTTTGTGTCCTGTGTACCAAACACAAGAGTTGATAGTCCTGCCCGGGCGCGGTGGCTCACACCTGTAATCCCAGCACTTTGGGACGCCGAGGCGAGTGGATCACTATGTCAAGAGATCGAGACCATCTTGACTAACATGGTGAAACCCCATCTCTACTAAAAATACAAAAATAAATAAATAAATTAGCTGGGCGTGGTGGCGGGCGCCTGTAGTCCCAGCTACTCGGGAGGCTGAGGCAGGAGAAAGGCGTGAACCCGGGAGGTGGAGCTTGCAGTGAGCCGAGATGGTGCCACTGCACTCTAGCCTGGGCGACACAGTGAGACTCCGTCTCAAAAAAAAAAAAAAAAAGAGTTGATAGTCCTTTACTTGAAAGAACAAATCTGTATGGAGAAAGAGCTACAACCAAAAGAAACCCAGAAGATTTAGAAGCATCTCCAGAATGTTTATTCTCAAAAGCTGTTTTTTAATTAAACTTCTTTCTGAAATTATACGTAGGAGTGTCTCTTGTGTGTTCCCCCATTTTTCCACCTAAAGGTTAAAGACTTGGAAACCTGCTAAGGCCCCTGTTTCCAGCATGTAGCATTCTAGGGGACAATCAAGGCAACACAATGAGTGCCCATCTAAAATTTTATATTTTAATATTTTGCTTTTTGATAACCTAATGCCTTCAGACTGGAGGACCTTTTTCTTTTTTTAAAAAAAAAATTTTTTATTATACTTTAAGTTCTAGGGTACACGTGCACAACATGCAGGTTTGTTACATATGTATACATGTGCCATGTTGGCGTGCTGCACCCATTAACTCGTCATTTACATTAGGTATATCTCCTAATGCTATCCCTCCCCCCTCCCCCCACCCCACAGCAGGCCCCGGTGTGTGATGTTCCCCTTCCTGTGTCCAAGTGTTCTCATTGTTCAGTTCCCACCTATGAGTGAGAACTTGCGGTGTTTGGTTTTTTGTCCTTGCGATAGTTTGCTGAGAATGATGGTTTCCAGCTTCATCCATGTGCCTGCAAAGGACATGAACTCATCATTTTTTATGGCTGCATAGTATTCCATGGTGTATGTGTGCCAATTTTCTTAATCCAGTCTATAATTGTTGGACATTTGGATTGGTTCCAAGTCTTTGCTATTGTGCGTAGTGCTGCAATAAACATACATGTGCATGTGTCTTTATAGCAGCATGATTTATGGTCCTTTGGGTATATACTCAGGAATGGGATTGCTGGGTCAAATGGTATTTTTAGTTCTAGATCCCTGAGGAGTCGCCACACTGTCTTCCACAATGGTTGAGCTAGTTTACAGTCCCACCAGCAGTGTAAAAGTGTTCCTGTTTCTCCACATCCTCTCCAGCACCTGTTGTTTCCTGACTTTTTAATGATCGCCATTCTAACTGGTGTGAGATGATGTCTCATTGTAGTTTTGATTTGCATTTCTCTGATGGCCAGTGATGATGAGCATTTTTTCATGTGTCTGTTGGCTGCATAAATGTCTTCTTTTGAGAAGTGTCTGTTCATATCCTTCACCCACTTGTTGATGGGGTTGTTTGTTTTTTTCTTGTAAATTTGTTTGAGTTCATTGTAGATTCTGGATATTAGCCCTTTGTCAGATGAGTAAATTGCAGAAATTTTCTCCCATTCTGTAGGTTGCCTGTTCACTCTGGTGGTAGTTTCTTTTGCTGTGCAGAAACTGTTTAGTTAAATTAGATCACATTTGTCAATTTTGGCTTTTGTTGCCATTGCTGTTGGTGTTTAAGACATGAAGTCCTTGTCCATGCCTATGTCCTGAATGGTATTGCCTAGGTTTTTTTCTAGGGTTTTTATGGTTTTAGGTCTAACATTTAAGTCTTTAATCCATCTTGAATTAATTTTTGTATAAGGTGTAAGGAAGGGATCCAGTTTCAGCTTTCTACATATGGCAAGCCAGTTTTCCCAGCACCATTTGTGAAATAGGGAATCCTTTCCCCATTTCTTGTTTTTGTCAGGTTTGTCAAAAATCAGATGATTGTAGATGTGTGGTATTATTTCTGAGGGCTCTGTTCTGTTCCATTGGTCTATATCTCTGTTTTGGTACCAGTAGCATGCTGTTTTGGTTACTGTAGCCTTTTATAGTTTGAAGTCAGGTAGCATGATGCCTCCAGCTTTGTTCTTTTGGCTTAGGATTGACTTGGCAATGTGGGCTCTTTTTTGGTTCCATATGAACTTTAAAGTAGTTGTCTCCAATTCTGTGAAGAAAGTCATTGGTAGCTTGATGGGGATGGCATTGAATCTATAAATTACCTTGGGCAGTATGGCCGTTTTCACGATATTGATTCTTCCTATCCATGAGCATGGAATGTTCTTCCGTTTGTTTGTGTCCTCTTTTATTTCGTTGAGCAGTGGTTTGCAGTTCTCCTTGAAGAGGTCCTTCACATCCCTTGGAAGTTGGATTCCTAGGTATTTTATTCTCTTTGAAGCAATTGTGAATGGGAGTTCACTCATGATTTGACTCTCTGTTATTGGTGTGTAAGAATGCTTGTGATTTTTGCACATTGATTTTGTATCCTGAGACTTTGCTGAAGTTGCTTATCAGCTTAAGGAGATTTTGGGCTGAGATGATGGGGTTTTCTAAATTTACAATCATGTCATCTGCAAACAGGGACAATTTGACTTCCTCTTTTCCTAATTGAATACCCTTTATTTCTTTCTCCTGCCTGATTGCCCTGGCCAGAACTTCCAACACTATGTTGAATAGGAGTGGTGAGAGAGGGCATCCCTATCTTGTGCCAGTTTTCAAAGGGAATGCTTTCAGTTTTTGTCCATTCAGTATGATATTTGCTGTAGGTTTGTCATAAATACCTCTTATTATTTTGAGATACGTCCCACCAATATCTAATTTATTGAGAGTTTTTAGCATGAAGGGCTGTTGAATCTTGTTGAAGGCCTTTTCTGCATCTGTTGAGATAATCATGTGGTTTTTGTCTTTGGTTCTGTTTATATGCTGGATTACATTTATTGATTTGTGAGGACTTTTTTCTTCTAAAGTTTTTCTAAACATTTAAACATTTTCTAAAATGTTGCTCTACTTTCAGTATTTTCTCCCTTGTAGTATTACCATAATGTATTAAGATTAAGCACTTAATTCTGAAGTCACTTTAAGTATACCTCAACCAAAGGGAAGTTAGTATACTATTTCTAGTGAGTGTATTTAATATACGTAAGTAGTTTGTACACTTGTGAAATTCTTGGCATTAATTGATGTCCAGAAGCTGAAAGCTGCTCTCTGGCACATTAAAAAAAAATTGTGTGTGTAATTACAAGAAAGTTTGATGTCATAGTTGCAAAGGAGTTGTGCAAAACAAATTGCCTTCTTCCAGTAAAGATAATTCAGCAAGTTCATCTTGAGTGTAGTGTGTGCTTTAGTTTTTAATATGTCCTCAGCAGTAGTCGTAGATTTTATCTTCATCATTTAAGCTTTATTTTCTAGCCCACTTGCACAGATTTAAGAAGAATCTCACTGGGGTTAATGTGCAGTCATTCAGATAGCAAATATAGCAAAAGTAGGTGAAATGTAAAAGTCATTAAAAAAAGAATTGTGAAATTGCTCATCTCACAACCACATCAAGCAGGAGCAAAGACAACTATACAGAATCTTGGTGTAACATATACTCATTACCACTTGGACTTTCTCCTACAGTATTTTGCAGTTTGTTTTTTGGATTCTTTAGTGTTATATAATATTTCAAAGTAATATGTGACTGGGTCTCACTCTGCCGCCAGGCTGGAGTGCAGTGGCATGATCTCAGCTCACTGCAACCTCCGACTCCCTGGTTCAAGTAATTCTTCTGCCTCAGCCTCCTGAGTAGCTGGGATTACAGGCACGTGTCACCAAGCCTAGCTTTTTTTTTTTTTTTTTTTTTGTATTTTTAGTAGAGACGGGATTTCATGATGTTGGCCAGGATGGGCTCGATCTCCTGACCTTGTGATCCACCTGCCTCAGCCTCCTAAAGTGCTGGGATTACAGATGTGAGCCACCACGCCCGGTGGTCTTTTCCTTTATGGCTCATGTTTACTATTACCTTGTTTAAGAAACCTTTGGCCACCCTAAGCTCAAAAAGGTATGTTCCAGTGTCATCTTTTGGAAGCTTTATTGTTCACTTTTCACCTTTAGATCTGTAATATACCTAGTACTATATTTTGTCTATGGTGTGAGGAAGGAGTCATGATTCATTTATTTTCCACATGGATATCCAGTTGAACCAGCATCATTTATTTGAAAGACCTTCTTTTCCTTACTCCTCTGCAAGAACACCATTGTCATAAATGATGAAGATATATGTTTGGATTTGTTTTTGGATTTCCTGTTCTTGTCCACTGTTTTGTCTATTTTGTCTTTAATAATGGTATATTTTTATTAAACCTGGATATAGGGTAAAGCCCTCCAACTTTGTGATTGTTCTTCAAACTTGTCTTAGCTATTCCTTTTTTTTCAGACAGAGTCTTGCTCTGTCACCCAGGCTGGAGTGCAGTGGCACAATCTCCCCTCACTGCAAGCTCCGCCTCCCAGGTTCAAGCGATTCTCCTGCCTCAGCCTCCTGAGTAGCTGGGACTACAGACACCCACCACCATGCCCTGCTAATTTTTTGTATTTTTAGTGGAGACGGGGTTTCACCGTGTTAGCCAGGATGGTCTCAATCTCTTGACCTCGTGATCCACCCGCCTCTGCCTCCCAAAGTGCTAGGATTAAAGGCGTGAGCCACCGCGCCCGGCCTTGTCTTGTTATTCTTGACTTTTTGCACTTCCACGTACATATTAGAATTAGCTTAACAATTTCCATTTTTTTAAAAAGGAAAGGGAAAAAAACCTGATTTGGATTGGAATTTTACAAATCTAAGGATTAATTTGGAGTTTATACTAGTGAGTCTTCCAGTTCATGAATACGGTTTGTCCCCTTGTTATTTAATTTCTCTCAGTAATATCCAGCAAACCATATAGCTTTCTGTGTAGAGGTCTTGCACATCATTTGTTAGATTTATTCCTAAGTATTTGATTTTTTTGATGCTGTTATAAGTGGTCTTTTTAAGTTTTATTTTCAAATTGTTTGTTGCTGGTATATAGAAATATATTTGATTTTCATATATTGACCTTTTAGCTAATGACCATGTTGCATTCACTTATTAATTGAAATAGTATATGTAAGGGTTTTTTTTTGCATTTTCTATGTATGTCATCATGTTTGTGAATAATCACACTTTCTTCCTATCCAATCTAAATACATTTATATCTTTTTTTGGTTTCTTATTGCATTGGCTGAGACCTCAAGTATAGAAGTGTTGATAGCAGACCTCCATATCTTGATCCCAAACTCAGAGAGGGTTTCAATATTTTACCCTTAGTAAACATTTACTGAAGATTTTTAATACTTGTATTATTTGAAAAAATATGTATTTCATATTTATATTTTATAAAAGATTTCTTTATTTCTCACTTTTTAAGAATTTTTTCATGACTATTGGATTTTATGAAATATTTTCTGTATCAATTGAGATGACTATATAAGTTTTCTTTACTCTGTTAGTGTGGTAACTTAAACTGATTAAATTTTGAATATTTAAACAACTTTTCATTTCTGGTATATACGCAATTTAATTGTCATCTATTACCCTTTTATATAGCACTAGATTTGGTCTGCTAATATTTTGAATAGTTTTTGCATCTATCTCAACCTTAATTATAATGTACATTTTAAACTAAAAATTACAAAGAATTGCTGATTTCATAAAATGAGTTGGGAGGTGTCCCTCTTTTTCTATTCTGTGGACAACTGTATGTAAAACTGGTATTATTCCTTTCTCAGGTGTTAATTTCATCTGGACCAAGAATTTTATCTTAAAATATAAGTTTATTAAGAGTCTTCTAGTCTTTTTTCTTTTTGTATCTGTTGGATTTGGTTTTTTTGTTTGTTTGTTTGTTTGTTTAGGAATTTGCCCATGTCAAGTTTATTGGTATACATTTCTTCATAATATTTGTTTATTATTTTTTGATGTCTGTAGAATCTGGAGTGATATCCTTTTTTCACTTCTGATATTGATTGATTGTGCCATCTCTTTTCTTGAGAAGTCAAGGGTTTACTTATTTATAGGTGTTTTCAAAGTAAAAACTTTTGGGTTTGCTAATCCTCTCTAATGTAAACAATTTTTCCTATTTCATTAATATCTACTCTTCATTATTATCTTTTTTCTATTTTCTTTATTTGGATTCATTTATTTTTTTTTCTAATTCCTTAGGCCAAATGGTTAAGTCCTTTATTTGCAGCCTTGTTTTCTAATACATGCATTTCAAAACTTTGAATTTTCCTGCATTCATATCTTTATCTGCATTTCATATATTTTGTGTCATATTTTCTATTCTCTATTGCTTCTCTGCTTTCTGCTTATTTCTATATTAATTATTTTCTATATTTTATTAATTTGTTATACAGTCTTGTAAATTCTTTCAGTGGTTACGGATTTTTTTTAACATTTTTAAAAAGTTTTTCTGGCTTTTCTAATTGTTCTCAATGGAAGATTATTTGGGATATACAGATCACCAGCATGTTTATGTTGGCTTCTAGGCCAATTTTAAAAAATGACTAAAGTAAAACTTCTGATACCAATTAAAAATTTTGTATTTCTGCCCTGGGCCTTTAAAAGTCAAACCTGCACTTGACCAGTCACCATATATTTTCCAAGTAGGTTTAATATTAGTGCCTAGGAATAGCACTAATGAAGGTTCAGACACATGCAAAGTATATGCTCTGCTCTGTGTCATTGTGGCACAATAACAGAGTCCACAAAATTGTCCACATTTAATATTATTACATTTAAAGTTTTTGGCATTTGAGGAAGTTCTGCTGTGTGGCATTGTGGGACAATAACATAGTCCACAAAGTTGTCCACATTTGATAATATTAAGTATAAAGTTTTTGGCATTTGAGGAAGTTTTAGAAGCTTCCTGTTCATCTTACATATGTAATAAATAATGTAAGTTGTGATTAGATATTGTTGGTACTTTAACTTTGAAAGAAAACCATCTTATTACCTCTTTTTCAAGTTTTATTGAAAGACTTTCTGGACATTTAATTGAAAACTATTTGGACATTGCAACACAAACCTTAAAAAAATTGTTATCATCTACAGTTCTTACATGAATAAAGCAATATTCTTACCAAGTAGCCAAAGTAAAATGCAGACATTTTACTGTTTGCTGAAGCTGATTAAGATGTATTATTTATAACTCCACTTTCAAATATTTTATTTATTAGTACATTCTTACTGTTCTCAATGGCTAACTTTATAATAAATAAATATTATAAGTATTTAACTACATAGAATCACTTAATGTATATTAAGTATATATTTAAACATATAAATAAATCAGCCCATGATGTTTGTATTATAAATAGTATAACAAATATTATAAATTTGAACCTCTAAAATTTATACTAGTCAAATTATCTAGGTTTGTATGAGATTTAATTGGAAAAAAACCCTCTTACCAAATAAAATTAGAAGCCCATTAAGCAAATTAAAACCTATATTTAAGAAAATAGGCTTGCGTAAGTTGCACAGATTGTATCCACACTTGGTTTTTATCCAGCACAAGTCTTACTGCTTATGAAACTTGATTTTATTAAAGATTGCTTATGGGCTGAGACTGAAGGCGTGCCATTATCCTTTACCAGTATGTAATTACAATGTACTCTCCTTTGTTAATCTGACAGTTATTTGCAGAACTGAACTACCTTGGATTCTTAGGTAGGGAAGAGTTTTAATTCTCATGCCTCAGATTTTCCACTGCTGCTTTTACATGGGTGTGTGAGATTCAGAAATATTAGAGTGAAGCAAAATAAAAGATGCTTTATAAATACATGGAATTAGGTGCCTACAGGGGAAGCTATACAGCAGCTAGCCAGCATTTTAATTCCATGTTTCTCAGCTTATTTTATTTGAGGTGTTAGAGTTGTACTTTTTTGTTTTCCAGTGTTTGCAGACTGAGCTTGATTTTCATATCTACTTGAATTCTCACTAATTTTGTGGCTAATCAAGCTCCCACTGTGTCATTTACTTGAAGTTAAGTATTGATATTTATGATTTGAATATATTTAACAACTTTATAGTTAATAACTTTAAATTCTCTTCTGGTGAAAGTATTCAGTTTGGCCAGTGTCTTCTCAGTCAGTGCTCTAATTTAATATAGTGTTTACTGCTAAATCTAATATTGTTTCTAACACATTATAAAGGTCAGAACTCACATAAATATACTGTAGTTTGTGATAGTTTTGGAGAATGGGCTACAGTGGCATTTATTAGTGAAGTAAAAAATCAGTCCATAAGAAAATATGAAGTGATACTTTATTTAGTCCATATATTTTTAGTGGACAGTGGTCTCCACTTTCTAAGTGGGGATTTTTCATTTTTCTAAGTATTCTTAAGAGAATCAGTTTTGGACTTTTGGTTAAACATAGAGGTTAGAATAAATATGTTTATTTCCTCCTAAATTCACTAAATTGACAGAATAAACAATAAAGGAATAAACAAAGAGAATGGAAGAGGCAATATAGCATCAGGCTAGAGAAGTGAAATTTTAGAAATGTTAGAAAAGAAATGCATAAATTATAACCAACTTAGCAGAGCAGTTTTGATGGAACATAATATTTGATCATTATATTGAGTTACAATTTATTTAATTATTCCTTAATATCGAGTCATATATATAATTTTTTTAGTGTCTGATAATGGGTTATCATAATTAAGCATTCGTCTGTCAATGACCATTTAGTTTTTTCAGCTTTTCACTGTTATAATTAGCATTCCATGCATCAGTCTTAAAATATTTTAGGTTTTTTTCAGAATTGAATGACTGAATCAAAGTTTATACCTTTTATGAGTATTGATCCATGCTGCCAGATTGCTTTGCAAAGCCATTTTTATTATTACCATCAATGTGTGGAATTTCCCATTTCACTACAACCTAGCCAGCATTGCATTTGCCTTAGGGATGTTCAATCTGGGCAGGGACACATAGCCCTTGCATCAGTTGCTTGTCTGTGGTGCTGTGGGAAAGTGTGGCAGGACATGACAGATTTTACCAGGTGAAGCTTAGCTGTGTGCCTTTACCACTGCCACCTTATAATAAAGACAGATGCTGTGAGTTTAGAGGAAGAGGTGATTTCCTTTGTTTACCTGGGGTGCTCAAGGAAGGCTTCATGTAACAAGTAGAATTTGAGCTGTGTATAATGAGGGAAAGATTTATAAAGAAAAATTTGCACAGACACATGAGAAATATATCAGTCTGGATCAAACCAGAAGACAGAAGCCACATAGTAACTAAAATTGTTAGTTTAACTTAAAGAATTATTAGGGTACGATAAGAGAAAAACTATGAAGTCACTCTATAAGGAGAACTCCAAAAGGTACCCTAGGACTGAGGAAAAGTACCCAACGAAGGATGGAATTGAAATGAGGTTCAGACCTCATTGAAAGTGTGGCTACAGCCCATTGGATGGTAGAAAAATTTGCTGGGTTGTCTGAGCTAACGCTGGTGCACAATCACAGTGTGAGCAGGTGAGTTAAGAATGGTAGGAGAGCATGCAAAGGGAATCAGGGCAGTGCTGCAGGGCCACAGTAACAACCCTTGGGGTGCAAGTGAGTTGAGGTTGGCTAGTTAGTAGAAGGAGTTGGAGCACCATTTTAGATACCACCGGAATTGCAAGTTGGAGAGGCCTCCCTGTGTAGCAGTCTAGAGCACTGCTCTGTACAGCTTGGGGCAGGACAATATACCAAGCTGCTGTGTGGAACAAAGGTCAGGTGGCTGGCTGGCCAAGCTGGTGCATATGGTTTGAGGAGAGGGGCCAGGGAGTAGCCACCTGGTCTGGGGCTCCTGGCTATAGTGCTGCCGCTGCCTGAGTAGACAGCTGGAGAAAGAAAGCACACAGCCGCTAGCCAGATGCTGGAGAAAGCTTTCCCCTGCAGGCACCTAGTACTACAGCAGTGTTTCTTTTCAGCCTTGGCATTATTGACCTTCAGGGCTGGATAATTATTTGTTGTGGGAGCTGTCCTGTGTATTGTAGGATATTTAGCGGTATCCTTGGCCAATATTCACTGTATCCCAGTAGTTCCCCAAGTTGTGACAATGGAAAATATCTCCAAATATTGCTATATGTCCTCTGAGGGCAAATTGTCTCTAGTTGTGAACCACCGCGATAGAGAAATCTCACAGCAGTGGGACAGTGGCGGGGTAAAATATAAGCTCTCCAGAAACCTGCTGAGAAAATTCCTTCCTTCCCTTTCCAGTGCACTCTATTGACAGAGCTTAGCATCATGTCATACTGGCAAACGAAAAATATTTGAAAGGCCCAGATCCACTTTGCCAGATAAGACAATGAAGGATGAATTTGGAGTAGAGAGGTAATAAACTGATAGCTGTACAAAGTGCAGTTATGGGGTTAAATATGGTTGGAGAATTAAATATGAGCAAAGTTATAGAAGCAGAAAAGCATAAGGGCACTAGGGAAATTCAAAGACAAGAATACTAAAGTGCAAGGCTGATGTAAAGTGGTAAGAGGAGAATGAGCTAGAAGGGCCCTTTGAATCTTAACTCTGGAGTGCTTTGAGTGAGTGGAAGAGAGGGGAAGAGAAAGACAGAAAGACCAATGAAGGTTTGAGATTTGGTGCTGTCTGTAGATGAGGAAGGCAGAGGCAGAGGTGGAGGAGTGATAGAAATAATTGGGGCCTACATTTTTGCACATAACTAATTACTCAGGAAATGGTTCATGATAGTATATCCTGGGTTTTTTTCCACCTATCCATTTCATAATTTAATGTAGTGCTTTAATACATAAAATATGCTTATTGGGGCTGCATGTGATGGCTCATGCCTGTAATCCCAGCACTTTGGGAGGCCGAGGTGGGTGGATTATCTGAGATCAGGGATTCAAGACTGGCCTGGCCAACATGGCAAAACCCCATCTCTACTAAAAATACAAAAATTAGCCAGGTGTGGTGGTACGTGCCTGTAGTCCCAGCTACTCAGGAGGCTGAGGCAGGAGAATTGCTTGAACCTGGGAGGCAGAGTTTGCAGTGAGCCAAGGTCATGCCACTGAACTCCAGCCTGGGCAACATATATATATAAATATATATATATAAACATATATATATAAATATATATATA